>NW_005842365.1:116041-117397 GCF_000455745.1 Alligator sinensis
CTTCCCTACGCTCCCCTCCGTGGCGCACAGCTCTGGCAGGCAGTGTGGGCAGCAGCAGCAGCAGCAGGAGAGGGGGAGGGAGGGAGGGAGGTCTGTTCAGCACTGCTGTCTGGCTCCGGCCAGCGCTGTGAGGAGTGCAGCCCCTGCTGGGATATTTGTTTTCCTGGCGCTCCCTACACTCATGGGACATAGGAGGGAAGCCCCAGGTACTGGAGTGGGCTGACACAGGGAAAACATCTAGCTCCAGCACCTGGGGCTTCCCTCCTGTGCTCCACAAATGCAGGGAGTACTGGAGAAACAAACAGCCTGACAGAGGCTGCACTCCTCACTGTGATGCGCAGCACTGGCTGGAGCCAGGCACCAGTGCCCTGATCTGCTGCTGTGCCATGGGGAGTGTGTGGGGTGTCCCCACACCTCTCCCACCCTCCCTCCCTCACACCACACACATAGACATAGGCACACACAGATGCATACACCCCACCCCCCCAGGGTTGCCTGCATTGACTGCCAAGGATCAAAGGAGGCAAGAGGGCACAAAGTCCCCATGGCTCACCAAAAGCATATGGGAGATGCATACCCCCCCCCCCCCCAGGGTTGCCTGCATTGACTGCCAAGGATCAAAGGAGGCAAGAGGGCACAAAGTCCCCATGGCTCACCAAAAGCATATGGGAATGTATCCTAGCTAAAAGGGAGGCGTACACCCAATGGAAGGGAGGGGCCATCACCAGGGAGGACTATACCTCGGTTGCTCGGGGCTGCAGGGGGGCAGTCAGGAAGGCAAAGGCGGGGATGGAACTGGGACTAGCTGCCCGGATCAAGGACAACAAGTCCTTTTTTAAATACACAGGGGGCAAAAAGGAGGTACCGGGTAACGTGGGGCCTCTGCAAGACACTAGGAAATCTGGTTGTCGCACCAGACGACAAGGCTAACCTATTTAACAATTTCTTTGCCTCCATTTTCCTGAGCAGGGACCAGATTAGCCCATCTGCCGGGACCCCCTCAGGCCCCAGGGGAGGCACACCCAGGCCTAGGGTCAGTGAGGATCTAGTCAGGGAACTTCTGGAGGGACTGGACATATTTAAATCAGCTGGTCCTGACGACCTCCACCCCAGAGTGCTGAGGGAATTAGCAGAGGTCAGTGCAGGACCCCTGGCACAGCTTTATGAGCACTCGTGGTGCTCTGGCCAGGTGCCAGAGAACTGGAAAAGAGCCAATGTGGTTCCCATTTTCAAAAAAGGGAGGAAGGAGGACCCAGGAAACTATAGGCCAGTTAGTCTTACCTCGATCCTGGGTAAGCTTTTTGAGACAATTATCTTAGCGCATGTCCATGAGGGGCCAGCAGGGGAGGTTATGCT
>NW_005842365.1:118157-128602 GCF_000455745.1 Alligator sinensis
AGGGCTTGCCAAAGCCAGGCCCCAGCACCCCCACCAGCAGCCGCACCATGGGGGGGGGGAGGGTGTAGGGGAGGTCCCCACACCTGTTCCACCCTTCCTCACACCCCACAAACCACACACACAGACACTCCTCTCCCGTGAAACTATGACTGCAGGAGAGGACAGTGTGTTCCAGAGCCACATACCCACACATGCCACACAACTCCCCAACATGCCCTATGCCCCCCAACACCCCCCCACCATACACCCCCCCACAATATAAAAGAGTAAGAATTTATTTTTGAGTTATTATGCAATCACCTTGATATACAGTACACAAACACAAATTATGACAAAAATATTTTTGTAATAAAATTAAAATATGTAATAGTAGGTGTTTGACTTTTAGTGTACGATTCGTTTTTTTCTGGTTCCAAGATGGCAACCCCCCCTCTCAAAAGGAGTATTTCCGGGGGGGCTAGGGGAGGGACTTCTGGTCTCAAGATGGCGTTCAGGGAGTGGGGCATCTCTCCAGGGGTTGGGCTACCCATGCAGCCCTCCACAGCTCACAAAACCTTGTGAAGTGGCTCTCCACCCAAAACAACTGCCCACACCCTGATACAGAAGAACCACCATTAACATCTCCCAACATGTTACTGTTGGGAAATGATTTTCCAGAAAGCCCTGTTGAAACAGACCCACATGGAGCTTGGCTGAGGGATGACTCCCAAGACATAGATTAACCTTCTGGGCTCCTGGGGAATCAGAAACTTCTTCAGAATTAAAAACACATTCTCAAAACTGAAGTTATGCCCATGTAAAATGTCTCTTCCAAGCAGAGCCAGGCTTGTGAAGAGGATTGCTGTGGTGACCTCTAGAGAGCCTTCTTCACTGATGTCAAGCAGTCCCTGTTCTGGAAAACCAGGGTATTTTTTTACTCCCTGTTGCTAAAGGGAAACAGAATTTTACCCACTGAGTTCTTCCCTTACCCAGTATGTTGACCTATGGGATCTACATGTATGTCAGCACTTAGTGTGCTAATACCACTGACAGTCTACAAATTTGAGGTAAGGTATTCACCACCATATTGCAATACCAAAATGTAATAATTCCGTATGATACTGTAATCATTTCTTCCTGTGTACACTTATGCTGAGTGATGCCTGAAAATATGTTACTTCAAGAACCATTAAAATGCTCCTCTAAATAGAAAACCCAAAATACACTTGACTTTGTCAACTGCCCTGCTTCATCCAAGTTTTAATTTTCAATTTTCATTTCCTCATCATGAACAATTCTAGTGGCTCTGAAGGCCAGAGTTAAAAGACGTTTGGGCACTGGGAACCTCATGGGAGGACCCATGCTGAGCTGGGGCTGGTGCTCGTTCTAGTGGTACAATGGCTTAGACTTTTGCCCATTGTTGTGGAAGATGCAAGGTCAAATCCCAGGGGTGCTGACAACACCCCCTCCCTCATACCAAACCCTGGGTGCCCCAGGACATGACATCTCTGGGTAGGCATAGTAGAAGTCTTTGATTTTAACTTGTGCATGGACATTTTTCTCAAGTTTCCACAATTGATCTTATGGGGGACATCCTTCCCAATCAGTGGCCCTTGGCACTCACTACACTTAAGATGTGATTAAGGAGTTAATCACATCTTATGGTTTTTACATGGCCACACATTAAAGCAATTAATGGTGCGTAAAACAAGAAATACGCCACAAAGTTATTACACAAAAAATGTGTAATAATTTTGTGACTGGTTCCCATCATGCCAATAATTGAAAACATAGCCAAGCTAGGACTCCCAGCTGCAAGGTGTGGTCCAGCAGCTGGGAGCTCCATTGGCTGATGGGGCTCCCATCCATAGGAGTTTGCTACTTGCTGGTGCAAAGGGAACCCAGGCTTGTGTTCCCAGGCTCCCCCTGCACTAACTGTAAAACATGATGTTATCTGATACTGGATCCCATAATCATGTCTCCTACTTGGACATCTGCCAGGGGCCTAAGAGATACAAGAGCCTGCCTAGTAACCTTTTCATGCTCCAATTAGCCAAAAATGTTTGTGCAACCAAACCTAGTCACAGTTTTTGATGCCTTAAAGGGGATCTTCAGGCATTATGGTCCTTCTGTGTAGTATCCCTAAGACAGAGACTTCCATGTGTGGACCCTTAGACTAATAATACATTATCCCCTTTTATGACAGTACCTATACCAGGCCTTATTGCTGGAAGATAAGATGCTCTGATGATGGGTGATGAGGAAAGTGGGAATCATTTGGTTATAACTTCTATTTTCATATCTGCTATCCTCTTCAATTCTTTCTAGGTAGCAAGAGTGTAGAGTGAATTGGTGAGTAATGTAGTAGTGGATGGCAACTTGGGCATCAGTGACCAGGAGATGATTGAGTTCAGGATCCTGAGGAAAGGAAGGATGGAGATCATCAGAGTAAGGACCCTGGACTTCAGAAAAGCAGACTTTGACTCGCTCAGGGAACTCATCCCCTGGGAAGCCAGTCTGAGGCAGAGAGGAGTCCAGGAAAGCTGGCTGTACTTTAAAGAAGCCTTACTGAGAGTTCAGAAACAAACCATCTCAATGTGCAGGAAGACTAGCTGGTATGACAGATCATCTTGGCTTAGCAGGGAACTCTTCAATAAACTAAATCACAAAAAGGAAGCTTATAAGAAGTGGAAACTTGGACAAATAACTAGGGAGGAGTATAAGAGCATTTCTCAAGCATGCAAGGAAGAAGTCAGGAAAACCAAAGTGCAATTGGAGTTGCAGCAAGCAAAGGATATGAAGGATAACAAGAAGGGTTTCTACAAGTATGTCAGTAGCAAAAGGAAGATCAGGTAAGCGTGGGTCCCTTACTGAATGAGGGGGGCAACCTTGTGAAAGAGGATACAGAGAAGACTGAAGTGCTCAATGGCTTTTTCACCACAGACAAGGTCAGCTCTCAGACTACTGCATTGGGCAGCACAGTTTGGGGAGGAGGTGAGCAGTAGGGCTGTGTGAAGCTTTGGTCCCCGATTCGATTTGGCAGAGATTGGGCCCGATTTGGTGGCTGAATCTCCAAATCGAATCAGAGGACCTTTTAATCTTTCTGACTCAAATCGGAACCCTCCAAATCATTTCGGAGAGATTTGGAAAGATTCAGCAATTTGGACATAAACAGAGCTTTAAATATTTTTTCTATATACCTCTAGGTAGCAGGGGCTCATTAATGCTGCAATGCTGGGGCACTTGGAGTGTCCCACAGAAGCATGGGGGCTCCCCAGTGGGCTCGGTAGCAGACCTAGAACTGGACCAGAAGCACTTCCAGTCCACTCCCAGGTTAGCTGGGAGCATGTTGGGGCCCCCCTGCACCCCCAGCTCAGCGACTGGTGCCTCCTGGGTCTGGGGGGGGGCACCCGGGGTCCCCCCATGGCCGATTGCCAAGCTGGAGGGGTGTGAGGGTGGGCCCCTAGTGTGCTCCCTGGTGGATCTGGAAGTACTTCCAGTCCACTTTCAGGCTTGCCACCAAGCACATGGAGTGCCCCCCTGTGTTCCTGTGGGATGCTCCATGTGCCCCACCATCGCAGCAATCATGAGCCACTCTGGTATCTCAAGGTATGTAGAAAAAACTTTTAAAGCTGTGTGCGCGTCTGAATCACTGATTCCCCGAATCAGCATTGAATCTTCAGATTCAGCCGAATTGAATCAGAGACAGTGATCCGAATCAAGAGATTAGAATCACTGTCCCCGATTCAGGCTGAATCTGAATCCAAATTAAATAGGGCCCACTTTGCACACCTCTAGTGAGCAGACAACAGTGGCAAAAGAACACATTAGGGACTATTTAGAAAAGCTGGATGAGTATAAGTTCATGGGGCCAGATGGGATGCACCCAAGGTTGCTGACGGGGGTGGGTGATGTGATTGCAAAGACATTGGCCATCATCTTTGAAAATTCATGGTGAAAAAGCATGGAGAAGAGACTCAAGGAATCCATTTAGTTTCATAGTTAAGGGCTGGAAAGGGACCTTACAGATCATTAGGCCCAGCCCCCCTGCACTTGGGCAGGAAAGACTGCTAAGGTCAGATAACCCCAGCAAGATGGGTGTCAAGACGCCTTTTGAAGATTGCCTGGGTAGATGACTTTACCACCTCTGAGGGGAATCTGTTCCAAACCTTTGGCACTCCACCTGTAAACAAGTTTTTCCTTATGTCCAATCTGAAGTGATCTTCAGTCAGTTTGTGCCCATTATTTTTTGCCCTCCTCCAGGGGCCCTTGGTGAATTGATGCTTCCCCAGGCCCTGATGTACGCCCCTGATATATTTATAGGCTGCCACCATGTCCCCTCTGAGTCTTTTCTTCTCCAGGCTGAACAGTCCCAAGTCTTTCAGCCTCTCTGCATATGACCTGGTCTCTAGGCCTCTAATCATGCACGTGGCCCTCCTTTGGATTCTCTCAAGCTTCTCCACATCCTTCCTGAAGTGCAGCATCCAGAACTGGATGCAGTGCAGCTGCGGCCTCACGAAGGCCAAGTAGAGTGGGAGGATGACATCCTTAGCCCTGCTCAAGATGCCTTGGTAGATGCATACCAGTGTTTGATTAGCTCTGCCAGCTACAGCATCACATTGGTTGCACATGTTCATTTTGCTGTCTATCACGACACCAAGGTCTTGTTCAGTTGTGGTGCTGGCAAGCGTAGCACTGCTAAGCCTGTAAGTGTGCTCTGGGCTATTTCTTCCCAAGTGGAGTACCTTACATTTCTCTATATTAAATGATATCAGGTTGAGGTCCACCTTCATTATGAGCCTGTCCAGGTTGGCCTGATTTGCCAGCCTGTCACTGAGTGTGGCCACGCTCCCCAAGGTTCGTGACATCAGTGAACTTTGCCAGTTCACTTCTAATACCCAAATCCAGATGAACATGTTGAAAAGCACTGCTCCAAGTACTGAACCCCAAGGGACACCACTGGCCACCCTCCACTATGATGACTGAGTTCTGTCAATCAATACTCTCTGGGTATTACTGTGGAGTCAGTTACCTAGCCAGTACACCATAAGGTAGTCGAGGTCGCATTTTCCCAATTTCACCATGAGGACATCATGGGAGACCAGGTCAAAGGCCTTTTTGAACTTAAGTATATGACATCAACCTCATTTCTCCTATCCAGGTGGTGAGTTACCTGACTGTAGAAGGAAATGAGGCTGGTTTGGCATGACCTGTCCATAATGAAGCCATGTTGGCTATCCTTCAGAATACTGCCTTCTGTTAGCCCGTCGTAATGGATTGTTTAATAATTTTCTCCAGATTTTACTAGGGATTGAGGTCAAACTGACTGGCTTGTAATTTTCCAGGTCCTCTCTTCTCCCTTTCTTAAAGATAAGCACCACAATGGCCTTCTTTCAGTCTTCTCGGACCTCTCCCGAGTGCCACGAGTCTTCAAATAACTTGCCCATAGGTTGTGTGATGACATTGGTCAGTTCTTTTAGCACTCTTGGGTGTAGTTCATCTGGTGCTACTGACTTGTAGATATTTAGCCTTTGTAGATGCTCCCTCACAAGATTTATGCCAACTATGGGAGGATGGTCATCCCCACCATGATCATCCTGTATACTGTCAAGTAGGTTAACACCGTAGGACTGGTGGAATACCAACATGAAGTATTCATTCAAGAGTTTGGTTTTGTCCTGAGTGTTGGTTATCAACTGTTCCATTGCATTAATCAGGAGCCCTATGCTTCCCTTATTTTTTCTATGACTTCCTACATATCTTAAGAGGGACTTTTTGTTGTCCCCAATTCCAGTTGCCAATTTGTACTCAGTTTGTATTTTTGCTGTCCTGAACTGCTCCCTACAGATGCAGACTGTTCTGAGCACTCTTCTTTGGTAGTTATTCCTGGCTTCCATTCCTTGTAGGCTTCATGTTTGAATTTCAGGAGGCCCATGACTTCCCTGTTGAGCCAAAGGGGTCTCTCAGCCCTTTTGCTGCCTTTCTTATGAAAGGTAATCGACTTCCTTTGAGTGTTTAGTATTGGTTCCTTGAGGAATGACCACTCACCTTGTACTACCTTCCTTATTGGACAATGGTCCTGCAGGGCCTCGCTAACCAATCTCCTAAGTTTGTGGAAGGCAGCCATCCTAAAATTAAGGATTTATACCGTACTGGCTGATTTCCCTGATTTACGGTGGATGGAGAAGGTGATCATCTTATGGTCACTGTTGCCCAGTTTCCCTTTAATCCACAGGTTGCTCACTAGATCTTCTCCTTTGCCAGAACCAAGTCTAGGAGTGCCTTGCCCCTGGTTGGCCCATGGACTTCTTAGTTAGGTAGATTTCATCAATGCAAGTGAAGAAGCTTTGTGAGTGATCGAGTCTGGCTGAGTGCTCTTATCACGAGATGTCTGGGTAGTTGAAGTCACCCATGATGACCATGCTCCAAGAGCATGCAGCTTCTGCCAGTTCTCCAGAGAATTCCTGGTTGAGCTGTTCCTCTTGATTTGGAGGTCTGTAGTAAACTCCTACAGTCAAATCCCCTTCCCCATGCTCTCCCTGTATCTTGACCCAGAGGATCTCAAGTCACCCTTCTTTGTTTCCAATCTTCGCTTCTAGAAAGATGTAATGTTTCTTCACATACAGAGCAACTTCTCTGCCCTTCTTCCCAACACAATCTCTCCTATGCAGGGTGTATCCCCCTATGGCTGTGGTCCAGTCATAGGTGGAGTCCTACCGGGTCTCCATGATACCAATGAGATCATACTGCTTGTTGGTTAGTAGAAGGGCCAGTTCCTCCTGCTTGTATCCCATGCTTCTGGTGTTAGTGTACAGGCAGCTAAGCCTGTCATTGAAGGCCCTAGGCTTTCTGGTGAGCTGTGGAGTAACCTGTCCATTGGCTGGTGTTGAAGAATGCTTGCTAATATACCTTGGGATGCTTATTTTGAGGTTTCCATTTCTCAGGCTTGTGCTAGTAGTTGATGGCCTGTCCCCCAGTCATCTCAGTTTAAAGCCCTATCCAGAAGGTCCACCATTCTAGCTGAGAAAAGCTTCTTCCCTTTTGGTGCGAGATGGATGCCATCTTTTCCCAACAGGTCATAGTCCCTAAGGTGCATACCATGGTTGAAGAAACTGAGGCCCTCATGGTAGCTCCATTGCCAGCGTCTTCTGTTTACTTCTTCTAGGCATCTATTTCTCCATTTCTAAGCACTTGGAGGAGAAGAAGGTGATTAGGAACAGTCAGCATGGATTCACCAAAGGCAAATCATGCCTGACCAACCTGAATGCCTTCTATGATGTGATGAGTGGCTCTGTGGATGCAGGCAGACCAATGAATGTGGTGTACCTTAACTTTAGCAAGGTTTTTGATATAATCTCCAACAACATTCTCTCAGGCAAACTAAGGAAGTACAGGCTGGATGAATGGACTGTAAGGTGGATAGAAAACTGGCTGGGGCATTGGGCTCAGAGGGTAATAATCAATGGCTTCATGTCTAGTTGGCAGCTAGTATCAAGTGGAGTGCCCCAGGGGTTGGTCCTGGGGCTGGTTTTGTTCAATGTCTCCATCAACAACCTGGAATATGGCAGAGCGTGCACCCTCAGCAGATGACACCAAGCTGGAGGGAGTAGTAGATACGCTGGTGGGTAGGGCTAGGATTCAGGGTTACCTAGGCAAATTGGAGGACTGGGCCAAAAGAAATCTCATGAGATTCAACAAGGACAAGTGCAAAGTCCTGCACTTAGGACAGAACAATCCCATGCACCAGTACAGGCCAGGGGCTGACTGGCTGGGCAGCAGCTCTGCAGAAAAGGTCCTGGGGGTTACAGTAGACAATAAGCTGAATATGAGCCAACATTGTGCCCTTGTTATGAAGAAGGCTAACAGCATAAAGGGCTGCATTAGTAGAAGTGTTGCCAGAAAATCAAGGGAAGTGATTCTTCTGCTCTATTCAGCACTAATGAGGCCACATCTGGAGCACTGTGTTCAGTTGTGGGTCCCCGACTACAGAAAGGATGTGGACAAATTGGAGAGAATTCAGAGGGGGGCAACAACAATGGTGAGGGGGCTGGGGCACATGACTAACAAGGAAAGATGGAGGAAACTGGGCTTATTTAGTCCAGAGAATACTGAGAGAAGATTTAATAGTAGCCTTCACTGCCTGAGTGGGGGTTCGAAAGAGGATGGAGCTAGATTGTTCCCAGTGGCAGCAGATGACAGAACAAGGAGCAATGGTCTCAAGTTGCAGCAAGGGAAGTTTAGGTTATGTATTAGGAAGAATTCTCTCACTAGGAGGGTAGTGAAACACTGGAAGAGGTTAACCAGAGAGGTTGAGGAATCTCCATCCTTGGAGGCTTTTAAGACACGGCTACACAAACCTTTGGCTGGGATGATCTAGCTGGTGATGGTCCTGATTTGAGCAGGGAATTGGACTAGATGACCCCCTGAGATCTCTTCCAACCCTAATTGTCTATGATTCTGTGAGTGTAAGGGATATTCTCCCCTTAGGATAAATAATTTTATCCTATATGCATCCCTCATTGTGTAGAAATAAACTGTGGGCATGTCTACATGAGATATTTACTGCACAGTAGACTACAATAATTATCTGCATAGTAAACATCATGCATCTACTTATACACCCCTATTAGGCTGGAGTAAATTAATTGACTCCACAGCAGGATAGTACTTGTATTTACAACTTCACTGCTGTGGAGTTTTTTACTCCACAGCAGTGCATGTGTAGATGCTGCCCTGGCTGGCTGGGGCACAAGAGTGCTTCAATGTGGAGGCTGCCTGATGGCTAGCCCTGAACTGAAGCACCCTAATGCCCCAGCCAGCCCCTCCACATCACATTGAGCCAGGGAGAGCAGCCCCAGGCTGGCGGGTTGACCTTCTGGGTTCCTCAGCCAGCTGGGGCTGCTACAACTCAGCTCATTGTGCTACAATCCTAGGCACCCATGTAAATGAGTGCCTACGAGCGATAAACTCCAGTGGGATTAGTATTAGAGTTAACTGTATCGCATTAATATACATGTGCAGATGCACCCTGTATGATGTTGTTTAAAGCATAACTGAAATAAGAGATATTCTGCATTAATTCTGTCAGAACTGTAAGGCCAGACTCCATTTTGTTCAATCAAGTAGAGAGAAGGGCCACCTGTTGGCCACAATAATAAAACAAAATAACTTAAATCATTTACCAGAAGGAAAGGCACCTAGAGTCAATGGTAGAAACCTATCTGATAAGTTCTGCAGATAGTTCTTGTTAAACAATGGTTGTGGTGACAAGACTTGATAAAGTATTACACACAGGCACTGGGACAAAAGTCCTTGCTGTAAACTCTTCACATAATTCTGTCTTCATGACCAAATCTTTATGTTGATATATACTCAAAGTGCAGACTGATACATGTAATTAATGATAGTATATAGATTGTGAACCCAGGGAGGATGAAGAATTCAGAAGCCAGAAAGAGCTCAGAGATTTTGGGTGTCTGCTTACAATTCCATATCATACGTCTCTACATTACCATCGCCTGATCTGAATATTAGTTAAATTTCAGTTTAGCTTTACAATAAAGTGATTTTCTTGGGGAAAGACAGGTGTGCTGTCGCTATTCTGGGACTCCATCTGGTGAAGTGAGCTGCCTTTTGTTCTAATTTAGAGACTGAGGATTTTCCTCTATGCTAAACCCTGGCACTTCCCCTCCCTATTGCCAAGGAACTGGGGGATTGGAGGGAGATCAAGCTCCAGCCAGATGGCGAAGTGGGAGAGCCAAAACAAACAAATCATCCTGTGACCAAAGCATTTCATTCCAATGAAATAACAGCCCCTCTGGCAATACAAACAGGCTCTCAGGCTGCCTGACATGCAAGCAGGCATACCCTAGAGAGTGCAGGCATATGCAAGGACACCCACTACTTACTAGTTCGCAATTGCCTTTTTCTCTGCAGGCCCCAAGGGTCAGGTCATACCCTGGACCCCAGGCACCTTACTTTAATGACAGTAGCATAGCTGAGAAGATTAGCTGCCAACCCAATGGCTCCTTCAGATGTTCACAGAAGTGGCGGGGACTTTGTCTTTGGAGGTCAGAACTGTTCCACTCAGCTCAGTGCCTTTAGTTTGTCATCCCTGCCTAACAGGGAGTAAAGTCTGTGAGAATGAAGGCAGCTTTTCATAAAGATAGAGACCAGGAGGTATTCTCACCCTGTCCCTCTGTTTATACAAGATGTCTGATTTGCAGCCAGCTCTCTTCAGTATGATTCAGGAAATGAATACACAGCTCCGTTCAGTCTGCAGTAAGCACTGCCTGGCAGCCAGCTCTGCCTCACAGAAGGACCCTCTATTCTCAGGAAGCCCAGCCCACCTCGCTCCTAAAAAAAACAGCATTTGTTATAGTTTCCATGTTCATGTTTTCCTGGCCTTGGTGAACTCTACTCTGCATTGCAGTTCGGGGGGCTACAGCTATGCCATGTTCAGCCGG
>NW_005842365.1:128633-131065 GCF_000455745.1 Alligator sinensis
CATCTCAAAGAAGGTGCCTTTGGCACATCTACCTACTGCAGAAGGCAGTAGTAGTGCTTGGGTACTGCCAGCTATTAATGCGGCAAATAAAACCAATCTCCGATTGCCCTCTCCATTCAGGAAACTGAATATAGGACAGAAACGCTGCAGGCAGGTATGCTATGCCCAGGTAAGTCTCAAAGTTATAGCTGGGCAAAAACACCTCATGACTAGTAGTGGTCAGGCACCAAAGTAAGGCCTTCCCGTGTCCAATAGCCTAGTGGTTTGGCCATCTGGCTACTAAGTAGAAAACCTAGGCTCTAGTTCCTCTCCCCTTACAGAAAGGGTCTGAACCTACATATCCTGCTTCCCAGTAAAGTGCTCAAGTCACTAGTATAGAGGTTAGGCATTATCCAGACCCCCTTCCAATCCTCCCTTTTGAACCTGACCTATTGGAAAGCCAATAGAGAGATATCTATGTGGCCAGAAGAAAGAGAACAAGCCACAGGGTCTGGGGGTCATTGAGATGTTTCCTTGGTTGGGAGGCAGCCTTGGGTTGTAGCCTGGTCCTTTGTTTTGAATGGAAAAGATACTTCTGACTGCTCTCCATCTATTTGCTCCAATAACTATGAAATGCAAGGTGCATTTGTGAGTGATGGATCTGGCTGAGTGCTCATCCCGCAAGATGTCTGGGTAGTTGAAGTCACCCATGATGAGCATGCTCCAAGAGCATGCAGCCTCTGCCAGTTCTCCAGAGAATTCCTGGCCCAACTTTAGTAAAAGGGCTTCAGAGTACATTCCTGAAAGCCTGGTACTAACAGCATTTTTTCTGGGAAAAAGATGCAGCTTTGGGTGAGGGGAGACCAAGCAGCAGGTGGTAAGACATGTGAAAGCTCTTCTTGACATCCTTGACTGGCACATGCACAAGGTAATTCTGTCTCACTACAGGGTAAAAGAGAAGCCCAAACTGTACGTAAGTCTAAAAGATGGGAGGTTTATAGCTGTACATGTATCAAAAAGACAAGTAAAATGGAATAGGATTCTGCCCCATGTCACCTTGATAAGAGCCATTTTTGTCTCAAAGGTGTCCTCTGGAAGGTGGCAGAGTATAGATATACTTATGCTTCTTCAGGGGCCCAAGACTTCATCCTTCCCCACTGGGAAATAAGAGAATAAAAGGCTGAAGAGAGAGGAGAATCCTAGATTTCACACCTTGCATCCTTACAATGCACTATCATGCGTGCAGGAGAACTAGGAGAAGGCACCAGCCACCACCAGCAGCAAAGCCTGATAAAGACTCTAAGAAAATTCATATCCCTCAGTCTCTCAGGATCCAGGTTCAGCTGCAGCTGCTAAGCAGCTAATAGATTGCCTATATGGGACACTGGGAGCCACTTGGAGCTGATACACAGACAGAGAAGAATTAGTGGGGAATGTAGAAGTGGATGGCAACTTAGGCAGCAGTGACCACAAGATGACAGAGTTCAGGATCCTGAGGAAAGGAGGGAAGGAAGGAGAGCATCAGAGTGCAGACCTTGGACTTCAGAAAAGCAGACTTCAACTCACTCCAAGAACTGATGGGCAGGATCCCCTAGGAAGCTAGTCTGAGGGGGAAAGGAGTCTAGGACAGCTGGTTGTATTTTAAAGTAATCTTACCGAGGGTGCAGAAATGAACCCTCCTAATGCATGGGAAGACTCGCAAGTATGGCAGAAGACTAGCTTGGCTTAGTAGGGATTTCTTTAGTGAGCTAAAACACAAAAAGGAAACTTACAAGAAGTGAGAACTTGGACAAATGGCTAGGGAAGAGTATAAGAACATTGCTTGGGGATGCAGGTATATCAGCAACAACAGGAAGATCAAGGAAAGTGTGGGTCCCTTACTAAATGGGAGGGGCAATTTTGTGACAAATGATGTGAAAATGCTGAAGTACTCAATAGGCCTGTGTGAAGCAGCTGGTATTTGCTTCAGATTTGGATTCAGCGGATTTGGGGGACAGTGATTCAATTCAGTGATTCAAATCACTGTCCTAAAATCAATTCAGCTGCTGCTGAATCAGCCAAATCTCTGAATCGCACTTGCCCCATCCCTCATCTGCTTTCCCAGCCCCGTTGGTCAAAGCTTCTGGCTCTTAGAAATAAAAAAGCCCCCATTCACCGGCTGCTGCTTGGCGGCCGGGGGGTGATCCTCGCTGCCCCCCACTGTCCCACGCTGCATGGGAAGCTCTGCTATGAGCCCCCCAGCCCCTGGCCAGTCTCCCAGCCACCCTCCCCTCCATGGCTGCCCTGCCTGCCCCAGTTCCTGGCCCTTAAAAAAATCAAAAAGCCCCAACTCACTGGCTCCTGCCAGGCGGGGGGGAGGAGGATCCTCACTGCATGTGGGGCTCTGTCACAAGCCCCCAGAAGCTCCAAGGCTGCTGTAGCATTTGGTGGGTTGGGGTTTTTTTTTTTTTTTA
>NW_005842365.1:131217-134036 GCF_000455745.1 Alligator sinensis
GTCAGGGGAGCTCATGGGGGCTGGGGGAAGCCCAGCCTTCCCCCAGCCCCCTACCTGAAGGTCCCCCCCTTGGTCCCCTTCTCTCTCCTCCAGCCCCCCCTGCCCCCTACTTACCAGCATGGAGTCTGGGTCCAGCTCCCTGCTACAGCCAGTGGGGACTGCCCAAATCACCGAAGGTCTCCGAATGTTTTCCGAATTGATTCAGAGAGCTTCAAATCGATTTGGACCTTTTAATTAGTCCCCTGATTAGATTCAGATTTGGAGATTCTGCCACCGAATTGGGCTGAATCCCCTCTGAATCAAATCAGCACCTGAAGCTTCACACAGCCCTAGTACTCAATTCTATTTTTGCCTCAGTCTTCACAGCCAAGGTCAGTTCCCAGACTACAGCACCTGGCAGCACAATATGGGGAGAAGGAGAGCAGTCAACCTAGTGAAAGAACAAGATAGGGACTATTTGGAAAAAGTGGATGTGTACAAGTCCATGGGACTAGAGTGATGCACCCAAGAGTGTTAATGGAGGTGGTTGATGTTATTGCAGAGCCTCTAGCCGTTATCTTTTAAAACTAATGGCAGTGAAGATTGATGCAGGACAACTGGAAAAGGGAAAATATAGTGCCCATCATTAAGAAATGAAAGAAGAATGATCAGGGGAACTATGGATTGGTCAGCCTCACCTCAGTCCCTGAAAAATCATGGAACAGGTCCTCGAGTAATCCATTTCCAAGCACTCAAGGAGAACGTGATTAGGAAGAGTCAGCATGGATTCACCAAGGGTAAGTCACACCTGATTGCTTTCTATAATGAGTTGACTGGCTCTGTGGATGCAGAGGGAGCAGTGAATATGATACACCTTGACTTTAGCAAGGCTTTTGATATAGAATCATAGAATCAGAAAATTAGGGTCAGAAGGGACCTCAGGAGGTCATCCTGCTTAAGCCAGGACCACACCCAACTAAATAATTCCAGCCAGGACTTTGTTGAGCTAGACCTTAAAAACCTCCAAGACTGCAGATTCCACAGCCTCTCTAGGTAACTTATTTTAGTGTTTCACCAGCCTCCTAGTGACAATGTTTTTCCTAATATCCAATCTAAACTTTCCTTGCTAAAACTTGAGACCACTGCTCCTTGTTCTATCATCTGCCATCACTGAGAACAGTGTAGCTCCATCCTCTTTGGAACCACTTTGCAGGCAATTAAATGCTGCTATCAAATCCCACCTCTGTCTTTTTTTCTGCAGACTAAATAAGCCCATTTCCCTCAGCTTCTCCTCAGAAGTCATGTGCCTCAGCCCTCTAACTATTTTCATTGCGCTGGACTCTCTCCAATTTGTCCACATCCTTTCTGTAGTGGGGGGCCCCAAAACTGAACACAGTAATCCAGATGTGGCCCCCCCAGTACAGAATAGAGGGGAATAATTGCTTCCCTCAATCTGCTGGCAATGCTCCTAATAATGCAGCCTGGTATACTGCTAGCCTTCTTGGCTAGCACTGCTAACACACATTCAGCTTATTGTCCACTGTAACCTCTAGTTCCTTTTCTGTAGACCTGCTGTTTAGCCAGTTGGTCCATGGCCTATACCAAGGCATAGAATCTCAGTAGGAGCTGCAGAAAAGGACCTGGAGGTTACAGTGGACAATAAGTTGAATATGAACCAACAGCATGCCCTTGTTGCCAAGAAGGCTAAAAGTGTATGGAGCCAGCAGATCGAGGAAAGTGATCATCCCCCTGTATTTGGCACTGGTGAGGCCAAACCTGCAGTACTGTGTCTAGTTCTGGGTCTCCCACCACAAAAAAAGATGTAGATACATTGGAGAAAGTCCAGTAGGGGGCAACAAAAATGGTTAGATGGCTGGGGCACATGACTTCTGAGGAGGGGCTGAGGGAACTGGGCTTATTTTGTCTACAGAAGAAAAGACTGAGGGGGGATTTCACAGCAGCCTTTAACTACCTGAAGGGTGGTTCCAAAGAAGAAGGAGCTAGACTGTTCTCAGTGGTAGCAGATGACAGAACAAGGAACAATGGTCTCAAGTTGTAGCAAAAGAAGTTTAGGTTAGATATTAGGAAAAACTTTCTCACTAGGAGGGTAGTAAAGCACTGGAATAGGCTTTCCAGAGAGGCTGTGGAATCTCCATCCTTGGAGTTTTTAAGACCCAGTAGACCAAGCCTTGCCTGGGATGATATAGTTAGGAATGGTCCTGCTTTCAGTAGGGATTGGACTACATGACCTCCCAAGGTCCCTTCCAGACAGAATTTTCTAAGATTCTATGATTTTATTTTAACACCTAATGAAGGAGCAGCCGTGGAAAGGGTTTAAGACATCCTGAGGGGAGTAGGAGGGATAAAGACAGAAGGCTGTGGTGCTGAGGGAGGAACACAGATTCTGGGCGGCCCTTCTCAAAGGCTGAAAGAAGACAGCATGTTTTCAAAGTTTCATAGTTGGTAGGGTCGGAAGGGACCTAAGCAGATCATCAAGTCCGACCCCCTGCCATGGCAGGAAAGAATGCTGGAGTCAAACAACCCCAGCTAGGTGATTATTTAGCCTCCTTTTGAAGACCCCCAGGGTAGGAGCGAGCACCACTTCCCTTGGAAGTTGGTTCCAGATCCTAGCCGCCCTGACTGTGAAGTAGCACCTCCTGATATCTAGCCTGAACCTACTCTCCATCAACTTATGGCCGTTATTCCTCGTTACTCCCAGTAGTGCTTGGGGGAACAGGGACTCTCCCATAGCCTGCTGGTCCCCCTTGGCCAGTTTGTAGATGGCCACCAGATCCCCTCTCAGCCTTCTCTTGTGGAGGCTGAACAGGTTCAGGTCCCGT
>NW_005842365.1:134148-152149 GCF_000455745.1 Alligator sinensis
AGTGCGGTTAGCTTTCCTGACTGCGTCCCCACATTGGCGGCCCATGTTCATTTTGGAATCAATAATGACACCAAGATCCTTTTCTGCCTCTGTGCTGACTAGAAGGCAGTTCCCCAGCCTGTAGGTATGCTGCTGGCTCTTCCTCCCTAGGTGCAGTACCTTGCACTTGTCAGTGTTGAATCCCATCCTGTTCTCATCCGCCCACCCCTGTAACCTGTCTAGATCTAGTTGCAGCCTGTCCCTCTCCTCCAGCGTGCCCACTTCTCCCCACATTTTAGTGTCATCCGTGAATTTGAACAAGGTGCTTTTCACCCCCTCGTCGAAGTCGCTGATGAAGATGTTGATGAAGGACCGAGCCCTGTGGGAACCCACTGCCCACATCCCTCCAGGATGAAAAAGACCTATCCACCACCACTCTCTGGGTGTGGCCCTCCAATCAATTTGCAAGCCATCTGACTGTGTAGGCATCAACGGCACAGTTGCCTAATTTCTTAATGAGAATGGGGTGAGAGACAGTGTAGAAGGCCTTGTAAAGTCCAGAAAGACTACGTCCACAGTAACACCTGCATCCAAGGATTTTGTGACCTTGTTGTAGAAGGCCACCAGGTTGGTCGGATAGGACATGCCTCGAATGAACCCATGTTGGTTGCCCCTAAGCATGATCTTCCCTGCTGGTCCCTCACAGATGTGCTCCTGGATAATTTTCTCAAAGAGCTTCCCCAGGACCGAGGTAAGACTAATGGGCCTGTAGTTTACTGGGTCCTCCTTCCTCCCTTTTTTGAAAATGGGGACCACAGTGGCCCTTTTCCAGTCCTCTGGCACCTCACCAGAGCACCATGAGTGCTTGTGAAGCTGTGCCACAATGACCTGTGCTAATTCCCTCAGCACTCTGGGGTGGAGATCGTCAGGACCTGCTGATCTGAACATGTCTAGACCCACCAGAAGTTCCCTGACTAGGTCCTCACTGACTCTGGGCCTGGCAGTGCCTCCCCTGGGTCTGTCGGGGATCCCAGTGGGGGGAATGCCCTGGTCTCTGCTCAAAAAGATGGAGGCTCAACAAGATGGTTTTAGTTCTGTTTGTTTGTTGTTTACATGCTTGTTCATTGTGTTGCTTATTACATTCACTGTTGAGACAAGGTTGCCCCACGTAAAACAAACTGGCTGAAAACCCTGAACTCAGAGCTGACTGGCTATGATAAGGAAAGTAGATGAGTGACCTGCTTACATGTGATGGAGAATGCATACAGTCTAAACCTACTCAGAACCATGGAATCAGAAGTTCTGTTAAAATGGCTAGAAGGCCTGCACCATCAACACCAGTAGCTATAGCAGAAGCTAAAACTATAGCAGTAGCAATACCAGTGGAAGCAACAGCAGAAGCAGTTTGTGTAGTATGTTCTAGAGGGGTGGGCAGGCATGCGGCATAGAGCCCCTCCGATAGAGACAGCCAGCGCTGCACTAGGGGTGAGGAGTGCAGCCCCAGCACAGCCTGTCTGGCCCCCTCTATTGCAGGGGCTCAGCGTGGGATGCCGGCAGGTCCTGCACTTGCAGCAGGGAAGCCCCCGCTGCACTCCATGTGAAAATAGGGGGTGGTGCTCCCTCCACTCCTGGCAGAGCGTGGAGACCTGAACAGCAGAGGGCAAGGAAGGCAGCAGGCTCCAGTGTGGGGATTCCCCCACTGAGTGCAGGAGCTGTAGGCGTACGGTGCAGAGCCCTGGTAATAGAAGCTGCTGGGCAGGCTGCACTTCCCCCACCCCCACGTGCAGCGCTGGCTAGAGCTGCACCCCACCAGGTGCCTGCATTGGCCACGAGTGCCTTGACCTCCCTGCCTGCTACTGTCAGACAGCACAGTCTGCATGCCATGGGGAGAATGTGTGGGGGGGGTCCCTATACCCCCCACCCTCCCTCATACCCCACACACCCACACCTTGTGCCCACAAACCCCATCAACATATACATACAGCCCAACATACCCGATGGCACCCTACACAGCCAGACCCTCTCACACCTCCACACCCCACCCCACACACACCCCAGACCCCATTATACAGACAATATAAAAGTGACAATTTATTTTTGAGTTATTATGAAATCCCTTCTATATACAGTACACAATCACAAGTCATGACAAATATTTTTAATTTTATTATAAAAATATTTATAGTAGGTGTTTGACTTCTAGTGTATGATTTGGTGTTTTTCTTATTCTAAGATGGCAACCCCTCCTCCCAAAACGAGTATGGGCGGGCAGCGAGGGGAGGGACTTTCTGTGGCAAAGGTCAGGGGGCAGGACTTCTGGTCCCAATGTGGTGAACAGGGCGAGGGGCAACTGTCAAGGTGCGGGGCTACCTATGCAGCCCCTGACAGCTCACCAAAACTTGTTAAGCGGCCCTCCACCCAAAATAATTGCTCACCCTTGTCCTAGACTGTGAAAAGACCCTTTCACAGGTTGGTGTGTCACCCTGTTCTGATAGGGGAGGGTGAATTACTTTGAAAAATGGGGCTGGATGATGACCTGGGAGCTTTTCAGCAGGTGGCTGAGACCTACCACTGGCTGCAGAAAATATGGCCTATTAAAATATCACCCTTTTAAAATGGGTAAATTCAGGCAGCCTAGTGGAACCTTAAGGCTGCTTTGGTCAGGATCATAAGACGGTTAAGGCTTCTATATTGGACCATCTGGGTCTAACAGAGGAGGCAAACTAGCAAAGAATTAGACAGAAGGCATTTAAATCCTGACACTCAGCCTTGAACCACAGTTCAAAGGTTGAAGGACTTCTATACGCACTGGTTAATGTTGGAGTCATGGTTGATATAAGAAATAGTGGACTTCAGAACAGTTTTGTCCCAAACTCTCAGTGGGACTGCAAAAGTGGACTTATCAGCAACAGATGTCCACTCTGCGTGAGGCCACCTGTATGGCTGAAAGCTTTATGGAGGTGGACCTGGATTGCAACGATTTCCAGGGGTTCAATGGGACCTAAGTTTTGGGCCATAGAAGAGGCAAGTGGAAACTTTTTAGGGGACCTTTGGCTGGGACCCTACCAATCAAGACCCTTCCTCACTCTTCTCCCAGACTGTTGCCTAGTGGACAGGCATTGATCCACCTGGGGGAGGAAGAAAACAGAACTGGCTAGTAGCATGAAATGGAAATTGGGTGGTTACCTGTCCTATTTTAAAGACTGTGATGGAGGGCTGTGGGTACACCCAAACCTTTAGGTCAAGACCATCACAGTCAGACCTGGATATGAAGGATTATGTGATGTTTGTCATGACCGACAATGTTCAAGTTATGACACTGATAGTCTTGGAGTCCAGACAGATTTTTATACATCACTGGTTTGTAAACTCAGGTGTATCATGTTAATTTTCCTGGAGCCCTGGAGAGCTTGAGAAGCATGCAGTGTCTACAGCTGTTTATTTGGAGCTAGTCTGGGTCTTCTAGAGGTCCCTCCAAACTCCAGTGTGGATCTCAATCGACAATCGGAAGTAAAAGCTCTGTTAGAGGAGTTTAAGGATTTTGTTATGATCAAAATCCAGAATCTGGTTTGTTCTCTTGGCTTAGCTCTTCATCTGTGGGTAATAGCTGAACACAGACCCCTAGCAGGCACATGGCTTTGTGCCAAAACTGGGAGACAAACTGGGACCCATTGTCAGATGTTGTGGCAGTGACCGTTAAGGTGAACTACATAATCCAACCATAATTAGGCAATGTCTTTGGCAAAGGGCAGACAGGTACATGGAATCAAGCAGGCCATTTTGGTTACTTGATTCATTACTGTCAGGATTGTGGAGCACCCCTTTGATTAAAGCAGCTCCCCAATAAAGTCTAATGAAATAATGGACCATGGATAGGGGGGAATGGGAAGAGGCTTAAGGAGTCCATAGGCTCTTTGTGTGGGTCTTTTACTGCAGGCAGAAATACCACAGGAGCAGACAAAGTCCTGCACTGTTTTGTACAGGCAATAGCCACTAAAACAAAATGGGAGCTAAGGATCTTTTCAGTTCCAGGGTGACCTACCAACAGAGAGTCATGGCCCACATGAAGAACAATAAGTCTAACCAGACCTGGTGGCACATAGGACCTACCCTGAGTAAATATGACCCCTTTCTAGACCTGGTGGGGTTGTTATGAGAAGGCAGCCTGCTTTTCAGTGGGGATTTCTCCGGGGTGACAGCTTAGAGAAGGGACAGCAGATCCACCAGTGGCACAGCACTGATGACATTATGTCGCTTCAAGATGGGGCTTGGCTCTGACAGAATTTGTGAGGGATCAGCATCATACTCTGCCTTTTGGGAGAGAGCATCTACTTTTCCATTTTTAAGCCCAGGCTGGTAAGTTATTTGAAAATCAAAATGGGAGAAAAAAGCACCCAGCAAAGATGTCTTAATCAGTGCTTTTGCCTTACAGAAATATTCTAAATTCTCATGATCTGTGAGAATCTGTATTGTGTGATCTACCCCTTCAAGATGGAGTGGCAGAACTCCTCAAAGGCTGCTCTGATGGCCAGGAGCTTGTGGTCAAGGAGCTCATCCTTTTCTTCCTTCGGGATAAGTTTGCAAGAAAAGAAAGTGCAAGGGCATAAGGTCTGTTTCAGGCCTTGCAGCTGGGAAAATACAGCACCCACTGGAATGTTGGATGCATTGGTTTCTATTACAAATGGCAAGGCAGGATCTTAATGAGCTAGCACAGGGGCAGAGATAAAGACCTGTTTCAAGCTGTTAAATGCTTCCTGGGCTTCTGCAGACCAGGAGAACTGGAAGTTATTCCATAATAGCATAATAAGGGGGCTCACTACTTGGGCTAAGCTAGCGAAGTATCTATGATAGAAGTTAGAGAACGCTAGGGAACTTTGGAGTTATTTCACATTCCACGGCGTGTTCTGTTCTCAGGTGGTCCACACCTTCTGGAAGTCCGTTTGAAGGAGATACAATTAAACCAAGGGATTCAACTGTAGTTTGGTTCAATGCACACTTCACTCCGTTTGCAAACAGGCTGTGCTGATACAACCTTTCCAGCACTTCCTGGATGTGTATGGAATGTTGATTAGGGTCCTTGGATAAGATAAGTATATTATGTAGGTAGGCAATTACAAATTGGTTTAGGAAGTCTTGTAGTACATTGTTTATAAAGTGCTGGAATGTGGCTAGGGTGCTGGTAAGCCCAAAGGACATAACTAAGTATTCAAAGTGTTCATACTGGGTGAGTCTACATGAGATGCTTCAATTGCAGTAGATTAATTCTATTGTTCATTAGTGCAGTGGGAAAAACCCATGCTAATGTAGTAACACACAGCAGAATTAGTCTCCTTTGCATTAGCATAATGAAAAAAGCAGTAGTGCTGATTATGGCACATTAAAGGGCAACTTTAAGCACCATGAGTTTTAATCCTCATTAAATTAAATAGGTTTATAAAACATAAACTTGTTTATTTTGGAGTGTCGCATCATTGTTTGCATGCACTAGGTTTTCAAATGAATTAAATCTGGTTCCCGGCTGGTGCCACAGGAGAGCGGTATGGTCCAGCACTACCCTCCTGGCTTGGGCTCCCTCCCCCACCCACACTGTGCCTATGCCCCACCATGCAGCTGTGGAAGCAGGGAACCAGCAAGCCACACAAGAAAAAAAAAGTGGAAGCAATTTGGAGGGGTGAACTACAAAAAAGTCGCAGTGACATCTGGTGGACAAAGAAGCTCATTACACGTCTTTGAGTGCCTTTGTGTTTGCATGCAGTGAATCCATGGACTTGATGCTTTAATTCCTGGCAAGCCAAACTAAACCACATTGAAGATTTTTATTTTAATGTGCCAGAAAGACTTTTAAAGCATCCAGAAAACCCATTCGTGCAAACAGTCATGCAGTTGCAGCACAAGAAAGGGCAACAAATGTGGCATGTACATAGGCCCTAAGTTAGTACCTATCATTACAGGTACTCAATGCACCAAAATTATGGAGCATTAATGAACATGTAGACATGCCCAGTAAGTCCTGAAAGTGGTCTTGCACTCATCCCCAGCTGAGATTTGCACCAGGTTGTAGACTCCCCAGAAGTCAAGGTTGGTGAAGACACAGATCATCTGGAGTTGATCGAGCAGTTCTGGGATGAGGGGCAGAGGATACTGGTTAACGATAACTGGTAACCCAGTTCAGTGCCCAATAATCAACATATTAGTGGAAACTCCCATCCTTCTTTTTGATGAACAGGACAAGGACTCCAGCAGATGAGGTGGACCTATGTATAAAGCCCTAGGCTAGGTTCTCCTGCAGATATTTGTGGAGGGTGAAAAGTTTGGGATCTGATCTGGTGTAAATATGGCCAGCTGGAATTTTGCTCTAGGCTGCAGGTTGATGGGACTGTAACAGGAGCCTAGGGCCCTTGTTACCTTAAGAGATTAAAACAACTGCATGGAGAGCCTTAGATGGGAAAGTCTGATCATTAGGAGCTTCAAAAGAACAGGTCCCCAGGTGCTTGTAAGCTGTGAGTTCCCAAGCTAACTGCTTTACAATAGTACAGTTGGGGAGAGCCCTGCAGGGGAAGTAAGCTGCCATGGGGTGAAGCCAACATGTCTAATTAAAGAACACCTGTAGCCAACCCAGGGAAGTCACCTGACCAGAAAGAGGCAGTTCCTGGGAGACATATGAACCCAGGGCTTGGGCCAGGGCGGACAGCTGGTCCCTGAAGGTTGCCAGGGAAGAAGCTCTGGATCAAAATGGCTGTGGCTTGAGCTACAGACAGGGACTGTGTGGCAATGGGGACTGCGAATAAGGGGCTGAAGGCTTACAAGGAGTTAAGACCCAGGATTAGAAGTGTTTTTGTTAGGCTGCCAGTGTGTTTAGAACTTCTTTTATAGCCAATGAGGTTATTCTTTTGTTGCGTTTATCACCAGTGGTTTGGGTTTGGGATGAACAGGGGAGGTTGGAGGTCCCAGTTGTGTCTGAGGGGCATGCAGCTTTGGTTGAGCCCTGCCATGGGGGCAGAAGGGAGGGGAAGGAAGGGGTAGGCACAAACCCCAGGCAGGCAATAGTCAGGTAGGCCAAAGCCAAGTGATAGTAGTGGCTTGAAGCCAGGGAAGCTAAGGCACAGGCCCTGAGCAGGGCAGAGTTAGGTCCAGAATTAGGCCCAGTGACAGAGAGAGGTGGAGCCAGGGCCAGAGGCTCATAGCCCAAGAGGGATGAATTCAGTGCCTGAAGAGGGTGAGATCCAGAACCAGAAGCCCATAGCCCTAGAAGGGTGAGATTAGAGTCCTGGAGATGCAAGGCTAAAGCTTTGGTGGACCAGATGGGGGCTGCAGCCTAGAAGCCAGGTCCATCATGGTAGACTTAAACTAGAAAACCCAGCAAAAGAAAAGGGGTGGAGGTCAGGAAGACTGAGCAGTCTGAAATAGTTGTAACACAGCTGTACAATACAAACATTCTGTGTATCCATTGCTGCATTCAATGCATTCTGTTTATACACCATGACACAACACATGAATACTGCATCACTGTCATCATATGCAACATACTCAAGTCTTAAGAAGATACCTACACTTGGTCCTTACCAATCAGAGCTAAGGCATCAGCATCTCGGTGTTATGGGCCAGGGACTGGTAGCTTCATGTCAATTACTCAGTCCTTAGCTTTTGACATTACCACTATCAACCTTGGGGGTCAGTGTCCTGCCTAAATTAGAGTTGTTTTCTTTTCCTCATGTTGTGCTAAGAGTTTGAACACAAACCATAGAGCAGGAGGTCAACAAGCAGTAGCACCTTACCTACAACTTTAGGCAGTTTCTGGCGGCGCAGAGGAATTCGGGGTAGTTTCATGCTAATAAGACTGAACCGGCCACACAAACATCTTGGGGATTTCTTGACTGCAGCTGTGTCCTGGTTTATGCTAAAAAAACAAACAAAAACAAAAAAACCAAAAAACAAAAATACTGTACTTCAGTAGGAGACATTGCAAAGCACTGGAAAGAGCAGCTGTGCCAGTCTTGCAGGGTGTAAACAAGGGATCCTCATGGGGAGCAAGGCAGCTACACATTAACCATCCCTAGAGCTCACTCCGAGGCTCTGTAGAACTGAGCTGAAATGGGATAAGGAACAGCACAGATAATGGCAACCTAAGTCCAACAGAGAGCCTCGATCCCTCTCTAGTTCCAGCATGAAATGGGGCCCTTTGGGGCAGTAGTGTAATGTGAAGTGGGGGACATGATTTATGAGGAAAGACTGAGGGAACTGGGCTTATTTAATCTATAGAAGAGGAGACTGAGGGGGGACTTAATAGCAGTCTTCAACTACCTGAAGAGGAGTTCAAAAGAGGATGGAGTTAGACTGTTCTCATTGATGGCAGATGACAGAACAAGGAGCAATGGTCTCAAGTTGCAGCAAGGGAAGTTTAGGTTAGATACTAGGAAGAATTTTCTCACAAGGAAGGTAGTAAAACACTGGAACAGGTTACCCAGAGAGGTGGTGGAAGCTCCATCCTTAGAGGTTTTCAAAACCTGGCTTGACAAAGCTTTGGCTGGGATGATCTAGCTGGGGATCTGCTTTGAGTAGGGGGTTGTTCTAGATGACCTCCTGAGGTCCATTCCAACCCTAACTTTCTATGGTTCTATGATTCTATCTCCTCAGGACCACCTAAGGTGAGGGATGCTTGAAGGATGGGGTGGGAGGCACCTCGCTCTGGGTCTACTGCCTGTCTCACTCTGCCTGCATGGAGGGCTACAGGAAGAAGCAGGGTCAGACAGTGTGTGTGAAGCACCAGGTGTTCTAGGAATTGTCTTTTTGCAGGGCAGCAGTGAAATTTTCAGTCTTCAGTCCTTCGCAGTGAAATTGACTGCTGCTGGCGGGAGAATTGATTCAATTTTTTTGGCACTGAAATAAGCATTTGCCCCACCCTCTAGACATGGGTTTGGGCATCAGGAAAAATGGGGTGAAAGTTGGCAGCAGCAAACTCCATTGATACTCTAGAGAACTAGAATTCCCTGCATACCTTGCATCAACTCTGTTGCTTATGTTCCTTTGCCTGCAAGTCAGATGGTATGGAAAAGGAGGGTGGGCAGGAAGGGTGAATGACAGGGTTTCCAACCCAAGAATTTTTTTTCCTGACAATCTGCAAGCTTTTTACTGGCAGCCAAACATTTTTACTGATACATATGTTTCACATAACATAATGTAACTCTTTTGCTAGCCCTTCCCCTGCTTCCAGGCTCCAGTTAAAAGGGCTGAGTTCAAATTTAGGGATTTAATACTGATGATAATAAAAAAGTAAAACTGTTTGGTTGTCAGCAGCACATGGCTGAGAGAATGCTCTCTGCAGATTCCTGCACTCCCACTAAGACATTATGTGGTGCTGCTGTGCTCTGTCTGTCCTGTCAATGCTTCAATCAAGCTAAGCCTGTTTAGTGTTTTTAATGACAGCAATTTTTTAAAAAATGCATTTTGCCAAGAGCAATTTTTAGCCAGATTTATTTTATTGACAGTATATTTACCGACAGTTTGGCAACCCTACTGGTTAATAGTCTACCAGTAAGATGCAACTGATGACCAGTAAATAGGGGTGGAGCTAAAAGAGTGATAAAAGCTCCAGGAGGTGAGAAGACTGCTCAGTGCACATTTTTTCCATGCTACATCTCTGCTTTAGGATGTGCACTGTGCCATTTGGCAGTAGAGCCCCTGGTAGGGTGCAGCAGGGCATTATGACTTTGATTCCCTATAGACATTAACAGATGTGTTTGATCTGTAGAGAAAGGACTTGCCCCAACAATTAAATGTCTGCATCTGGCCGGGCAGCTCACAATGCCTCTGTTCTGCCCTGCTTGTGAGGCAGTTAAGTACATTGTTAAATGCAACTCTAATTGCTTGTTGCCTAAGACCCAATAATCTACTGCTAGAGTCTGGCCAACTCAAGAAAACACCTGAGGGAGATTATTAGAAGTTTCTACTTAGTGATTTTCCCTCTGGTACTGTATCCCTCCTCACATTACCACCAGTTCCAAATCTCAGTTCTTGGTGCATGAGGCCTCCAACCTTTCCACTCCAATCCAAACTGGGACACAAGTTACAGGTATTTGTTTCACAAAATGATGGCAGAGAAGTGAGTACCTTACCATACTGGTACCTTGTCTCTGCTGCAAAAACCTTGACACCTGTTCTTTGAAGCCAATCCTGTGACCTGCCACCCCTTGTGCCTAGAGAGAACTCACCATCACTATTTACATTTTTAAATAAAAACTAGACCCGTGCTAAGCAGCAAGTATTTGCTTCAGACTTGGATTCAGCTGATTTGGGGGACAGTGATTCGATTCAGTGATTCAAATCACTGTCCTGAATCTATTCAGGTGAATCAAACAGGCCCCATCCCCTGCCCGCTCTCCCAGCCCCGTCAATGGCTGCCCTACCTGGCCCCAGCATACCGGAACTTTAAAAAAAAAAAGCCCCACACTCACCAGCTGCTGCAGCAGCCATCGGGGCTTCTGGAGGCTCATGGTAGAGCCCCCCCCCCCCCCCCCCTCCACCCCCCCCCCCCCCCCATGCAGCACAGGGCAGTGGGGGGCAGTGGGGATCACCCCCCCACCTGGCAGGAGCTGGCGAGTGCTGAGGCTGGGCAAGGCACCCATTGACCCAGGCAGGGGATGGGGCCTGGTGGGGGTCCCCCCATGGTCCCTTCCCCCCTCCTCCAGCCCCCACCCTTCTTACCAGCACGTACTCTGGGTCCAGCTCCCTGTGGTGGCAAGCGGGGACTGCCTGAATCTCCAAATCTCCTCCAAATCTTTTCCAAATCAGTTCAGAGACTTCGGATTGAATTGGGCCTTTTTATTGGTCTCCTAATTTGATTCGGATTTGGAGATTCGGCTGCCAAATTGGGCCGAATCTCCTTCGAGTCAAATAAGCAACCGAAGCTTCACACAACCCTAATAGAAACCTAATTTATAGGCCTAGACCTCTTTCAAATCCTTCTTTAATGCCCCTGTCTGCTGTGCGGCCTGCAAACATCTACCTGGAAGTGCTTTGGCTGGGACAACCTACAATGCTGAAACTATATACGTATGCAAATATTTCCCTTCATCTGACTACACCATCACCAAATGCCATATGTCACCATTCCCATGCTGTGAGCTTTTTGATTTACTAGTGCATACGGAATGCATCATTCAGGGCCTCCAATTCCATAACAAAATCCTTGGAAACAATGGAAGCCACAAATGATCAGAAACCACAAGTACATCTTGGTCTAAATTTCTGGTCTGGGGATGTAGAAACTTCTCAATATTATTAAAAATGTTGAGGAGGAAGATGTCATAAGATATCACACGAGCAGATGGCTGCCTGAAGTCAGATTCCCATGAGAGAGACAGCAGAATCAGCAAATTACTCATCTCTGATCCCCTTAAATTCCCCAAAGCATTTTCCCTGTCTGTAGAATGTGTACTTCAAATTAGGGAACCAATTTGAAAAGATTTTTCCCCAGAAGAAATTTAGTGGAAAATGCTCATTCAGAACAGTTCACAGGGTCTTCCGAATCAAAGATAGCTGCTGCATGTAAAACAGAACATTATTGTCATCACTTCCAGATGAGGTACGGGGAAAGCTGATGGCCACATAGAAAAGCATGTATGGTACATAAGAAGAATCAACTTCCTTTCTCAGGTCTGATCTACGCCACGAAGTTTTGTTGACATAGCTATCTTTCACAGGTTCATAGTTGGTAGGGTCGGAAGGGACCTAAGCAGATCAAGTCTGACCCCCTGCCATGGGCAAGAAAGAATGCTGGGGTCAAATGATCCCAGCTAGGTGATTGTCTAGCCTCCTTTTGAAGACCCCCAGGGTAGAAGCAAGCACCACTTCCCTTGGAAGTTGGTTCCAGATCTTAGCCGCCCTGACTATGAAGTAGTGCTTCCTGATGTCTAGCTTGAACCTACTCTCAGTCAACTTGTGGCTGGTATTCCTAGTTACTGGGAGGGCTCAGGGGAACAGGGACTCTCCCGTTCTCCGCTGTCCCCCCTTGGGAAGTTTATAGACGGCCACCAGATCCCCTCTCAGCCTTCTCTTGTGGAGGCTGAACAGGTTCAGGTCCCGTGGCCTGTGCTCGTAGAGCCTGCCCTGCTGCCCCCTGACCATGCGAGTGGCCCTCCTCTGGACCCTCTCAATGCTAGCCGCATCCCTCCTGAAGTGTGGCATCCTGAACTGGACACAGTACTCCAACTGCAGCCTGACCAATGTTGCATAGAGGAGGAAGATCACCTCCTTGGACCTGCTTGTGATGCGTCTGTGGATGCATGACAAGGTACGGTTAGCCTTCCTGACTGCGTCCTCACACTGGCGGTGCATGTTCATCTTGGAATCAATAATGACTCCAAGATCCTTTTCTGCCTCTGTGCTAATGAGAAGGGAGTTCAGCAGCCTGTAGGTATGCTGCTGGTTCTTTCTCCCTACGTGTAGTACCTTGCACTTGTCAGTATTGAATCCCATCCTATTCTCATCCACCCACCCCTGTAACCTGTCCAGATCTAGTTGTAGTCTGTCCCTCCACCCAACCCAGCTGAAAGCAGTGACTAACAGGCCTGGGGGCAGACGTGGAGGGTCAGGTGACCCAAGAAAGGACTTATAAGCACAACAAGAGTGGCAGTCTGGCCATAGGAGTTTTAGGGGGCAGAGTTCCAGCAAGGAGCTAGGCTGGGTGGCTCAGAGGAAGGACTCTGAGCTATAGTGTGGGCAGAGGAAACCCTGCATCCTGAACCAGGAACAGATAGATACTGTGGGTCCTTTTGGCAAGGGTTTCCACAGAGCAAGATTAACCCCAGAGGGGGAACCCTTTGTTTTGGAGTGGACACTAATGTTTTGGGTTTTGTTTTCATTTAGACCAGAGGACCAGGTTGTGGTTGTAGGGGCAGAGGAGGCTACTGAGCCAGGTGCCGTGGGGTGCCCCATGTCCTAGGCACTTTTGTTGGCAGAAGGATTCTGCTGACACACAGCATAGACTGATGGTGCAAATCCAGAGCCCACTGAAGTTTGAAGCATAGCAAAGACTGGGGCATGAGCCCAGAACATGCAAGGGAAAGACCAGGGGCCAAGCAGCCCAGAGCCAGGACAGCATGACTAGAACTAGGGCCTGGGAGCTTGAGGGGCCCAGTCAGAATGAAGTGGGACAAGGAGCCTCAGCTCAGACAAGGGCCTACAATCCAAAACCCTTTTTGCCCTCTTGGGCACGGGTAGCCAAATATGGCCTGTGAGACATATTTGGGCCACTGAACGATTTTTTTTTGTCTGGCTCACAGTGGGTCCCTTGCTGGGGCATTCCCATACTGCTGGATCTAGCCCTGGCCATGCTGGCTCTGCATGGCTGGAACAGGTCCCAGCCAGACCACTGGCATGTCACTGGATCTGCCTCAACTATATGGCTGGATCATGCCCCAGCTGGGCTAGCCCCACACAGAGGGATTGGGATCTGGCCACACCTGGCCCATGTGGCTGGATTAGGCCATGGCTGGGCTGTTCCTACATGGCTGGATGAGGCCCTAGCCAGATTGTTGCTGTGTGGCTGAATTGGACCCCAGCTCCAGCCTCAAACAACTGGATCAGGCCCTAGACCTGCACAGCTAAATTGGGCCCCAGCCAGTCTGTTCCCATGCATAACAGACTGGATTGTACTGGCCTGGCACAATTTATCTGGCCTGTAGGGTGAAAAAATTGGACACCACTGGTCTACTATAATCCCCAGGTCCTTTTCTGCAGCACTGCAGCCTAGCTAGTTTGTATCTGTGCATGCAGTTATTTTATTCCAATTACACTTGTTCTTCTTGAATTTCACAGAATTTTTTAAAGATGGGAAATATATTTGTCCTTTTCCAACCATCTGTAATCTCACTTGATCTCAATGAATTCTCAGAGAAGATAGCTAATGGCTGTGAAATTACCTCAGCCAATTACTTCAGTACTCTAGGGTTCATCCTATCCAGCCCTAATGATCTGAAAGCATCTAACTTCTCTGGAGTAATCTGTAACCTGTTCTACCATTATTCTAAACTGTTTGTCTTCTTCCTTATTTTTGCTGCTACTGGTAATTGCCCCTATTTGTGAAAATGGAAGTAAAAAAGTCATTAAATATTTCAGCCTCCCTGCATCATCCATAACTAGCTTGCCTTTTGCATTCTGTAAAGGACCTATAGTTTCTTTGGTTTTCCTCTTGCTCTTGAAATACTTATAGAATCCCTTTATATGTCCTTTACATGTCCTTTGCCAGTTGCATCTCAAATTATGCATCGCCCTTCCTGATTTCCCCCCTTGTACACTTGTGCAATACTCATACTCATCCCTAAAAATAGGACCATGTTTCCACTCATTGTAGGATTGCATTTTGAGTTTCAGCTCATTAAAGGGATTGCTGACTAGCCAGGCTGGTCTCCTGTTGCACTTCCCTTTCTTCTGTACTATTGGGATAGTTTGTGCCTATGCCCTTAAAAAGTCCTCCTTAAATATAGCCAGCTCTCCTGGATTCCTTTTTCTCTCATATTTACCTCCTAGGGTATCCTTCCCACCAGTTCCCTGATTTTGTTAGTCTGCTTTTCTAAGTCCAGTTGATGTCTTTATTCTGTTGCTCTCCTTCCTTTTTCCCTTTAGGAGCTTGAGCTCTTGTCATATTGTAATCATTGTCACCCAAGTTACTTTCCACCTTCACATTCTCAACAAATCCCTCCGTGTTTATGAGCAGTTAGATATGGACTGTGATCAAATCACTGTTTATATTTCTTCTAGATAAATGAATCAGATGGATCTCCTCGATTTTCTCTGAAAGGATGTGCTCAGCTTTCAGGGGGCTAAAATCCAGCTGCAGATAGTTAATGGTAGGGCTTTGCAAAGCTTTGGTCCCTGATTCGATGCAGCGGAGATTCAGCCTCATTCAGTGGCCAAATGTCCGAATCCGAATAAAATCAGAGGACCCTTTCATCTCTCTGAATTGAATCGGAACCCTTCAGATTGATTCAGAGAGATTTGGAAAGATTCGGAGATTCAGACAGAGAGACAGCTTTATATATTTTTTCAACATACCTTTAGGTAGCAGGGGATAGCGAGTGCTGTGATTCTGGGGCTCATGAAATGTCCCACAGAAGCACGGGGGACTCCTCAGCGCACTTGGCAGCAGACCCGGAAGTAGAGCAGAAGCATTTCCGGTCCACTTCCAGGTTCACTGGGATGTGCACGGGGGGGGGCACATACCCCCGGCTCGGCAACTGGTGCCTTCTGGGTTGGGGGGGCACCCAAGGTCTCTCTGTGGCTGATCGCCAAGATAGTGGGGCAGACCCGGAAGTGGACCAAGTACTTCTGGTCCACTTCTGGGTTCACTATTGAGCATGTGGAAGGCGCCCCCCCCGCGCGCTCCTGTGGGACACTCCATCCACCCCAGCATTGTAGTGTTCACGAGGTGTGCCTGGTACCTTGAGGTATGTAGAAAAAACATTTAAAGCTATGTCTATGTCCGAATAGCTGATTCTCTGAATCAGCATTGCACCTTCAGATTCAGCTGAATCGAATCAGGGAAAGTGATTTGAATCAATGAATCCAAATCCGAATTGAATAGGGCCCACTTCACACACCCCTAGCTAATAGTCTGGCAGCAAGCTGTAACTGATGATCAGTAAATGGGGATGGAGCTAAAAGAGGGGTAATAGCTTCAAGAGGAGAGTGCAAGGGGAAGAGAAGAGATTGTGGTGTTGAGGGATAAGCACAATGTCTGAAAGAAGACAGCAGTTTTTAGTTTTGCTTGTTTGATGGGTGGGGCAGCAGTGTCCTGCCCCTGCCCATTCTGTTGCCCCTCACTGACAAGCCACATGCCCCGTACCCCCCAGCCCTGCTGCTGCCCTTCACTTTGGATCCACTCTGGACCCCAGCCCTGCCAGTGCCCCTCACTCCCAAACAGCAGTACCCTACCCCCCACACCTTGCTGGTGACCCTCACTCCCGACCCGCAGCCCGTGCCCTGCACACCCAACTCACAGTTACCTGTCCTGTCATCCATGCCCCTCACTCCTGATCCGCAGCCCCTGTCCCCCTGCCGGTGCCCCTCACTCCCAAACAGCAGTACCCTACCCCCCACACCTTGCTGGTGACCCTCACTCCTGACCCGCAGCCCATGCCCTGCACACCCAACTCACAGTTACCTGTCCTGTCATCCATACCCCTCACTCCTGATCCGCAGCCCCTAGCCCCCTGCCAGTGCCCCTCACTCCCAACCTGAAGCTCCCTGCTCTGGCCCCCAACCCTCCCAGTGCCCCTCACTCCTGATCTGCAGCCCCCTGCCCTGCCGGTGTCCTGCACTCTGGACCCACAGCCATTGCCCCCCAGCCCTGCTGGTGCCCCGCACTCCTGACCCACAAACCCCTGCTCCCACCCCCTCAGCCCTGCTGCTTACACTCTCTCTCTCTGGCTTGCCTGAGCCCATGCGGGGAGCACGTGACCCTCGAAAAACAATCAACTTGCCCACTGCTCCAAGCCTGAAGCAGTCAGTTTGTAACAGCAGAAAGCCCGGACATTTGCTCTTTTTAAAAAAACCCTGCCTGGATGCAACAGAGAGGTCCAAAAAATAGGACATGTCTGGGAAAACCCAGAAATATGTTAACCCTAGAGAAGGTAAGTAGGAGGCAGGCCACATGATGTCCTCTGTGCTCCCCCTGAGATGCACATGGAAGTCTCTCATGTCTTCCCTTCTCTCACCCCATAGTCTCCCCTGGCTGTAAGTCCCTTACTCAGCCAAATGAGCCACCCTGGCCTGGTACAGGTGGTTGCTCAGCACCAGCTTTAGCCTCGAGCCCAGGGCCAAATCTGGAGCTGAGCTGCCACTGGCCCAGGCCAGTACTTGAATGTAAGATTAGACTTTTTCCCCCCATGCTGATTGGGAGGGGGACCTCATCTTGGATTCAAGTAAAATATGGAAATTATTGGTTTGTCAGTCAAGCAGCAATCTAGGCAAAATAATGGAACAACAGATATAGAACTAAACTAATAAAGAAATAAAGGGGTGATGTCATTAATGGCAATCAACGTGTCTGTAATCAAATGCATAAATACTGAATGGCAGATAACTGGCTGAGCAGTGCCATTGCTGAGATGGATAAGGGGTTTTCGGTGGAGCACAGACTTGACATGAGTCAGCAGCGTGATGCAGTTGCAAAATAAGCAATTGTAATTTTGGGCTACATTTATAGGTGTAGTACAGGGGTGGGCAAAATATGGCCCACGGACTGGATGCAGGCCACGAGGCCATTCTAGCCGGCCCGCAGGGCCCCTAAAAAAATGTAGAAAATTAATATTTCTCTGCCCTTGGCTCCTGTCAAAAATGACAGGAACCAAGGGCAATAGGACCCAGGGCAAGCCCGGTGGGCTCCCACAACAGTGGCCCGCCTGGCCTCACCCACAGCCGGAAGCCCCAGCTGGGGTTTCTGACGCTGCAGCTGATCGCCTGTGCCCGCTCTGGGCAGCCCCACGCGGGCTGCGAGTGCCTACAGTGTGGGGCACTGGCCGTGGGGTGGGGGAGGGGCCACTCCCCCTCCCCCCCCCATGCTCAGCTTTTCCCTGGGCTCCTTCCCTGCATGGAGAAAAGTGGCTCCTCGCCCGCCCCATGGCCAGCGCCCCGTGCTGCAGGTGCTCGCAGCCCACATGGGGCTATCTGGAGCAGGCACAGGCAGCCCCAGGGGGCAGCATGGGGCGCTGGGCATGGGGGGGGTAGGGGCTGCTTTCTCCCCTGCCCCTGCACTCAGCACCACCTTGTAACCGGGCCCCACTGCCAGGCTGGCAGTGGGGCGGGTTACAAGCTGGTGCTGAGCATGGGGAAAAGTGGCACCTCGCACGCCCCATGGCCTCGCCCTGTGCTGCAGCCACCTGCAGCCCACATGAAGCTGCCTGTGCCTTCTCCAGACAGCCCCATGTCGGCTGTGAGCACCTGCAGCGTGGGGCGCCGGCCATGGCACAGGTGAGGGGCGACTTTTCCCCATGCTCAGCACCAGCTTCTTCCCTGCTGGCAACCA
>NW_005842365.1:152439-171721 GCF_000455745.1 Alligator sinensis
AAGCACGGGGCCTACACCAGTGTCCCGGGGCCAGTGCCGGTGGGGCCCAGAGCAGGGTGGTAGGAGCACAGGGTCCCAGGTGGCAGGGGATCTATGGAGCCCGGCCAACTCCCACCTCCCTGCTGGTTCAGCCCAGCCCCGCTCCACAGACCCTTGCTGGCCTATGCCCTGCTCTGGGCCCCACCAGTGCTGGCCCTGGGACATTGGTCCCAAGACACTGGGCTGTTGGTCCCAAGATGGTGACCAGGGGGCGAGGCACCTGCCAAGGGGCGGGGCTACGCTTGAGGCCGACAGCCTGCCAGAACTGGGTAAGCGGCCTTCCGCCCAAAATAATTGCCTGCCCCTGGTGGAGTAGGTGTAAGATATGGGAGGTGATAGATATCACTCTACTTGGTACTGATTAGTGGAGACCTATCTAAATGTCAGAGAGAGAAAGGGATTTTTCTCAGGCTGCTCCGGGTGCATGGAGCCCACTTGCAGTCTTTTCACAGCAAGACCCCCTCACCACTGATTGGCCAAGGGACCCTGGCAACCCCACCCCTCATCACTGATTGAGCCAGATGCAAAAACCACAGCATAATTAAATAGCAAAATTGGCAGAAATATCAAATACATTACATTATAAATGTAAGTATTACGTTTTAAATCTAAATTGAAGTATATGGTGAATATAAATGTATACACAATATGAATTGTAACTAATATCATCATAATTTATTATTAGCATTCTACGAAAGTTTAGTAATACTAAATAATGCTAACCTTGATAGAAACAATTCATGTTAGTTGTTACATGAAAGCATGCAGCATCCACTGGCAGCTGCAGCTGACATCCTTTGTGTCTGTGGTGTGAACACTTCTCTGTACACGTAGGCCACGCATTTTCCATCCACTGAATTGGTTGGAATGGTAAGACAGCATTTGCCAAGTTGCAGAGATGTGGAAACCAAACAGTCAGGTTCCCAAAAACACAGTTACAGTCAAAGGCATCTGGAACTCTTTAACAAAGTTTATCTAAGTAGCACATTCCTTGCCATGCTTTCTGCCATCCAGGGATTGATTTCAGTAGCTGAGGGTCAAAACTCAGAAAAGACATCTGACTGGGGTAAAAAATGTGAATTGCAATAAAAAAAGGAGGCAGCCAGTTGTCTAAACTGTAGTGGTAGTGACTGATTGTACTTATAGTACTGACTCAACTTTTCAGATATTGTTTGGAACAGTTCTTGTCTCTGCTAGTTTTCACACTGACAATTTAAAGTTGTTTTGTTTGATTCACCAAGAACACAACAAGCTGATGGATTTGATAAGCTGGGTCAAAGACTGCTGCCTTTCAAACCACAATAGAAGCTACATGAACTGGATTGCATTTTCAGCCACAAACTTAACTTGATCTTAAATGTTGCCCTGTCTTAAGAGATCATATTGTTTAAGCATGCACTGTGTGCTGGGTGTGATTTAAAGCTCCAGCACACAAACTACTGGTACTACTTCATATTCTTTGTGTGATAACAAACTGCTTTAAACCATGAATTGCACCTTGAAAGCACTGGCTCCTGTGGAAGTGAGACAGTCACATGTACATCCCTGCTTTGATTGGTGAGGGACTCCCTGTAGTGAAGCTTACAGCCTGGACAATGTTTGAATGCTTTTTTTAAAAGAGGACAACCAGGCTTTTCAAATCAGGAAAATGTGTGCACCAGATGTCATTAAAGAAAGGGAGTGTGCATTGCATGTGACATAAATTACTGGGCATCATTTCATGGGACACAGAGAAAGCTGTGCACGTATACAGTACATTATCAGACAGAAATGCTGAGATATTGTTAAATTCATAGTTTCATAGTGGATAGGGTCGGAAGGGACCTGAGCAGATCATCAAGTCCGACCCCCTGCCATGGCAGGAAAAAGTACTGGGGTCAAATGACCCCAGCAAGGGGTTCGGCTAACCTCCTCTTAAAGACCCCCAGGGTAGGAGCCAGCATCACTTCTCTTGGAAGTCGGTTCCAGGTTCTAGCTGTTCTGACAGTGAAGTAGCGCCTCCTGATGTCTAGTCTGAATCTACCCTCTGCCAGCTTGTGACCATTATTTCTTGTCACTCCTGGTAGTGCTCAGGGGAACAGGGACTCCCCCAAGGCCTGCTGGTCCCCTCTGACTGGTTTGTAACAGGCCACCAGATCCCCCCTGAGCCTTCTCTTGTGGAGGCTGAAGAGGTTCAGGTCCCGTAGCCTCTCCTCGTAGGGCCTGCCCTGCTGCCCCCTGATCATGCAGGTGGCCCTTCTCTGAACCCTCTCAATGCTGTCCACATCTCTCCTGAAGTGCGGCGCCCAGAACTGGACACAATACTCCAACTGCGGCCTGACTAGTGTCGCATAGAGGGGGAGGATCACCTCCTTGGACCTGCTCGAGATGCAATTCTAAGCTGTAGTTTACAATATAATTCGCTACAGCTGGTGCCATGGTAGAAAAATTGACAAGCACAAGATGAACCAGTTCTGTTTGGAAAACATGCAGATTGCAGTCTGTCCAGTTCCCAGGTACAAATAAAATGTGTAGAACATAGTTATCTTGGGCAGCTGTTGCTTTTTCTTTTACAATTAAGATTGATTCATATTCTGCCAATACAGATTCTGTAGATTGAACATATGAAGCAATTAGTGTTGGGGGACGATCTTGGCAAAGCTTGCTTGCACATGGGGAAACTGCCAGCATTCGGCACATGTTTGTTCAAAGAGCCCCTTAATTTAGGGTTATCAATTTTCTTCACACAAACGTTGGCAGCCATGAATGCCTCCACTAGTGCAAACATAACCTCCCTTCTTGTCAAACTGCTTTTAGTGGTTCTTTTAAAGATCAAGGACTTAGTTGCTTGTTTCTTGCTCCAACCTTCAGCCTCTGCAGCTGCGTTTTACTTTTGTATGTTATCTGGACTCTAAATGCTGATCAATGCTGTTTTTCCCTCAACATATCCAGTCATGTTGCATGATGGATAAAACAATTTACCACTATCTGCATGCAGGATTCCTAAAGGGAAATGCCTTACATGATCCTGACCTGAAATGTGTTTAGTTTTCTTAGATTTCATTCATCATCTTCAGACTGAAGCATCACTGCAGCATTGCATCTGGCTTCTTTAACACATGGTATGAAACCCCTTCACTTGCCTCACTGGTGCCTTCACTGAATCAATGTCAGTAGCTTATCCTTTCAGTAGCTCACTCTCAAACCACAATGGCTGCAGGGATTGCCACACTTTCTTTATATTCTGGTAAGCTTTTACTTTTTGGGGGGGGGATTCCATGCAAAATCATGGGAAACACCATTTTTCATGGTGATCATGGAAATTGCCATTTTTCATGGTTTCTGCAAAAATTGAGACGTTACAGATTTAAGTAGGTCCCTACTGATTAGACTTTGGCTGGAGTATTGTCTGCAGTTCTGAGCTCCACATTTTAAGAAGAATGTGGAAAAATTAGAGAGGATCTAAAAGCAGGTGTCAAAAAATATAAAGGTGTTGGAAGGCAAGCTGTATGTGGAAAGATTGAGAGAATTAGGTATGTTTTGCCTGGAGGAAAGGAAATTAAGGGGTGGGGTATGATAGCAGTTTTCAAATATCTGAAAAGCTACCATAAAGAAGACAGGAATAACTGTTTTCTCTTGCTGCAAAGAGCAAGACAAGAGGCAACGGTTTCAAATTTCAGCATAGCAGATTTAGAGTAGATCTCAGGAAAAAAACTTCCTTACTCTTAGACCAGTAGAGCATTGAAACAAGACTAACCAGAAAAGTTATACAATATCCTTCACTTGATGTTGTAAAGAGGAGGCATCCCTCAGGCATCCCCCACAGGGATGATTTAGGAACACCATTCCTTTACTCACAACATGGATTAAACCAGATGGCCCTTGAAGTTCCTTTCTACCCTACGATTCTAAGATCCTATTTTGGGAAAACAGATTCCATCAGACTACTTGTTATTTTTTCTAATGAGATTACAGGTTTGGTTGATAAAGGTAATAATGTAGACATAATGCTTTTGTAAGGGATCTGACATGGTACTGCATGTTACTAGGGTGATTCAAAGTTAAGCTGACACATATTAAATGGATTGGAATCTACCTTATGGGTTTCAAAATGTAGGTGTAAACTGGGTACCATCACTTTGTGGAGAAGCTCGAGAGAGTCCAAAGGAGGGCCATGTGCATGATTAGAGACCTAGAGACCAGGTCATACGAGAAGAGTCTGAAAGACTTGGGACAGTTCAGCCTGGAGAAGAGAAGACTCAGAGGGTCCTTGGTGGCAGTCTATAAGTACATCAGGGGCATACATCAGGGCCTTGGGAAGCATCTATATACCAAGGCCCCCCAGGGGAGGACAATAAGTAATGGGCACAAACTGACTGAAGATTGCTTCAGGCTGGACATAAGCTCACCCCAGAGGTGGTACAGTCATCCACCCTAGTGATCTTCAAAAAGCGTTTTGAAGCCCATCTTGCTGGGGACATCTGATCCCAGCAGTCTTTCCTGCCCAAGTGCAGGGGGCCTGGACCTGATGATCTGTAAGATCCCTTCCAGCCCCTAACATCTATGAAACTCATCAGAACTATTCCTAGTGGGGTCCTTCAAGAATTTATTTTTTGGCCCTAACCTATTTAATAATTTTCTTAAGTCAATACTGAGAAACTGCCAATAGCACAAAGATTGGAGGACATAAAAAGTGGCATACTGAGTCAGATCAATGGTCCATCTAGCCAGTATCCTGTCTCTGACAGTAGCAGGATGGAAAGCATATAAACAGGCCATATCTAGAGTAATCTATCCCTTGTCACACCCTTCCAGGCATCCACCATCATTGGTTTAAAGATGCCAGGAGATACAACCCTGACTATTCTGTTTAATAGCTATTAATGGATCTATCACATGTTAATTTGTCCAGTCCTTTTCAAACTGGCTATATTATCTGCCTTTAGAACAGGGGTGGGAAATTATTTGGGCTGAAGGACCACTTAGGGAGTTTTGGTGAGCTGTTGGGGGAGGAGGAGAGGGTGCAAACCTGGCCCAACAGGGAGTGGGGGAGGCAATTGATTCTATTTAGCCTGGGTCTGTCTGCCCTGCATCCACCACTGGGGGTGCCAGACAGAGCAGGTGGGTGGGGTCATCATGGAGACCTGCCTGGTACCCCTGCAGGCAGGATGCGCTTGGCCAGGCAGATGGGATGGGGCTGCAGGTGGGCAAGGAATCGCATCCAGGAGAAGGATGGGCAGGTGGGGCTGGGGCCAGGCTGGCAGGGTGGTAATAGCACAGGAACAGGGCACAGCTGCAATCCACTCCTTGCATGTCTCTGCCCATGAAACTGGCACCCATTTTAGGGATGTGTGGGGAGCGATCGTGGCTCTGCCCCAGACTCCAGTCCTGCTCTGTCACTGCCCTGCCATCTCAGCTCTGGCCCCTCCCACCTATCTCGCTCCTGGATGCCACTTGCCACCCAGCCATGGCCCCATCATAATTGCTCAGCCAAGTGCGCCCTGCCTATGGGTGTCCCGGGACAGTCTCCATGAAGACCTCACCTGCCCGTTCACCAGCTCCAAATGCCCGTTCTGCAGTTGGTGTGGAGTGGCCAGGCTGGGCTGGGTCCAGCAGCAGGAGCAACACTGGCAGTGCCAGCCAGAAGAAGCAGTCACTGCTGGGGCTGCCAGGAAGCTGAGTCCAACCACTGTGCCACCCCAGCCCTTCTGCATGCCCAGGGTTGATAAAAACAGCTGTACAGATGTCCTCTGTACCTGGTCCGGGCAGGGCTGAGGGAACCACCTCAGACCGGATAAATCCCTTGGTGGGCTGTATCCAGCCCATAAGCCGTATTTTGCCAATCCCTGATCTAAACTTCCTGACGTAATGACTTCCACCAGTTAAATACCTACTGCTTAAATTATTTTCTCCTGTTAGTTTTAGACCTCTCTCTTAATTTCAGTGCCCCTTACTTGTAATATTCTAGGACTCGATGAACAATAGTTCCCTGTTCACTTTGTCCACACCTTTCATTATTTTATAGACCTCTATCCTATCCCCCATGAGCCTTCTTTCCGAAAGAAGAATCTAGCCTTTTGTTTCTCCTTTTATGCTCTTAATGCCTGATCATTTTGGTTGCTTTTCTCTGCACCTTTTCTAATCCTATTACATTAAAATGTATGCGCTCTATGGATTTGCATAGAGTATGATGAATTCCATTTTGTTTTAAATTCCCTTCTTATGATACCCAAAAGCTATTGGCTTTTTTGGTAAACTATTGCACATCAAGCTAACATTTTTTAGAAACCTACCTACAATGATTCCAAAGTCTTTTTCCTGAGTCATAACAGCTAGTTCAGCAACCAGAATTGTGTTCATAGAGTTGAGGTTATGTTTCCCATGTATATTACCTTGCACATGTCAACACTGAAGTTCAACTACCATATTTTTGCCCTCTCACTTAACTTGGTGAGATATCTCTGCAGCTCTTCTCCATCAGCTTGGGATTTGACTTCCGAGAATATTTTGGTTTCATCTGCAAATTTGGAGATTTCACTGTATACTCTTATTTCTCGGTCATTGATGAAAATGCTGAAAAAAACTGGGCCCAGCACAAGTCCCTGCAGGATCCCACAACTGACCTCCCTCCATTCTGAAAACTGACTACATAGCCCTTCCCTTGGTTGCCTAATTTTTAATCAGTTCTCAGTCCACAGAAGAACCTTCCAATCTTGTAGCAATGCAATTCTTCTAAAACCCAGGTTGACTTTCCCCAACATGTCATAGAATAATAGAAAATTAGTAAGTCATTTAGTCCTCAAAGCAAGACCATCCCCAGCTATATCATCCCAGCCAAGGCTTTGTTTAGCCAGGTCTTAAGTAGTTCCAAGGATGGAGATTCCACTACCTTGCAGGGTAACCTGTTCCAGTGCTTTACTACCCACCAGTGGAAAAAGTGCTTCCTAATATCTAACCTAAACTTCCCTTCCTAGAACTTGAGACCATTGCTCTTTGTTCTGTCATCTGCCACCACTGAGAACAGTTTGGTTCCATCCTCTTTGGAAACATTGTATGAACATAAGCCATCAATGCACTGCTGTAGCCAGTAGGGCTGTGCAAAATTTTGCCACCAGTTTTGTTTCAACCCTGTTTCGACCTGTTTTGAGGTCAAAAAAGCAAAATCAAAATGAAACAGATATGTTTGAAACAGCCTCAAAACAAAACGAGGCAAGTCGAAACTTTTCGCTGTTTCGACATTGTTTCAACATTTTGCCCATAGGCTATAATGGGGAAGGATGAAACAGCCTATAACTTTGTCATTTCTGGCCAGATTTGGTTAAAACTTGCAGAAATGGTAGCCCCTTCTGAGGGCATAAAGTGTGCCAAGTTTCAAGATAGGTGTAGGGGGTTCGGAGAAACTGCACGCCAAAATCCTGAAAGCAAAAGTCATGTCACGTGTATGTGTTAAGCCACAGCAGGGTCAAAACTGCAGGCATGCTAGCCCCTACTAAGGCCACAAAGCCTGCCAAGTTTCAAGGAGATAGATCCAGGGGTTTGGGGGAAACTGCACCTGAAGCTGCAGGCAAGCAAAACTCATGACATGGGTGACACTGCATCTGTTAAGGCTCAGCAGGGTGAAAGCTGCAGGCCTGCTAGCCCCTGCTGAGGCCACGAAGCCTGCCAGCTGTAAAGGAGGTAGGTGCAGGGGTTCTGCACCTCTGGCTGTTGACAGGCAAAACTCGTGTCATGGGTGCTTGTGCAACTGTGTCTGTCTTGGGGCACAGGGGAGGGGAAACTACTGCAGGCCTGGCTGCTAGGCCCTGCTGCGGCCACTAAGCCTACCAGCTGTCAAGGAGATCGATACAGGGGGGTTCTGGGGCCCTGCACCCCTGGCTGCTCACAGGCAAAACTTGTGACATGGGTGCTTGTGCAACTGCTGCCTCTCACCAGGCAGGCCTGAAGATCCCCCATCACTTGCCACCACAAACCTGGGGGTAATAATTGACCACAATATGAACATGAGCCGGCAGTGCGATGCTATAGCCAGCAGGGCCAACAATTCGCTGGCATGCATCAATTGGTGCATCTCCAGCAAAACCATTGCAAAGAAGTGATTCTCCTGCTCTACTCGGCTCTTCTCAGCACTGGTAAGATCGCAGCTGGAGTACTGCATCTAGTTCTGGGCTCCACACCTTAACAAGGACATGGTAAAGCTTGAGAGAATCTAGAGAAGGGCCACTCGTATGATCAGAGACTTGCACAGCAAGCCATACAACGAAAGGCTGAGGGACCTGGAACTCTTCAGCCTGAAAAAGAGAAGGCTGAGAGGGGACTTGGTAGCAGTTTATCGCTACATCAGAAGCGTACATCTGGGGCTCAGTGAACAACTGTTCACCAGGGCACCCTTGGGGAAAACTAGGAGTAATGGTCACAGTCTGGATACCCTCGTTGTGAAGTAGTTTTTTCCTAAAGTTGAGCCTGAAATGATCTTCCAGGAGTTTGTGACCATTACATTACCATGGTCACCTTGCTGGGGTCACCTGACCCCAGTTGTCTTTCCTGCATGGTACAGGGGGGTTGGATCTTGCGAGGTTCCTTCCAGCCCCTTATAATCCATGAATCTATGAACCACTCTTCAGGTACTTTAAGGCTGCTATTCAGTTCCCTATTGTCTCTTCTCTAGACTAAATAAACTGAGTTGCCTCAGCCTCTCCTCATAAGTCGTGCGCCCCAGCCCCCTAACCATTTTATTACCTTCCACTGGACTCACTCCAATTTGCCTACATCCTTTCTGAAATGGGGGACCAAAAATGAACACAGTACTCCAGCTGTGGCCTCACCGGTGCAGAATAGAAGGGAATAATTACTTCCCACAATATGCTGGCAGCACACCTGCCAATGAAGCCCAGTATGCTGTTGGCCTTCTTCACAACAAGGGCACATTGTTGGCTCATATTCAGCTTACTGTCCCCCCAGGTCCTTTTCTGCTTAGCCAGGCCGTCCCCAGCTTGTATGAATGGGATTGTTCCATCCTAAGTGCAGAACTCTGCACTTGTCCTTATTGAACCTCATGAGACTTCTTTTGGTCCAATCCTCCAATCTCTCAATCCTAACCCCACCCTCCAGCACATCCACTACTCCCCCAAGCTTGGTGTCATCTTCAAACTTGCTGAAGGTACACTCTATGCCATCTTCCAGGTCACTGATGAAAATATTGAACAAAATGGGCCCAGGCAGTTCCACTTTTTATAAGTTTCCTTTTTGTATTTTAGCTCACTAGAGTTTCCTGCTAAGCCAAGCTGGTCTACTGGCATACTTGCTAGTCTTCCTGGGCATCAGAATGGTTCATTTCTGTGCCCTCAATTAAATGTGCGCCCTCTTTAAAGTGTAGCCCGCTCTCCTGGACTCCTTTCCCCCGCAAACTGGACTCCCAGGGGGATCCTGCCCATCAGTTCCCCAAGTTTGTCAAAGTCTGCTTTCCTGAAGTCCAGGGTCCTTACTGGGCTGCTCTCCTTCCTTCCTTTCCTCAGGATCCTGAACTTTATTATCTCATATCTCATGGTTGCTGCTGCCCAACTTGTCATCCACTACTACATTCCTCCCCAATTCTTCCCTGTTTGTGAGCAGTAGGTCAAGAAGAGCATGCTCATAGGTTGCTTCTCTAGCACTTGCACCAGGAAGCTGTCCCCAACACAAGAGGTGGGCAGCAAACTGACCTGTGAACTGACTACCAAACTGCTTGCCCTGTTTGCTATCTCTGTTCACTCACCCTCTGGTTGCCTGGGGAATCTCCTTTCATACCCTGCTGGGCCTGGCTTGTCTCTGCCCCCTTGTTAGGGTTTTTGTCAGACACGGGTAGCAATTATCCAGCAATCACATGCCCAAAACACACACAGCCCACCAAACAAACACTCAACAAACAAAACGCACAGGCAGCCCTGGTTCATTTACCTTCCCAGACCAGGATCTGGGCCTGATCTGGTGCATGGTGCATGGCTTCACTTTCCCTTTCTCCTCTTGCTCCCAGGAAACTGCTTGCAAACTGCTTGCCCTGTTTGCTAGGGCTGTTCAAAATTTCACTGAGTCTTTTGTTTCAACACTGTTTCAACTCGTTTTGAGCTCGAAACAGCAAAATGAAAACGGAACAAAAGGCTTTGAAACAGCCTTGAAATGAAACAAGGTACTTGACACATTTCAAAAGTTTTGAAACTTTTTGAGTTTCGAAGCTGGGCTTCGTTTGCAGGGAAGCAAAAACTAAGGAGAGGGAGGGGGAAGAGGGGGGAAGGACTACTCTGCTATTGACATGTGTAGCTGGCCAATGACTGTGATCCTTCCCTAAGGTCCCTTCCAATCCCAGTGCTTTGGGGGAGAGACAGAAAAATAGCTGAGCCTTAACACACATACAGTCACACGTCACAAGTTTTGCTTTTCAGCAGCTTGAGGTGCAGTTTCCCAGAAAACCCTGCACTTATCTCCTTGAAACTTGGAATGCTTCGTGGCCTCAGCAGACGCTACCATGCCTGCAGTTTTCACCCTACTGTGCCTTAACACACACAAGTGACACAAGTTTTGCTTTCAAAACTTTGAGGTGCAGTTTCCCAGAAACCCCTGCACCTTTCTCCTTGAAACTTGGCAGGCATCATGGCCTCAGAAGGGGCTCCCATCCCTGCACATTTCATCTGAATCAGGCAAGAAATGACAAAGTTATAGGCAGTTTTGTGCTTCCCCATTATAGCCTATGGGTGAAACAGCAAAACAGCAAAACAGTTTCAACGAAATGAAACGGAACAGTGTTTTTGAAACAAAATGAAACTCAAAATGAAACGCTGTCCCATCAAAACAGCGAAACACAAATCAAAACAAAACACTGCTGTTTTGCATAGCCCTATTGTTTGCTGTTCCTTACTCGCTGTCATATTTGTCCATGTCACTGCTGATTTATTTTTATTATGGATTCTGTCAACTTATCAGAGATGGAAGTGAGACTTGCTGCTCTGTCATTCCCAGGATTGCCTCTGACGCCTTTTTTGAAGACGGGTGTTAATGTTGGCAATCTGCCAGGCCTCTGACACAGAGACTGCTTGTAACAGTAGGTTACATGCTATTATCAACAGTTCTGCAATTTCACATTATATTTCCTTCAAAATTCTCTGGTGAATGCTATCGGATCCCAGAGACTTATTAGTATTTAATTTATCGCTTTGTTCTAAAGCAGCAGTGGGCAAAATACAGCCCGCTATTCTTTCTGACCCACGGGGCCCCTAAAAATTTTAGAAAATTAAATTTTTATCTTCCCCTGCCTGCTTGTCAAAATGACAGGCACTGGAGGCAGCAGGACCCAGGGAACTGTCAGCAGGACCCAATGGCTGGGCAGCAAGGCTTGCCCAGCTCCACCCTGCCCCCACCCCTCTCCCACCCCCAGCCCCTAACTGGAAGCCTCTACAGCTTCTGGCCTGGTGACCCCTTTGGCTGTTCTCCATCCTCCCTCTGCCTGAGTGGATAGTCAGATAAGATTGGACAGAGGGAGTGGGGAAACCACTGCTATCTGCCCAGCAGCTGGGAATCATGTGGTGCTTGCCAAGCCAGGCTGGAGCCAGAGTGGGAAGCAGTGGGGTAGGGGGGTGCAGCAGGAAGCAGCGGTTGTGTGGGGAGTGGTGAGGGGGCAATGGAAAGTGGTGGAAGCAGCGAGAGGAGCAGCGGAGCAGCTGTAGTGAGAGGGATGAAGGGGGGGCCACAGAAGGTGGCATGGAGAGTGGTGGTGGTGCTGCGGGGGGCCCACAGGGAGCAGTGGGGGTGGGGTGGGGCCATGGGGAGTGGCAGTGGGGTGGCCGCAGAAGGTGGTGGTGGCAGCGAGGGGCAGCAAAGCCCGGGGAGGGGGGGGCGTGGGAAGTGGTGGCAGCAGTGGCATGGGAAAGCAGAGAAACAGCAGGGGAGTGTGGCAGTGGGTGGAAATGCGGAGCGCATGCCGGTGCCCTGGAGCTGGTGGGGACCCAGGCTGGGCCAGCAGGAGCACGGAGCCTGTTTGCAGGTTCTGCCAGGCTGCGTCATGTGAGGCTTACACGGAGTCCACGAGAGTCACACATGATGGAGCTGGAGGCCTGACTGTTTCTCTCTATCTCTCTCTTCCACCCCCACCCCACCCAGCATAACCCCACACCCTCCTACAGCCCTCACCCCAACCACTTACCACACGCGCACGCCGCACACACACACACAGTTACACCCTTACTGCCTGCACACAATATACAGTAAGGCTGTATTTTGAGCTATTATGCAATCACCTCTAGATACATTTTGCAAACACATAAATCAGTACAAAATATTTTTAAATAAAATTAAAATAAGTAGTAGTAGATATTCTATTTTTTTTGTATATGATTTGGGTTTTTTTCTGGTTTCAAGATCACATCACCTCCCTTCCGAAAGGAGTACTTCTGGGGCAAGGGATGGACTTCCAGTGGCAAAGGTCAGGAGTTAGGGGGCAGGAGTTCCAGTTCCAGTATGGAGACTGGGGAGGCTGGGCGGGGGGGAGGAAGCAACTTTCAAAGGGCGGGGCTACCCATGTGGCCCTCAACAGCTCACCAAAACTCGGTAAGTGGCCCTCCACACAAAATAATTGCCTGCCTCTGTTCTAAAGCATCTTTTATTTCCCCCTTCAATGTGATACGACTCTTGAGACTCATCTCCTAGGAATAACTGATGTGGTGTGGGAATTCCTTCATTATCGTCTGCAGTAAGAACTGATGCAAAGAATTAATTTAATTTCTCCACTACGGCCCCTATCATCCCTGCTGCAGCTTTTACACCTTGGTCATCTAATGGTCCCAGAGATTCCCTTGCTGCCTTATAGCTTTTGATGTTATGACCTGCCCCCCCCACCCCAAAAAAACACACCCCAAAACAGACAACCCCACCTTTTATTAACTTTAGCATATTTAGCAAGTTGTTCCTCAGATTGTTTTTGGCCTGACTTATTTCACTTTCATATTTGACCTGCCAAAATTTGTGTATGTTCCTGTTCTACTCATCTGGAGATGCCTTCTATTTTTTGAATAATGCCCATTTGTCTTTGATGGGGTCCTTAACTCCACTATGCAGGGGATTTCTTGGACTGACTGGTACCCTTTCTAATTTGCACTATGCTTTTCCTGAGGATCTAATATGGTATTTTAAAACAACTTCTGGCCTGCCTTTTATGTTTTTGACTGTTCATTTTTTTCCTAACATCCTCATTTTTGTGAATTTTTTTCTTCCTAAAGTTGTATATTGGCCCGATGGATTCTTTTATCTTACTTCCTATTACAGACTGGCTTACCTACAGACCCTCTTGAACCAGGTTCTGTGTTTTACTTGGGATTAGGTATAGATGTGTTTCCTTCTTGTGGTTTCAAAAAAAAGTTGTTCTAGAAAGCATTAATTTATTATGTCTAGAAATGTTATCTCCACATCTTGCCTGATGTGGAGGGTAGTTCCATGTCCATGTTAGGATAGTTAAAGGCTTCCATTTTTTTTGCCTGTCCTATTTTTGCACTTTCTCTAATTGCCCTTAGCATGTTCCAATCATCTTCATCCTCCTGTGCGGGTGGTCAATAGTACAATCTTACTATTATGTTCCTTTTATTCAAGGATGGAATTTCTACCCACAGAGATTCTATGGTATTTTTACCTTCAGATAAGATACTTATATTATCAATGTCTATACCAGGGGTTCCCAAACTGCGGTACATGTACACCTGTGGGAATGCAAGACAGTGCAGGAAAAACTGTGTAATGGCAGATTTAATTTTCACTTTTATAATAATTGGCATTTAAGGGGTTACAATATAAAACATATACTAGTTGGGGTAGGCAGGCAGCTGGTAAATCTGGAAGGGGGTACACAATAAGTAAAAGTTTGGGAACCTCTGGTCTATATTATCTTTACTATAAAGCACCAATCCCACATCTGCATATTCTACTCTGTCACTCCTATAAAGTTTGTAACTTGTTATAAAACTATCCTATTGATTATTATCCTTCACCAGATCTCATGGATGATCATTATGTCAAAGTCACTGTAATAGGGAATCGTTGCCCTGTTACTGAAAAGTGGTGTGGCCCATTTAAGGGCAGGATCTTTATAGCACAGGCAGCCAGCAGAGCAAGGGTTAAGGAACAGCTGTGTAGTCAGGTCAGCTGACAGGGGAGTCACCTGACTGGAAGAGGGCTGGGCTTGAGCAATATAAGCACAGAACTTGAGTTAGTCCTGCAGTCTAACCCTGAAAGCCATGGAGTGAGGAGCTCCTGGCAGCAAATTAGCAAGGCTCCTGAACTGACACTGGATCTGGAAGCAAGCAACTGTGCAGGCTGGGAAACAAAGGAGAATCATACCCTGCACTCCCACCGCACACTCCTCCACTTCTGTGTACACACCAGCATGCACTTGCCCCGTGATGGCCCTGTGGGAGGGAGGGATGGGAGTTAGGCAGGCACATGCCACACCACCCCCCTGCACTGCGCCTGCACCCTCAGGCCCCCCAAATAATATTTTCTCCTACCACCTATGCCTGAAGCCTACATGGGGCAGAGCATGGGGCGGGGTGGAACTGCAGGGCCCAAAGCCCAGTCAGAGGCAGAGTGTGGGTGAGGGGTGCCACAGGCCTGGAAAGCCAGATAGGGGCAGAGCATGGGGCAAGGGGCCTGCAGGGACCAAAGCCCAGAAAGAGGCAGTGTGGGAAGGGAGGAATGCAGGCAGGGCTCAAAGCACGGATAGTGACAGAGCGTGGCAGAAGTGTGGGCTGTAGGGCCTAAAGCCCACTCAAGGGAAGAGCATGAGGGTCAGGCTGTAGGGCCCAAAGCCCAGTTAGGGGCAGAGTGTGGGAGGGGTGGGGGCAGAAGCCCAGTGTAGAACAGTAGGCCTTATCAGTCACAGTAGGGGAGTGGGAGCCAAGAAGGCTAAAAGCCTAAACAAGGCAAGGAGGGACTGATATGGCCTGAAGGCTTAAAGGTAAATGTCTAACCTGATGGGTGACTCAAAACACCTATGAGGCATGGGGCATGGTATAGGGATGGATTGTAGCCATGCAATTTAAGGCAGGCTAAATGTGGGGAATTGACTACCAGAAAGGGGAGAGAGCAGTGTAGGCTCGTCACTCTCTGAGAGCAGCCTGTCTTTCATAAAATTTCCATCAAGGCGTGGAAGGAGAGACCTTGAGAGACAGGGATGGGGGGCCTGCAGGGGATATCATAACAGCCCTCAGGCACCTAACCTGTTACAGTCACCATTTTAATATCAGGCATTCTAGTTCACCCATATTACGTTTAAGGCTTCTAGCATTTGTGTGGAAGCAGTTATAATTTTTACCATGGCAGCCAAGCAGGGACAAATAATGAATAGGAGAGATCAATGTTACAGGGTGAGATGAATCACTTGGTAAGTTACACACAGAGAAAAATGAGTTTCAAAATGTCTACGTATAAAGTCATACATCTAGGAACAAAAAATACTGGCCCCAACTATAGAACAGGCCAGAAGTAAGATGCTAATTTTTAAGTCAGATTAGTTAAGCATTGGAACAATTTATGAAGGATTGTGGTTGAGTTTCCATCACTGGAAACTTTTAAATCAAGATTTGATAGTTTTTTATAGATAGGTGGTTAGGATAGGGATGGATGACCTAGCCTTGGACTGGATGACTTCCTGAGGTCCCTTCCAGCCCTACTTTTCTATGATTCTATTATTCACAGCTAGCAGAATATAAGCCAGAATTAATTCATGGAAATCTTATGGCTAGAACTCCATAGGTGGGAGATCAGACTGCATAATCACAATGTTCCCCCTCTGCTATTAGAAATCCATGATCTGTACCAAGGAGACCTACCGGGCAGTTCAGAGAATTCTCAGCTTGCCAGCTTCAGCTGCTATTCAGACCCTGTAGGCTGCCCAGGCAACCCAAGAGGACCAGAATTTAGCTGTTGTATAGATTATGTGAATAGGAACAAGGCTAGGGCCAGGCAAGGGAGAACTAGAAGGGAAGTTCCCAATCAAGAGTCTTTCTGTTAAGAAAAGACCCATATGACACAAGTTGCCTAATGTTTTTCCCCCGACCATAAAGACTCTAGGGCTGCATCCAGATGAGCGCAGATGTCTGGTTCCCCGGGTACTAGTAGCAGTGGTGCACCTTGCCACTGTTCCTGGGGAATGCCCATCACACGTGTTTTGGCACACAGCAAGGTACCCTGGAGGCAGTAGGGGAGGCTGGGGCCAGCACTGTGCTTGCCCCAGCAGCCTTACCTGGGGTCCTTGGGGCCTCCCGGGTCTTCAGCTGTGGCAATCAGCCTCGGCATAGCTCTGGGCAGCCTGGCTCCACTTTTCAGCAGTGTGCACTGGCCATGTGTGTGCTGCTCTGAGTTTTTTTGACAACCTAGGGGTCAAAAAAACCTGTAGGGAACAAAAACTAGAGCAGTGCACATATGGGCAGCATGCCCTTGCAGCACAGAGGACACCTCAGTGTATGTGGCACTGCAGACTTGTTTGCTGCACCACATACTGCACAGCCGCGCTCATCTGTACATTCCCCAGAAGGCTAGTCAGTGCTCCCCTCAGTTGCTCATGCAGGACTCTGGCTGTGACCTGCTCACCTGTGCACATGGCCTTCCCAGTGATCCCAAGCAGGAGACATGGGGAAAGAGCTAGATGTGGGAGAACACAGGAGCTGAGCAGGAAATGGAGTCCTGTCAGAACTTCCCTGCTGCACTGATAATGCAGGAGGTTGGAAACAGCCCGGCACTGATCTACAGCCCTCCTGGTGCAGCAGTGGGCACCAGCCCCTAGTCCTGGGCTCCAAGCATGGCTTTTTGGAAAACTATTTAACATAGTTCTGTCTGCTATCATTCTGTTTTGTGGCTCCTCTAGCTGGGTTTAAACAACATAATCCTGATAAGTATTTTCTAGTACAGATGTAGGTAGTATAATTTATTCTGTGCTTGTATTGTGTCTAGAACAACAGGTCCTTGGTTGATGACTAAGGATCCTACATGCTACTGCAAAACAGATCATAAATAATAAAAGTACTGTCGTGTGCACAGGGCAAAGGGTCAAGCATATGCCTAGAAAAAAGCATATGAACTAAATTAACCTTTCCCACTCTAATGTGGTGCAAGAAGCTCCCCTCCTTTGAAAACTGCTGCAGTAGAAGAGACTGAGAACTTGTGCTTCTCTATCATATTGCAGTGTGTTGCTTGACAACACCTCTGAGGCTCATGATAGACAGGGAATGGGTTATGTTTGGAATTAGCAGAGGCCTAACCTTGTCCCAGCTGCTCTAGAAAGTTTCAACCATTCTAGTACAATTGCAAAGGAGCTGACAGTTTCTCCTAAAGCTGTATGCAGGGAAAGGAGCAGTTATACCACACAGTACTAACTATCCTGCACTGAGCCAGCACAACCACAGAGAGCCAGAGAGCCTAGCACACCACAAAGACAACTATTTAGAAACTTTTCCCCCAAAAAATACTTCTTCAAATGAGCCAGTGTTTCTGAAGTGGCTTCTTTTATCTGCAAGATGATAATATGCAGACCACACAGTCTCCAAACCAAATGCACGGAATTGGAATTCGATTGGCACAGAAAATGGAAGTTTCCTGAAAATTCCCATGCAGCAGCTGACAGCATGAGATGTAACCACACTGCAGGAAGATTTTTTTTCTACAACTATTTGAATTGGAAGGGATATCTTAGTCTCCTCCCCCAACATGGCTGTGTCATAAAATCTAAGGGTGCCTGTAGACATGCAAGATGGCTGTTCTGTCGTGCTGTAATTACAGCACATCAGAGCATGATAATTAGCACGTTGAATGAGTTTTAGTTAAAGCACCACCATTATGAAGCGTGGGATGCTGACTACAGGAGACTCTGTGGGTGCTTTAATTACAATAGCTCCCAAGATCTGCTCTAATTAAAGTGCCCCCCACCCCACATCCCCAGATCACGTGTAAAGACACCCTGTGTTATTTGGTGCAAGCTGTGCCCCTTCATCAATACAGATCACATCATCACTGGGCCAAATAACACAGATTATAACATCTCATGTTCATTCACCTGCAACTCTGCCAACGTCATATACCTCATCGCCTGCTCACAGTGACCCTCTGCTGTCTGCACTGGATAAATGGGGTGATCCATGTGAGTAAAAATAAATGAACACAGATATGATGCCAGTTCCAGGATGACATACAAGCCTGTAGCAGAACACTTTACATTCCCTGAGCATTCTAACATAGGGTTTCTGTTCTTAGACAGCAAAAACTTTACAGATGAACTTGAAGGGGAAATTATGGAACAAGAAATCAATAGGCTGGCTTGTATTAACAGGCAACCATTGATCCTCTGGATCATTGTGTACACATAAGAGGTCTGTGACCATCACACCAAGACCTCTAATACATATGCCTAGGCAAGTATATGGAGGAGTGGAGGCTGCCCAATACCTTCCATCCCCTTATTAGACCACTGAGACAGACTGAGCTGAGACATTCAGTACCTCAATGGTTTGTGTTAAACATGGTGTAAACAGGGACTATGGATTTTTATTCTATTACCTGGATTAGTTTTGCCCTATGGCTGGATCCAGATGTGCAGGCATATGTGGTTGGTGCTGAAAACCTCTTTGCGGTGACACAAACTGCATGTGTTGCACTGAGGTATCCTATGTCCCATCTAGCCTCTCCCTGGCTGGCTGGGGTGCAGTCTGCCTCGAGATGGGGGAGCAGGCAGCCTTGGGTTGGCTTCTCCCAACTTCATGTGCCTCAGCATGTAGGCTCTGCAGTGGAGCCCTCGTGCTGAGGCACATGGGTAAAAGGGAGCAGCCAGCCCAAGTATGTATCCAAGTCACAGCTTCTTAACTTGTTTACCAGTATGTGTGGGTATCCCACACCATACTGGTAAACAAGTTAAGAGGCTGTGACTTGGATGACTACACAGTCCGGTGGGTGGCGAATTGGCTAGAGGGTCGCAACCAGAGAGTCGTAGTGGATGGGTCGGTATCGACCTGGAAGGGTGTGGGCAGTGGGGTCCCGCAGGGCTCGGTCCTTGGACCGATACTCTTCAATGTCTTCATCAGCAACTTGGACGAGGGAGTGAAGTGTACTCTGTCCAAGTTTGCGGATGACACAAAACTGTGGGGAGAAGTGGACACGCCGGAGGGCAGGGAACAGCTGCAAGCAGACCTGGACAGGTTGGACATATGGGCAGAAAACAACAGAATGCAATTCAACAAGGAGAAATGCAAAGTGCTGCACCTAG
>NW_005842365.1:172309-183829 GCF_000455745.1 Alligator sinensis
ACTCTTCCCTGCCTATGCAGGGGGTCGGACTCGATGATCTATTGAGGTCCCTTTCGACCCTAGCATCTATGAATCTATGAATCTATGAATCTAAGGCTGCCTGTTCCCCTGTCTCAGGGCAGGGGGTCCCCCTGCTCCCCCGTCTCCACATGCCACTCCCCAGCTGTCTGGGGCACAGGGTGCCTCAGCATGGGGGCTGTCTGCCAGCTAGCCCTACACTGAGGCACCCTGTGCCCCAGCCAGCCCCTCCCTTGCAGCACATGGAGCAGCGGGACAATGTGTCTGTCCCACTGCAAACCGCATGAGCAGGGGCATGCACTGCAGCACAAAGTAGCGGCACAAATTTCTGTCATGAGAAAGTGGGTAGGTGGTTCTGGTTCCACAGAGATGTGCTTTTCAGCCTGGATCATTCCTCCACTTCTTCCACACTCCCAGAGCTGGTGGGAGAGGGTTGGATACAGTTACCAGCATGCAAGTCCCCAGAGGATCAGCCATAGCAGTAGGGACTGCTTATCTCCTCAGGTACACACCAGAGGAGGGGAGGGGACAGTTTGTAAAAAGATCAGGTTACAGTGTGGTCCTGCCCCCACTCTCTTAGCTGGCACCAGCCTCTATGTTTCCAGTGTCCATTGCCACCTCCTTCTACCCTGCAAGGACAGCTGCCTCCTCCATTTGTCCAATGACCCACAGCCAAGCTGCCCAATCTGCCCAACTGAGCAGCTTCTGTCAATGCCAAACATTGTGTACCACCTCCTGCTATACTCTCAGGGATGCTCTTCCTGCTGCTTCCCATGCTGCCACCCTGTGGCCATATCTACACAAGATGCTACTGTGCAGTGGTTACTGCGCATTTATTTAGTACTGGTATAAACAAACGTTAAATAAATGTGCAGTAAACTGAGTTACTGGTGAGTGCCTTTTTTGTAATGCTGCTGCACAGTAACCTTATACTACTGTGCAGTAGTGTTGCCTCACAGTTTTTACCATGTGGCACTGCGGTGCAGTTGTATCAGGTTACTCTGCAGTCAGTATCTTTAGTAGATGTGCTCCGCTGAGATCCTTTTAAGGGTGCCACAGGGTGTGACAAGATAAGCACTGCAAAGCAGTGCAAGATAAGCACTGAGTTCCACTAACTTGAGAAAAGATGTGGGGGGTAGGAAGTGCATTGAGACTGCAAAGGTTGAGAACCACTGATCTATGATCTGTGCCTTTCTGTATATATGTTCTCAAAACAACTGGCTTCCTCTTTCCCCAGCATTCATCTTCCATCTCAAGGCCAATAAGTGGCCTGGCATTTTTTCAGTTGATTGTTCTCTGCATTTTCTTGCCTTTCTCTACACTTTAAAGGCTTTGTAACACCTTATGCTGTGAGGTTCACAAAAGTCGATTGGTGCTAGTGCTAGTTCAAGTCTGGAACAGCAACACTTCAGCCCAGGAAGAAGGGCTTGGAAGACTGAAAGGTAAGAATCCCCCCCAGCTACCATTCTGGGCTCTTTTCCAGGGCTTCCCCCAGTCCCCAGGGCATTTCTTACTTGTGACTGCCTATGTTGTCTATTTCACGGGAGCAGGCAAGAAAGGATTAACCACAAGTAAGCAGGGAATGGGGGGAGGGTAGTGAATGGGGATCTGGAGTGCTGGGGAGGGCAGGGGGAGGCAATGGGCCCAATCCAGGCCAGTAGGGGAGGGGGGCAGGTGGGGTGTTCACACTAAGGCATAGCCTGGCCTGGCTGCACCTTAGTGGGTGCATCTACATGTGCATTAAGGCACTTTTTATAATGCTCATTAAATATAGTACCTTCAGTGTGCGGTACTCAAGAAATGCACAGTAGGCTGCCTTAATGAACAGTAATGAATGTGCATGATTTTAAAGTGATGCTTAATTAATGTGCAGTAGCCTATTTTACTGCACATCTGCATAATCGCATGGTTTTTTTGTGATGCTTTAATGCTTAGTAAAATAGGCTACTGTGCATTAAAGCACACATGTAAAGGCACCCTGTGTAACATGACTTGAGTAGCATAAATCAGAGATAATCTGCCATGGAGTGGCGTAACTTTGAGATGCATGAGTGCTTAAAACCAGTTTCAGGTGATAATGTGCAGACAATCCAGGGGTTAATTGCTCCAGGAGCCCCCCAACATTACTATATAACAAGGATGTAAGACTACCTGGCTTGGTGGCAATCAGTGGCTCCTCTCTGCCTTCTCCCATGGTCTCCAATTAATCTCAGAGACACAGCCACCAACATGGCATGCCATTTCAGAGCCTTCTACGGAGATCAGTACTGTGGCCTGGGCACCAAGTACCCTATGCACAGTGTGTGTCCATCACTGTCAGTGTTGCTTTGGACTGCAATGGTCGCTGGGCAGTTGCTGACCTGGCACTGTGGAAGCCTCAAAGAACTCACAGCTCTTGTTACAAGAAGAATTTTCCTTGGGAGGCTCTTACCCAAAACGTAACATAAGTAATTATGATCTGCCTCCCTACATTTCTATGTCCTTTCCGTTGTTGGCAGTGTTTTTGGTTTTCTGGGTTTTGCTGTGGTACATCCTTGGATGGACAGTCTCTCCTCAGCTGTGGTTAGGCATTCTGGCTTGACAGTGGAGGATGCATGAATAGATAGATGGAAAAGCAGTGGAAGATGATGATAAGCCCTGAAAGTGAGGGCTGCTTAAGAGCTACTATGATGCTCTTTGCAATTACTTGGAGTTTTCAGAAGACTTCACATTTTAGGCTACAATTTTGCAGGATAATCTTGGTTGAGATATGAAAATGTTTGAAAAGGATTGACAGGAACAGCTTGGACATTATGGAAAATACTTATGGAACAGATTCTGTAGATGATTTTAAAGGCTCTACTGCTACTCTACTGCTGAGAAAGCATTGAAGGGGCTAGGGCCTTGGCTGAGCAGCAGAAGCTGAGGGAAGAGTCCTGGCTGAACAGCACAAAGGGGAGGGTAAAAAATGAACAGCATGAAAAGAAGCATGTGGGGCAGAGCCCTGGTTGAACAGCATATGGTGGTGGGTGGAGAAGCAAAGCTGTGGCTAAGCAGCAGGACAGGGAAAGATGTGGGGGAGCTAGAGCCCACCTAAGAGCTTAAGGGTGGAGAGGCTGGACCCCTGGCTGAGCAAGTATAGTCACAGTTGGATTGGATTGGATTGGATTGGATTGGATTGGGTTAAGAATGTTAGGCCAGAAGAGGCCATTGTGAGCATCCGGGTATGTACGTTTGTATCGCATTGGCCAGAGAAGCCCTACGGTTATTCCAGCATAAAGGAGTCCATCCACCACCTAAGCTCATGCAGGATCCCATGTCAGGGCATGTGGTCAGTTGGGCCCAGCTGGGCTGAGCTCTTGAGCTTCCACACCTGATCCTGATCCTGGATGAATCCAACTGCCCCTGTTCTCTATAACTGGATTGCCTGCTGAGACTGCCACTCAGCCCTTTTAAACACACCTACAGCCTCAGACTACAGGCATACCTTGACAACAGTCTCAAACTGCTCCAGCAAGCCTCACGTTTGCTGCTTTCTCTGGTTCTCCTGGCTCCTGATTTGGTTTTGGTTTGGCTTTTCCTGACTTTAATCTTGGATCTTCCTTGGAACTCTGTACCGGCTCTCTAATTCTCCTGGCTTCTGATCTCAGCTTGCACACCAAACTACACCTCTCAGATCTCCCTCTCAGCTCTCTTGGGATCTGGTCCCATGTTCTCCGCTCCACTGATCCAGACCCTGATCTGAAGCCTTGGTAACCTGTACCCCCACCTGCCTGACATTCTGGTTGCCCTTTAGGGCCTACCTGCAGGTTCAGCCACCTAAGTCCTTACAAAACCCTCACACCCTGTCCCAGTGGACAGTCAGCTAATGATGGAGAATCCCCATATAAACTGGCACCAAATCCTTGTCTGAATTTGTCTGTCAGAACTTGTTCTGTTGTTGTTTGTTGCATTACAGAACCCCTACTCCCACTCTCTTCCCCATGCAGCGGGCTGCTCAGAGGGGTCCTACACATTTGGGAATTACATTGGACACCTGTAGTCACCAGTGCACAGCTTAAACACTGAACTCGTTATGGACTGGCACAGCTGTCTGTCTGCAAGGAATACACACACTCATCTCCTTTGCTTTGGTGATGAGCAAGGACCATTTCTAGATTTGTTAAGGAATACCCTGCTCTAGTTAAATGGATTTACCTAATCTGCTGGTACTGTTGCATTTCTCCACCAAAATGTCCCTTACCCTAGGGCAGGACTGTCCAACTTCTGAGCAGGGCATTGCTGGGCCCCGTGCCATGCAAGAAGCATTCTAAACTATGTGGGGTCCCTTGCTGCACTGCAGGTCCCCTTAGTTGTCCAGCACTGGCATCTGCCTGAGCTCCCTGGCTGTGGGCTCCCTTAGTCCCACAGGCCATCCCATCCTACCCTACCCCCAGGGACAGGAACAAGAAGCAGAGGCTGGAAGAGAGAATGGGAAGATCAGAGACTCTGGTGACAGCAGCAGTGGAGCAATGTGGGGATTAGCGCCTGGACCAGAATCCCAGGGGCCACAGGTTAACCTTACAGGGGCCTCATGCAGCCTGTGGGTCTCAATTTTGACAGCTCTCGCTTAGGGGAAGGGGCTGGGAGCACTTGCATAGTGAGGATGTTTAAGTGCTATACAGTTAATAAACTGGGTCTTGCCAAGTCCCTGAAGGAAAATGTACTCCTGTAACCCCCAAATCATGGCTACAGATGCCAATACTGAGGCTCAGAAAGTTTTGGGACCTGCAAAGGACTGGAAAGTTGGCCTCAGGAAGAAGCTCAGCATCTTAAGCCCATATACTTCAATGGCTGTACTTTGGCCCCAACTGATATGAACACATTTTTTGTAACCCAGTGTTTAACTCCTGTGCCACATCTGTGTTCCATGTGTATAAAGACCTCTGCAGCACCATGGACATGTTGTCACTGGACAGTCCCAGGAACTTGCCAGGTTTGCACTCATGCAGCACCAGCCTTTTGTTGCTTTTTACTTTTTTAAGCCCTCAGATGGTGGGCAAGGGCAAAGATTTTGATTCATCCATTATATAAATATTGGTCTCGGGTCCCAGACATATCACACACAGTAATAACCCTGGTCAAACTGCCACTAGTACAGACAAGTGAACAATTGCTCCCCATTAATGCAGCAACAATGACTATGGCTGTCACTGCTGGGAACTCTGCTCCTGCCTTCCCAGCCTGCTTGAATCTTTAGCTTCCCATGTAACTCCCAGCTGTTCTCTGCCCTTTGCTCATTGCTCCTAGCTCTCAGTGCCAGGCAGACACACTAAGACAGGGGCAGGCAATTATTGTGGGCAGAGGGCCGCTTACTGAGTTTTGGCAAGCCATCGAGGGCCACATGATAGGCAGCCAGGGGCAGATAAATATTAATTTTCTAAATTTTTTAGGGGCCCCACAGGCCAGATAGAATAACCTGGTGGGCCACATCTGGCCCCTGGGCCGCATTTTGCCCACCCCTGCTCTAAGACATCTTCAGGCTTAACTACTGCCTAGTTGGTAAGGAGTGTGTGACCCTGGCAGTTTGTGCTGGAGAATGTTACCAAGAGGATTTCCTATCCTGGGAGAGTCTCAGGCTACGGATAGTTTTCAAGATATAAAGGAAAATCTTCATGTTGCTTCAAACATTTTCATGAAAACTGGAAAACTTCTATAAAAAGTTGCCACTATAGCAACCAATTGTTGTGTTTACTATGTTTCACAGAACTAGCTAAACAATCGTTTCCTGCCACCCCTTGCACTAATAACTGCAGCTGGTAGCTCTGCTGGAAGTGACCTCCTGTCTCCAGCCATACACTGCATGGCCAGACCCTACTGCAGCAGCGTGAACCCAAAAGGCTGCTGGCCAATGCCAGCATACCATCAGTTCCAGGAGAACCATGATCCTGGAAAGGCCACACTTGAGGCTCCTGTTATCAGTGCCATGATACAGACACTCACCTGTGGGCATCTTCCTTCTTGCGACAGATACAGCAGCAGCAGAGCAATGAGAGTAGGAGGATGAGCAATAGAGCCAGCAGGGCCCCTGCCCCGATCACCCCCATTCGCTGATTCGCCTCTGAAAGACAAAGCAGATGCACCATTAGCCCACAGCTCTGAAGGCAGGCCGGTCCTATTCTGGCCCAGATCCCTCAGGTCACTCAGTCAGGGTTGAGCATAGGGGAGGGAAGGGGCTAGATGTCAAAGAGAGAAGACGGGGTGGGAAGCGTGCATGCAAGTGCACAACAGGCAAGAAATGATGAAATAAGTTTGGGAACTCCCAGTCTGGTCCTTCACTAACTAAAACTCAAAAGTCGTCGCCAGGCACCCATAACAGGAGTAACAAAGGAGACGGCTGCAGAGCTGTAAGTGAGGAAGCCCAGGGGTGGCAGAGCCAGGGGCTACAATTTAGGGCACCCTGTTAGTGCCTGCCCAGGGTTTAGGCATGTGTCATTCAGTCAGTTTTATGGGCAGTCAGTTACTAGATGGACACTAAATAAATTTTCTGTGAAGTGAGTTGCTTCCCCTTGCTGTGCTGAGTCCAGACTAGATACACCAAGAGTCTTGTGAAATATAAGTTTTTTCCACATCAGGCACTTCTAGTGACACCCTTCTTTTTTCCCAGGCCTCCCTCTGCTTTTGGTACACAGTAGCTGAGTGAGCATCCAGCCCTTTGAACATACTTTTACCTACTGATCCCTAAGCATTGTTCCACTGGACCACTAGGCTCATGAGTAGCGAACTACTTAAATTGTGCTTTCACAATTTTTGCAGAAACTGCAAAAAATGGCAGTTTCTGCGACTGCTGTGACAAAAGCCATTTGTCGTGATTTCCCATGGAATCACCTGAAAAAAATAAAAACTTGCTAAAAAGAAAATGCTGGCTACCCAGTGGGAACTGGCAGTTCTCATGGCTTCTGTTGCCCAGCCTTGCAACCTGCCAGTGGGGGAAAGGCACTGGGTGGTGGAGTGGCACAAAGGGGAGCAGTCAAGGTGGCAGCTGCCCCCTCATCCTGCCAGGGCCTCTCTGCCAGTCAACGGTGAGGGGCAGGGCCTCTGAAGCCTCTTGGCCAATCAGCAACAAGGGGCAGTGCCCCCATAAAACGCCCATGAAAGTGGCTCTGTGCACTGCAAGCAGGCCACAAAAAACCCTCGCCTCATACCAATTTAGGTAGGTTCCTACTCGTGAGACTCTGAGATAGCACAGTTAAGAGCAGAGGCAGAGCCTCTGACATGCTAGGAGTAGCTTGCCTCAATAGGCAATGTTACCATCTAGAGACCCAAGTCAGGGAGAGCTCCTGATGCCAAGTTCTTCAGTCTAGGCACAAAAGGGCTCACAGTTTCAGCATAAAGCAATTGAAGTTTGCATACTACAATTGCCTGGCTGCTGTCAGATGCTCATAGGTATTGTGGTAGAAGACAGTTTTATGGAGAAACATGACAGAATACTGTGTTGGTATGGGGATGTTGCTGAGAAGCAGATTCCAGACAGGAGTGGCAGAGGGGTGACAATGCACAGTGCCATCTTGAAACTTTGCCAAATGAGCAATGGTGGCTGATGGCAGAGTTTGTATCATTAGTGTAGGAGAGGTAATGGGCAAGGAGGTGGAGGAAAGCCCCTAAAAGTGAGGTCCAGCAGTTTCCATCTGATGAAGTAAGAGGGTGGAAAGGAGGGACAAAAGAAGGGGGGATGTAGTAAAAGGGAATATCAGCAGCAAGTTGAGAGGACATGAGCGGGGGAGATGGCACAACTCGCTCAGCACTGGAGCAGATGAAGTTGCAGTAAGTTGAGGCATTAGAACCCAGCTGTGTGGATGGACAGGAAAGGCTGGTATGGGAGCTTTGTACAGGAGGAAGGAGCAAAATTTAGACTGAGACACAGAGTCCACATCTACATGAGACGCTACTGCGCAGTGGTTACTGCACATCTATTTAGTACGTGTATAAACAAGTACTACATAATTGCTCAGTAACTGGAGTTACTGTGCAGTAGCACCAGCAAACGCTTTTGTGACGCTACTGTGCAGTAGACTAATGCAATTGCGCAATAGCATCACATCATGGTTTTTGCCACACAACACTACTGTGCAGTAGTATCAGGCTACTGCACAGTCACCATCTTGTGTAGATTTGCCCAGGGTAGAGTAAATGGCGATGCCCAGGGGAGGACCTGATTGACAGGCAGGATGGGGCGGTGTTCCCAGTATTTGAAAGAGGAGTGAGGAGGGAGGGAAGACAGTTTTAACCATGCTGGCATATGGATGTCCATGAGGAGATAAAAGAGAGACAAGCCAATGTCACCCTGTGAATTGGGCCTTCAGCTAATCACTTGTCATCAAACTAAAGCAAAGCTTTTATGAAGAGAAGCTTGGATTCCTAAGATTCTCAAAGCATAATCAGGAGGTAGATGCTCAGGTCCTGTGAAAGTCAGGTCTTAACACTCACGTAAGTACCTCAATGTTAAAAATGTAGAGTGAAAGGGAATCTAGAATGTCCCTGGGCCCCAGCCGCTGGATTTCATTCTGATTTATCTGTTGGATTAAAGAACCCCTTACCATTAGAAAATTCCATCTATGTAGGTGCTTAGAGACTGGGATAATGTTTCCTCTTAAAATGATCTCCAGGTGTGGTTACAAGATCTGGGAAATGTCAGCACAAGGGTGATAGTTAAAGTGCATGTTTGAATGGGACTGCCCAAAGACAAGGTACAAAGGGAGAAGAGAAAATGGCAAACAACAGAGACCTTGGGGGAGCAAAGGCCTTCAGTGAGAGCAGGGGCAAGGAAGAATGACCTCTAAGGACATTCAAAAGGAGTGACTAGAGAGGCACAGGAGAACCAGGAAAGGCCACTGTCTCTGAGTAGGAGAGAGAACACCTTTCCCAGATGGTTGATGGTGCTGAAGGCATAAGGTAGGTACAGAAAGATGAAGATGGAGACCTAGTTCTGGGGTTGAAAAGGAAGAAATCATTAAGACAGGTGAGTGTCTTTTCAATGGAGTGCAGGGGGTAGACACTGGATTACAGAAGGTGGATGATACCTTTGGAGGACAGATATTCCTGATGGGAACTTTAAAGGGTGTATTTGATGATAAGATGGAGTAAGAAAGGATATGGGGCAGCAGCTGGAGAGAAAATATCTGGTCCACTTCTTCAGTTCTCCTGTAAGAGGGATATTTTTGAATTCATCATACCATTTGGAGGTACAGGAACAAAGCTTTTAATTTATGGCACTTTCTGGCTGAGTGGAATATTCCTAGTTTTTCATTATTCCTAGTTTTTCATTTCCACACAACAGAAATGATCAAACCTGGTGATGACTGGCAGCCTGTCTATAACATGGTGGGCTTAGACCTCAGTGCACTTCCTGCACTACCTGTTGGGAAAGAAGTGGCTTGAAGGAAGCAGAGATATAACATGGAAAAAAACATGACCTGGGAAGCTCCCACCCTTCCTTCTCCAGGTGCAGGAAGGAAACTGAGCCAGGCTGAGTGCAAGTAGTTCCGGGAATCGTAGTTCTGGCAGTGGAGTTTGCTGCTCCTAGGGAGGAGGACTTTCAGAACTTTTATTTGCTGCCAGATCATGTCCAGAGAGCAAAACATTGCTGATTTTAATAGCAGAAAATGATCAGTTCTTTCCTCAGCAGCAGCAAACTCCACTGTCTCTCTACAAATTACAATTCCCACATTACCTTCTGTTGGGCTCCTGCCTCCTAGAGCCAGAAAGTGATGGCAGAAAGAGGCAACATTGACAGCAGTGAGGTAGGCTGCAGGGAGGAGCCTGCCATAAGCACCACCCCCTCTCCCCCCCCCCCATCCTGGAAACCCTCACCTTAGGCAGCACCTAAGGCATGTGCCCTGCTCACCCACTCCGTGTTATGCTATTAGAAGGAAAAGCCAGTTCATTCATTGTAAACAAGAAGGAAAGGCTAATCACAAACAGCCAGCATGAATTTGCTAAGAATAAATCATACCAAATAAGTCTGAGTTCCTTCTTTGACAAAGTAACTAGTTAGATAGATGAAGGAAATGCAGTGGAAATAGTGTACTTGGTAAGCAAGAGGTAAATATAGGTGCATCCATTTCAAAATGGCAGGAGGTTTTGAATGGAGTCCCATAGGGGTCTGTCCTGGGTCCAGTGATGTTCAGTGCATGTATTAATGATTTGGATACAGAATAGAGACCTTCCTGAGAAAATATGAAGACAACACAAAACTGACAAGGACTGCAAACACACTGGAGGATAGGAGTGGAATTCAGAAGGATCTTGATAGATGGGATTGCTGATCTAGAGGCAACAGGATGAAGTTCACGGCTGACAAATGTAAGTTTCTACCCCTAAGGAAGAATAATAATAAACGCAGAAATGTAGAATGGGTGATAACTGGTTAATGGCAGCACTACAAAGAAGCTGTTGGGGGCTTTGTGGATCACAGACTCAACATGAGCCTACAATGTGATGCAGCTGTAAAACAGATGGATGTGGTTTTAGGCTGCATCAACAAGGGTATTAGATGTAAGACTTGGGAGGTGATAATACCAGTCTATTTTGCATTGATTGTGTACTTAGCCATGGCCTAATTGAGGCAGATCCAGTCCAGGGCCCCAGCTGGGTATAATCAGGGAATCAGACTGAGTCATGCTTCAGAGGAGGGCCCCGCTCTCACTGGCCTGTATTTGCTAGGACCACATGGCAACAAACTGCCTGGTCAACAGACTGCTTTGAAGTGCCCCTGGTCTGCTTGGAACACTTAATCATGTCTCCATGCTCTGAAACTCTGGCATGGAACCTCCTGCCTGTTCCTGCTTGCTCCTACTCTTGTCTTGGATCTCCCAGCTTGGATCAGCTGCTTGCCCTAGGACTAATACCCAGCTTTGACCCTATCTTTCACTTCAGTAAAACCCTGACCTAGTGTGATACACTCAGACTGACCAACCACCTTCCAGGTTGCCCAGATCAATCCAAGGGGTCCCAGTTCTCTGACCATGTGGATCCTTTCCAGGCGCCCATTTATCTGAAGGATTTGTTGGCCAGCCGGTGGGAAATGTGCCCCCAGGGGGACATCCTGCACATACAGAACAGGGCCCTGCAGACCCAGGTGGCAGCCTTAGGACAGGAGAAGGCCACTTTGAGGCTATAGCCAAACCAGCCAGCAGTGGCTGGACCTTGTCTGGAGCTATGCCTCAGCTCTCTCCCAAGCCTGTGGTTCCATTGTCAGAATGCATGAGATTTGTCTAGATCAGCGGTCGCCAACCTTTTAAAGTCAGAGATCACCTTTGGAATTTAAAAGGAGCGCCCGCCCCCCCCCCCCCCCCCAGCCAGCAGGTATGTCTGTGGGGAGAGAAGCAGGGAGGGGAAAGAGCTGGGGGGTAGCGAGGTAACTCAAGGCCTCAGCCCTAGTCCCACTCCCTCCTTCACCACTGGGGCCTCAATCTGCCCCCTCCACTGGCAGTGAGGTAGGCAGTGGGGCAGGGGCAAGCCCTGCACATCTGGGGTGGGGCGGGG
>NW_005842365.1:183839-193644 GCF_000455745.1 Alligator sinensis
GTGGTGCTCTGCCATTCCCTGCGGTTGTGTTTGGTTGCACTGTGCTTGGGCTGGGTGGTGGCAGTGCTGGGAGAGGAGTTGCGGGGTGAATTTTGGGATAGCTGCAGCCCCCCGCTCCCTGTGGCCCCACTGTCTGTGCCGCTGCCACAGCTGCCCAGCTCAAGTGCAGCATGACCAAACACCCCTGCTGGGAACAGCGCAATGCCACTCTGGCCCCAGCCAGCAGCTCACCCCGCCCTGCATGCAGATCCAGAGGCACATGCCCCCTGTGCCCTCCTGGGCTACGTGCCCCCACCCCTACCCATGTCCCCCAGATGATCCACTTGTGGCTCCATCCTCTGCTACGCCCCAGCTGTGCAGGGCTTGCCCCTGACCCACTCCCTACCTCACAGCTGCTGCAGCTGCCCATGCTGCCCTGCATTTTGGGGAGGCACATGCCCCACCCCATCTGCAAGCAGCAAACACATGTGGCATTGGGCTTTTCCCAAGCCAGTTGCAGTGGAGCTCAGGGCACAAAGCCCAGCCTGCAGCAGCAGCCACCTCTACCGTGCACAGATGGGGGGCATATGCCCTCCAGGGCTTTTGCCAGGATGCACACAGTGGAAGGAGCCGCACCAGCTCAATTCTCCCACCACCCACCCAGCTGGGGCCCCACTCACCATAGAGACCTCTGCTGCATTCTGTCCCTGACTGCAGGGGCCTTGATCTGGCCCCTGCCCCTTCCCTTCTAACACTGACTGACCTGCTTGGTTGGAGCAGGGGGGTACATTCAGCACCCCCAGTCCAGGATTGATAGCAAGAGGCTCTAAGATCAACCTGTCGATCCCAATTGACTGGTTGGTGACCACTGGTCTAGATATAGGCTCCACCCATTCAGAACCACTCACTGAATTATGCATCCAGGTTGACCACTGTGCCTCTCTAAATGGAGACTGGAGAGGACAAGAGCACCAAGACAAGGTCTTAGTATATTCACAGATTTATAGATTCATAGTTTGTAAGGGTGGAAGGGACCTCAGAAGATCATTGGGTCCAGCCCCCTGAACCAAGCAGGAAAGACACTGGGGAAAGACAACATGACTCTTACCCCTCCACTTTCAATGGAAAAACCACCCAAAAAGCCAATGCAGATCCATAGCTAGTGACCCCACCTGTGTAAGGAGGAAAAGGGCAGATGACAAGCTGCAGGTCTCTGCCAGTACTGTGGTAAGCCCCTCTACTTTGCCAAGCTCAGAGGAGCCTTGCCATTGAGAAACCATGATGCCTGCTGAAGTAGAGGAGTCCAGACAGAGCAGTGCACACACTCTTCAACATCAAAGCCAGTCTGCTATTTTCCTCTTGTGAACAGTGGTCACTGTGGGATCCTGTCCCTCTCTGCTGTTCATCTTTCTATACCTCTCCCATCTAAGTTGTTTTAGTAGATTGCCTTGGACCTCCCTGCCTGGATTAGCTCCTTGCCTAACCCTGACCTCATCCCTAACCTTGGCTCAGCTTTGACCCTTGCTTTCACTTTAGTAAAACCGTGACATAGCACGATCCCTACCTTGGGATCAGGGACATCCCTACCTTGAATAATTTTATTAATTTGAACATTCCCAGGGAGCGCTGTGTCCCCATGCAATTCAGGGCTCACTCTGTACTGTTGACTCAATTGAAAGCCCACACCTCGCTTTAGGGCCCATCATGCCTGAAACCATTCTCCCCGGAGTCTCTTTCGAGAACCACAGCAGTCTGGCCTGATTTGTTCTGCCCATGCCCCTCTGCTATTGGGAATCTCCTAACTTGCCCTCCATAACTCAAAAATCAACTGGCAATCCGGAATAGTTCAATTCGACTCTGACAGCTATATTCCACATCTCCTTATTAATACCCTATCTAGAAAACTCATTCCCAGGCCAGCCCCACCTGTCCTAGTCCAAGGACAAGAGGAATATGTTTTCAAAGAAATGTTTGGCAACAAGCAAGTGCAAGATAAACTTCCTGTCTCATTGACTGTAAGTTCTACAGACCACTGGATTGCTCATGGAAACTGATAAAACACGTACACACCCTTGGGGCTGGTTCAAGCCTTCTGTCATACCCACTCAGAGAAACCTAGTCTAAAAGCACCCAGCAGATGCCCCAAGAAGGGGAGGGATGTAATTGGCCAAGTCCCTGGTCCTAACTGGGCATAATCAGGGACTCAAACTGAGTCATCCCTCAAGAAGAGGGTCCCACCCATACAAGCTTATATAAACTCATTTCAGATAGAAGCAAGTTCTTTGGGCAACAAACCACCTTTCTGTGCTACTGGCCAGCTTGGACCTCCTAACCCTGACTCTGTGCTCTGAACCTCTGACTTGTGACTCTGTGCGCTGAACCTCTGGGTTGGACCCTCTTGCATGTTTTTGTCTGAAGCGTAAGGGCTCAGTCCAGTTGTGGCATCCTTTAGGTTCCAAAGTGGCTTCCACCAGTGGCATGAGGGAGAATCAAGTCAAGGAGCAGGGCCAGGTGACCAGAAACTGGTATCTTTCAGCACCTCGTGCAAGGAATGGCTCCGTGCAGATTCTAGTAGGGCCAGGCTGTGCCAAGGCCTGGAGCCAAATAATACAATGGAGTCCTTGGCACTTTTTCAGAGAGATGTGAGTGACCTACTAGTGGTAATGGGATGCAAAGGAGACTGCTGCACAGCTGGCTTAGCTGAAAGATCCATGCACTCAGGTTTCATTCATGGCTGCTCTTCATTACATAAGAAAAAGGTTTCAATCTCATAACACCTGATCAGATGACATGCCACTTACTGTCAATACAGACATGGGCACAACATGATCAGAATTGTGTCAGCTGGTCATGGGTAACAGAAGTGCTCAAAGATCTGACCATCTTATATCCATGTCTGTGCCAGCCACTCAGTACTATGTCACCGGGGTTAACTGCTAAAACTGTAACAGTTGAACCTCCTCTACCTTTCTTGTCAGAAAAATCTTTTCAGGTTGAAGGTCACTCTGCATCTCCATGTAGTCTGGCCTGGTTGCTCAGGTCATTGCACAAAAGATATTATGCTTGGATCAGGGGACTGCAAGTCAGGAATGAAGGGCATTGGCAGAAATAGTGTGGGGTCAGCCAAGGGGCTCTGGGTCAGGATTGAGAGGCACTATTAGAGCTGAGTACTGGCAGCAGCCCAGGGCTAAAACTGCAGGAGATTTCAAGTCAGTATCAAGGGGCATTGACAGAATTGTTAGGAAAAATCCTTTGCAAATCCAAGCTTAGGTCTTCCTACATATACACAGTGTAACTAGACTATTTCCTGCATGACTCAGCTAAGGGAAATAATGATGCCTCACTGTGGTTGGTTTGCAAGAGCCCTATGCGGTACATGTGCTGAGGCCAGAAGTGTGGTTCCAGTAGGCACATGCAGTTGTTAATTTGTGGGGGAACTTCTACCTGATTCAAGGATACCAAACAGGTGGAATCAATACTCTCGGGGAGAGAGGCTGCAGAAAGAACTGGGAAGCCTTGCAGCCATAAGGAAGCAAATGAGCTTAATTGGCTCTTCTGGCTGGGCAGTTGTTGAAATCTAGGGTGCCAGGGGAGTGGATTGTCAGGACACCTGAAAGCCACAAAAGCTCTTATGTTACTACAAGTATAACAGAAGGGGTTGTGTCACACAGCCAAGGACAAAAACAATGCACTCACCCATGTGACAGGCTCCAGTCATGGGATCACACGTGTCATCATGGCAGCTGCAGAACTCAGCACAGTTGGCTCCATACTGACCAGGTGGACAGGTCAGGTTACAGCTAAGAAGAAAAGAGTCCCAGATCAGAGTGTTTGAGCATCCTGCTGGGACCTAAGCAGCCTGCCTTGTGCATTTAGGACCCTCCAGCTACAGAACCTACCCTGAGTACTTGTGAAGGCTCACAGTTGGGCTGAAAGTATCCTAGTATTCCCCAGTTCCCGATTTTGTATATTGGGACTTTGACCTTTCTCTGCCTTTGGGCCAAGACAGAAGTATGGGAGGAATGTGGCAAGGTGTTTCTTGGTCAACACGGGTTAGCTACCCACAAAACTGCAGAAAAGGCAGGTGGTAAATGCATAGCCATAGAGATTACAGCTGAGGATGTCCTGCCAGCTTTCACAGTATTTGCTCAGGATAGGGCTGTTTCAGGGTGAATGTAGGTTCAAACTAGGAATGACAGGCTAAAGCAAGGTGTATGAACTGGGCCCACGACCCATCAGGCCTTAATTTTAGAGTCTCATGAATTGGTCTGCCAGAACCAGTGTGTGGGTTCACTTTTCCTTATGGCACTGATGGCATTCTCAGCATCAAGGTACAAGGCTCTCTACCTTGTCCCAGGGGCCTGTGAAACTATGTACCGGCAGGCATAGGCAACCAAGAGCTGGAGCTAAGGTACTGTTCGAGTGATATATTTTCCAGACCAGCACACAAATGAGCTAGGTGCCAGCAATCACTAGGGGCAACTTCCCAATGCCCAGCCTAGTGAGAACCCTGCAAAGGACAGGTCAGCTGACACAAGCTTGCCTTGATGTTTCAAATTTCCCTTTGCTGAGCTTCCTTACATGGGAGTAACACTCAGGCCACATGGCACACTCCTTTGTGCCAGTTTCTCCACCTTAATTCCATTGGCACTGCATAGCAATATTCTGCCCCTGTGGGAGTGCCACACTTGCAGTTTGCTTTTTCTGCCACATTCACAAAACATTGGTTCCCTAATCCTTCCCTCATGTAGACCCCTTCAGCTATCAGGAGCTTTCTATAATGAGGCACTCAACACTGGAAACTAGTGTTTCACACAATTGGTCTTTGGCCTCTGCTCTACAGACCCTTACCCCACTTGTGCTTCACATAGGATTTCATATATTCAGTCCATGTATTTCCACTCTGCTCTCAATGGGCCCCATGGATTCATTCTCTCTTCAGTGGATTTTGCAACACTTGAACACATTATTTTTGTAAATACATGAATGTGCTAGCTACTTTCACTCCCAGATCTGAAGTGATGGTGCTGAGAGTGGAGCTTGAGAATGGAGCTTACTCTACAAATTCCTAGTCCCAGTACAGAGCATTACTTCTTAGCACTACTTTGTGCCTCAGGTCCCTTACATGTCTTGTGCTGACATTAAAATACTTGGTGTGGGTATAGACACATGTAGATTTGGAACCGTTTCTAAAGGCAAACATGTCAAAATGGCAGTAGCTGTTACATTCTAAGTGTTACTGTGGACAAGCAGGGAACAATAGCAAATGTAGCAAACCTGCTCCAACTTTAACAGTGGATGAAGCAGTTTACATTTGGAGAGGTTTTGCTTCCTGTTAGAAGTGAGGCAGTGGAAAAGACTGCCTGAGGAAATCGTGGAATCTCCTTCATTGGAAATTTTCAAGAAGAGGTTGGATAAGCATTGATCAAGGATGATCCTAGGGAAGCAGGAGTGGAATGTCATCTAGTTAAGCCTCCTGCTTAAGGCAGGATCTTCAGGAGTAGCAATGCCTGGAGCATGTGGTAAAGAGATCGCTGGGAGATTACAAGGAAAAATCTGCAGGCCAGAGCAGGTGGATACTGGAGAGGACAATGCTCAACACCAGGAGAATGCAGCCAAACAATGGAGGCTATTTAGTTTTTCCCATGCTTCCAAACTTGGCAGCTTGCCACATGGGGCCAGGAAAGATTTTTCTCCCCTCCTGGTACAACAGGTGTAAGTGTTTTTTTTTCACCTTTTGTAGAAGCATTGTGTGTTGCTTATAGCCAGTCTGGAGATTTTAACTGGGGTATATCAATGCTCCTGATTAACCTAAAACCCAGAGGTTTCTTGATTAGGTCTTTCCCCACCGTCAGGGTCAGACCACTTGCCACAGGACCAGGAAGGATAGTAACCCCCTGGTCAGATCAGCACAGACAAGGTGTATTGGGAGGGAAGTGTTCCTCCTGTAAAGTGGCAGGTGTGGTGCTCTTCCTTGGATTTCTCAAGTATATTGCACTAGCAGGATATTGATGGTGCCCTTGTCCCCCTGCTTTACCTCTGGCAAGTTAATTAGCATGTTCCTGTTACTTTGAAGGACTGTGCCTTGTAGTTGTGCAATAGGGCTGTTTGAGTATTTTTAGAAATAAGTTAGACAAGCATTTGTATGGAATGGTTTGGATAGGGGTGATCCTGTCTTGCGCCAGAGGTTGGACTATATGACTTCCTGAAGACCCTTTCACCCCTACCTTTCTATGATTCTATGATCATACAATTATAGAATATATGATCATGATTAAACCCCAGCATCATCTTTTCACAGACAGAATAGCCAGCTGCTTAATGAGCTTAATGTGCTGGTGTGAGCTCCATCTCTGGGTTCTGCCAAAGGGACTATAATGAAAGTGAAAAAACTGTGCACATATACCAACCAATATCTTAACATGGAAGTATGTGGTAGCCACATGGCAAAGATGAACAAAGCAATCTGAGCTCTTAGTCCATACTGATGCTACTTGCTCTTGCACAGGGTGGAGAGCTGCAAGTGCCCACTGCCAGTTAAGCATTCCACTCCCAAACTGTGGCACTGCCAAAGAAGCAAGGAGGATTCTGGAAGGATGCAAAATTCCTTTGTTTCCTACCCACTGTCCTCTAATTGGGGCTGGGGGACCATGCCCATTCCAGGATGACTTGAAGAACAGCAGCAAAAATATGCTTTAAACTCCATGAAAATATGTGTTTTAAAATATAAAGTAAAATGTTCCCTTCAGCAAGCATTTGCATGGGTGCAGATGCAATAAATATAGACACAGTTCCATACGCTGGGACTTCAGGGATGACAGAAGAATTCATTGCAACAGCCAAGTACTGGAGGTAATTGGGAGCTAAATGAGAGAGAGGTGGTAAAAGGTACTGTAGGTTACCATGGCTGCAGACACATGTAGTATCTGTCATTGTACAAGTGCTGCAGCACTTTGAAGCATTACAAAAATGTAGTGCTACAGGCATAGTGCTACAGGCATGCCCCCTGCCAAGTCCTCCATATGGAGCACTACAAAATCATGGCAAAGGCATGCAGTGGTAAGCAATAAGGAGGTACTCAACCTTCAGTGGGTTTAAACCCAGCTGCAAGTGGTCAGCAGTTAATGGTCTGTCTGGCTGGAAGGCTGGGAACCAGATGAAACTGATGAATAGTTCATAAGCATGGAGAAACTGAGGGTTCATTGCCCCAGGGGAAGAATGCAAGGGAGTGGGGGACACATGGTAGTGCTAGATAAATGCAAGTCTAGGGAGGCCTGTCTCCTACTGCCCAAAAGGCAGCAGGTTCTGGTTGGGTTGTTTTTTTTATAGCTACAACATCAGCTGTTCCAGCAGGAGCAGCAGGAAATTATGCAGCATTTTCGGGAACATGAGAAGACCCTCATGCAGATTGGTGTGTTACCCTATTCCAAATGGGGAAGGGCATAGTACTCATGAAAAAGAGGTGAACAGATGACTTAGAGACCTTGCAGAGACATACCACTGACCGTAGGGACTCTGAGCTATTACAGGGAAGCTCAGGCTACTTCTAGGAGCCTCAGGGCTGCTTTGGCTCAGGATTATAGGTCCCCTAAAGCAGCCATATTGGACCAGCTGGGTAAAACAGAGGAGACATGTTGACTCAGATTTGGACAGGAGGCATTTGATCCTGACTGCCCCAAGCAATCACCCAACAACTGAAAGTCTTCTTCATCCTCTGGTTAAACTGGAATCATGTACATCATTTGAAACAGTGGAGGTAACAACTTTAGAACATTTTTGCTTCATGCTCCTGTTGGGACTCCAGAGTTGGGACTACTAAAACATGTCTGGATGAGGCCACTCATATGGTTGAAAACTTGATGGAGGTAGATTTGCACTGTAAAGATACTGGGGCCGGGGTGGGGGGGGGTGCAGTGGGGCCAAATTCTTGGAGGCTGAGGCCATGGAAGAGACCAACTGCAGTTTTGAGGGGCACTTGGTTTGGGACACCACCGTCTGGGGCCCCACTTCAATCTCCTCCAAGACTGCAAGCCAGCAGCCTACCTTTAAAGGACCACTTGGGGGAAGAAGGGAAAATTGGAGCAGGCTTGTAGCCTGACAGTGAAACATACTGATTAGAGAGGCTGCTCCTAGATGGACCTATGTATACTCAAGCCTATGTTGGGGCCATCAAGGGGGGACTTGAATTGGAAGTGTTATGGTGCCTGTCAAGATAAGTGATGTCCATGTAGTGGGGCTGGTAAATTCAGGGTCCAGAAAGACCCTATATATCAGCAGTTTGTGAACCAGGAGGACTTCTAAAAAGTGGAGTGCATCTATGTAATATTTATCTGTGTTAGGCCATACTCCACAGCTGGGCAAGCGACAGCAGGGCATTGCCTCATGCTTGCCCAGCTGGGTCGGGGGGGGGCATGGGATGTGGATGTGGCAGTGCTGGGAGTGGGCAATATGCCCTGGTGCCGCTTGCCCAGCTGGGGGGGAAGGGGGGTGTGGGATGCAGGCAAAGCAGCGCTGGGAGCAGGGGCTATGCCCTTCTGCCGCTTGCCCCGCTGGGTCGGGGGGCACAGGATATGGGCGCAGTAGCGCTGGGAGTGGGCGCTATGCCTTGCTGCTACTTGCCCAGCCAGAGCAGTGCGGGGGGGGCATGCGGGATGCAGGCGTGGCAGCTCTGAGAGAAGGGGCTATGCCCTGCTGCTACTTGCTCCCTTCTGCCTGGAGTGAGTCGCACCTGCATCGCGTCCCCCCCGGCCCCGGCTGGGCAAGCAGCAGCACGGCATAGCACCGGCTCCCAGCACTGCCCTGCCCACATCCCATGCCCCCCTGCCCTCCTCCTCGAGTCCCACAGCCCCCCCCCGCCCTGGCTGGGCAGTTTATCCCAGCTCCAGCTCTAGCTCCAATCCCTCCTTTGCTGTGGGGACATTGATCTGCCCCTGCCCCCATGCCCCTTCCTTCCTCCTCCGCCCACCACAATAGACTTACCAGCTGGAGGCAGCTGTGTCCAGTGTCATGAGTTCTGCTGCCTGTTTAGTCTATGCCCAAATCTCTGAAGCGGTGCCAAATCTTCAGATCTGATTTGGCCAAATCGAATCAGGACACTGATTCGAATCTTTAAATTGAATCACTGTCTCTCTAAATTGGCCGAATCCAAAGTGAATACTTGCCGCTTTGCACAGGCCTACGAACTGACCAGGGCACTGTATTCATGTCAAGGTTATTACAGGACATGTGGGAATTATTAAAGGTCCACTCAGTAAAGTCCTCAGTTTATCAGTCCCAAACAGATGGTCTGGTTAAAAGATGCAACCAAACTTTGAAGGGGATATTGCAGAAGTTTAGAAGGAGGGAGCCCTGGGACTGGGACACTTTGTTGCACTTATTGCTATTCAGGGAGTTGCAGAGTCTTTCATAGGCTTTTTCCTATTGGAATTGTTAAATGATAGGCAACCCCAGGTAGTGTTAGACCTCTTACAGGAATTCTGACAGGCACAAGGTACCACAACATAAAATGCATTGTAATATGTACTCGATCTGTGGGAGCCCTTGTCAAAGAAAATCTCAGGGCTGCACAATAAGCCCACAAACAGCAATTTTTTCACTCAGGATGGAATTCAAAGAACTAGAAATCATACTTTTAACCCCTTTAGAGTTTGGACACCAATCTGGGAGAACCTGATCTATACACCTTCCTCCCATGCTGGCAACTTCTCCCCCAGGGTAATGTGAGAGGCCAGAGCCATAGTTGGAGCAGAAAAATGCAGATGGAGTGAAAGTGCCCTGTCTTCTGTCCAGACCTGTATGGCAGATCACATGTGTCAGTGTGTAGGGA
>NW_005842365.1:193655-216339 GCF_000455745.1 Alligator sinensis
ACACGGAAAAGCTAGAAAAAAGCCAGTAAATGGAAAGTAAGTTCCTTACAATGGAAAGTAAATTCTGCCAGTTAATGGAAAGTAAGTCCTGCATTAACAAGTCAGTTAATGGAAAGTAAGTTCTCCCTCCCCCCTCCCCCCACCCCACTTCCTCCCCGCATCTGCTTTGTCCTGTGGTCTTTCCCTCCGTTGAGTTCCCAGTAAACTCTGCCGTTGATTCTCTAAGTATGATCTGCCTTGAATATCTTCTCCCCTGAACAATTTTTCTGAAGCTATTCAATTTGGGGGCTCACTTTTCAGTTGCCCATAAGCCTTACATTGCTCCTGATTTGGGATCTATAGCATGAACTATAATAGCCCATACTTATCTCCTTGGGACAAGGTTGGGGGAATTCACCTTCTGCTCCTGCCTTCACCACAACATCCTAGGTGCCATTTCTTTCTCCATGGATTCAGTTCCTTTAGAAAGGATAACATGCACAGATTTACAGGCAGCCTCCACTAGGCAGATTGCAGCTGGCACATTCCAGTTTGCTTCTAGCAGCTGCTGTTCTTGCCTTCAGGTCCCAAAGGGACTCACCTGGGATAGCCTGGACTTAGAACATTTTATGCTTTTAAACTTCCAAAGCTTTCCTATAGCCAAGCTCTGTGCTCATGTGGCAGGATGTACCAGTTATAACACTGTGTGACTGGCCCAGCCAGTACAGAATCAGCCTGGTTTCCTCAAGCACTCAAAGTACCTGGGTTGGAGATCAGATATCAAGATGTGAAAACCCAAAATGAGATTAAACTGATGATGTTCCTTGTGATATTCCAAGGACTATTGGAAGCACCATCTGGTATCATATGATCCTATTTTCAGTTGCTTATAACCAGGGATCTGGGTTTCCCATTTGCCACAGAAAAACATGTAAAAACATGGACTTTCTTTTTTCAAGGAGAAAAATGCAGATTTTCTCCTTTAAAGGAGAAAAATGCAGGAAACAGCGGGTTTCCCTTTGCAGGCTGGTAGAGTTCCAGTCTGCAAGGGGCTGAGGGAGCAGGAGGAGGGTGATCGGGCAGGGGGTGCCACATGCATGTGTGCGTGCTGTGGGAGCTGCTCTCCATGCTGCTTGGCTGCCATGTGCACCTGCATATGGTAGCCAGGCAACATGGAGAGTAGCTCCTGCAGCTCAGTCATGGTGGAGAGAGGATTGAGGCCCCCATAGTGAGGGAAGAAGAAAGGAAGCTGGACAGGGTTGGGGCTGGGGACACTGCCCAGCTGGGGCGGTGTGTGGGGCATAAGGCTTGGGGCCTGGGGCAGGAATGTGCAGCTGCAGGGCCCAGCTAGGGAGCGGGTGACTCTTCAGGGGGCAGAGGGTGGCAGGGGTGGGGCTGGCTACCTGCAGCTGAGCACACTCCCTAGGGGAAGGCATGAGAAGCACATGCCTGCTAGATTTGTGCACAGGGTGGGGCCAGATGTGGGCTGCCCACTGCAGGCTCAGGGCTCCTCACCCTGTTGCCCTCCCCTTTGGGGCCACCACAGCTCAGTGGGTGGGACCTGGTATAGGAGGGCAGAGTGGGGTGGGGTGGGTTGGGGAGGCTTTGTGCCACTGCCAGGAGCCCCACACCACCGTGATGAGTTGCCCAGTGCCTGCCTGGCTGCAGAGGGGATGGCGGAGCAGAGTTGTGCCCTCTGCTGCTGCTGGGTGGGCAAGGAGTGCCTTGCTATGGCAGCGCAGGGCTCCCAGTGGTGGCATCGAGCCTCTGCAACTTGCTCTGTTCTCTTGCACTGGGTCCCGCCCTGGGGGAAGGAGCCCCAAGCCCTCAGTGGGCAGCCTGCATCCACCCCTCCCACAGGCTCCACTCCAGCTGTGCCACTTATGGGGGAGGGGGAGCTGGGCTCTGCACTGTGCTTTGGCCGCAGCAGCCACTGCCTCCCATGAATGGCAGCCAGGGCTCAGGTGCTCCTTGTGGGGAAGGGGAGGCAGGGGGCTGAAGACCCAGGTCCCTGGCCCCATAGCCCTGGCAGCTGTGGGACCCCTCCAGCAAGGCTGGGGAGGGGGCAGGGGGCTGTGGGTAGGGGAGTGAGGGGCACCAGTAGGGATGTGGGGGGGTGTGGGTCTGCAGGTTGGGGAGTGAAGCACACTGGCAGGGCCAGGGGGCTATGGGCTGGGAGTGATGGGCACTTGAGCAGGGTAGAGGGCTGCCAGTTGGGAGAAAGGGGCACCAGTAGGGCTGGGGGAATGTGGCATTGTGGGTAGGGAGTGAAGGGCATCAGCAGGGCCAGGGAGCTGTGGTTCAGGAGTGAAGGGCACCAGAAGGGCTGGGATGCTGTGGGTCAGGAGTGAGGGGCACTGGCAGGGCCCAGGGGGCTGTGGGTTAAGAATGAGGGGACCAGCAGGGCCAGGGGGCTATGGGTGGGGAGTGAGGGGTGCTGGCAGGGCCAGAGGGCTATAGATTTTGAGTGAAGGGCTCTGGCAGGGCCAAGGAGCTGTGGGTCAGTAGTGAGGGGCACCAGCAGGGCTAAGAGGATGTGGCTTGGGAGTGAGGGGCAATGGCATGGGCAAGGCACTGGCATATCAGGGCTGCTCAGCACCACAAAGCAGTGGGTGAGAGACAGCAGCAGCTAGACCTGAATCCTGATGAGTGAAGCTCTGATTTTCCATGATAAAAACCCAAAATCAAACACCATTTAAAGGTATTTAGAATTTATTTTATTATAGTGACTGAGGCACTGGTAGACTTCCAAATTGCTTAAAAATTGTAAATATATCAATAAAATGCTGTGTTCAACTGAGATAGATAGATAGATGTTTCATTTTAATCACAGAAAAATGCAGATTTGGGGTGTTTTAATCAGAGAATTTGCTATTTTTAAACAGAGAAAACCAGCTTATAACTATACCAAACTTTTAACTGCTTGAGCTGAAATTTTCCATGTTGTATGTCTGCCTTTGGTTTATTTGTTTAGGAAGATTTCAACCAACATGGTACAGCTTTGTTGAGAACAAGTATAAGGAATAGTGTTTTCCCATGTTAAATATTGGAGACCTTTTCTCTGAGAAGCTCTAGTGTCTTCATGCTTTGGAAATTTGTTTGAGATGCTGCTTGCTTCATATATGCATATTTTGCCATCCACGTGAAAATCTGCCTGCATTCAGCAAAGTGACGAGCCTCTGAAAAAAAGGGTAGCTTGCACAGGCTTAGTAGAGATATGCTAGACCTTGCACAAAATCCTCACTGATTCTGTCCACACCAGGCATGTTCCATTCTGGGGCTAAGTGGGAGTTTTCCTGCAATCATATCTCCAGCTTGATGCAGGCCATACTGGTACTGCTTCAGGTGTTACACTTAGCCAGGGCACAGAATTGCCTTGCTACACCTCTACTATTGGTTCAAATGGCAGAAATCAGTACAATGGGACTACAAATTTCCATGCTGCTATTGTCCAATGTTGTTACAAGATGGAATTTAAAATTTGTTCTTTTGCTTTTTTAAAGAAACAATAAATCACAAGGAGTCTACCATCTATATCAGGGGTGTCAAATTCACTCTACGCCCCAAGATGGATCTGGTATTCAGGGCTTCTTGCAAGCCAACCAAAGGCATAGGTCAACTGTGGTAGGATCATCAGATATGACACATAGTATGTAGAAGCAATAGCGGAAGATCTGTCCCAGAGCAAATGTTGCATGGGTTAGCAGCAGATCTGGACTAGAGAATGAGGTGGTGGAGGGCTGGCAGTGGTAAGGCAAGCAGATATGGGCTAAGCAAGCACATGTTGAGTTGAGCTGTCAGCACAGCTCTATCTTGCCTTCCTGCTGCTGAAGGTCATATCCACTGGGGCCCAGATGCTCTGAATTATGCAGTAGACCCCTAGCCATACCGTCAACTTCCCTTCTCTGCCAGTAGCCAGCTGGCCAGATAGTGGCACTACAGACTGGATCGAGTCCAAAGGCTATAGGCTTGACACCTCCGGTCTACAGGACTCTGCCTCATTTGCTGAGAAGGTGGAAAGTATGTAGTGAACATGGCATGGAAGTGCAAGAAAAGAAAGGACAGTCACATGCCTGAGAAGTAAATACTATCCTGGAGCACTGGATTGCATCTCTGCCTCTGGCAGACTTCCTATCCATCCTCCTACACATATTCAAAAAAGGCTGTAGATGTGATCCTAGGAACTAAAGACCCATGAGTCTCACATTCATCCCTGGCAAGTTGTAGAATCTATACATAAAGAAAAAAATCAGCAGTCACATACAATATGGTGAAGAAGAGCCAGCATGGTTCTTGTAAAGGGAAATCCTGCCTCACCAGTCTGCTGGAGTTCTTTGAGGATGTTAACAAGCTTGTAGACAAAGGGGATCCAGTTAACATAATACACCTGGATTTTCAACAAGCTTTCAGTAAGGTCCCTCACTGAGGGCTTTTAAAAAAACCGCATTGCCACAGGATTGGAGGGAAGGCTCTTTTGTACACAGAGATGGTTAAAAGGCAGGAACTGAAGGGTAGGGCTAAACAGTCACTTTTCAGGATGGAGTAAGGTCGAAGTGTGGAGACAGTTCAGCCTCTTGATGCTTGACAGGACTGAAAATGATCTGTTAGGCCCATGAGGCCTAGTTTTGGCATGAGTTCATTTATGGAATTAACATGCTTGCATGCAAGCAATATCATTATGTAACTTGATTTTTTTGCAAAGATTCTGAGAAAATGGTTTATTAGCGCATATTTCACCCATACCTGAAGCAGGACAGTTCCTGGTACAAGGTGAGGATAGATAGATAAGAGGAAGACACAAAATGGGATGTTTATAAAAACTAGAAACCTGCTGATGAAAAACAAAAATTTACCTAATTGGTGGCTACATGACTAAAGGACTATAATTATCACCACCTTGAAAAGGAAAAATCTTCTTCCGTAATCCTGATGGTGTATGAAGACTGAAAATATCTGATCTCCCTTGAAGGAACCTGCCTGCTCTACAACCCATGGCCAGCTGACAGAGAAGTGTATTCATAGGACTGGTAATATACCTATATAATTGAATTGGTTGCTTGCTAAAACTATATCTATATGCACATCAGTTGTTGATGTTCTGTAATGCTCAATAAATGGATTTATTAAGGAACGAAAGGACTCTCATTTGGAAAAAAATTAAAAAGATTCTCATTTGGAGAAAGATTAAAACATATCCTTAAGGCAATATTGATCCTTCTTGCTTGCTCTCCATTTGGGAGGACAGCCAGTTTCCCCCTGGTTCTTAAGGCAAGGTGACAAAAGAGGGGTCCCACAGGGATCTCTGGTGGGCCCAGTATCATTCAACATTTTCATCAATGACCTAGAAATGGGGATATGCAGTGAAATGTCCAAGTTTGCAGATGGCACTAAATTATTCTGGGTAGTCAAAGCCCAAGCTGACAGAGAGGAACTACAGAAAAATCTTGCCAAGCTAAGTGAGTGGGCAAAAAAACCAGCAGATGAATTTCAATGTCAAAAAGCGCAAAGTAAAGCACATGGGGAAAAATAACCTCCACTATACATACATGGTGCTGGGTGCTGAGACCTTGGAGTCATTGTAGATAGTTCTCTAAAAATGTCAGCTCAATGTGCAGTGGTGACCACAAAAAAAAAAAAAAAAAAAAGCAAAAAAATGTTTGGCACAATTAAGAATGGAATTGAAAACACAATGTTAAACATTATTACATCATTATACAAATCCATGGTGTGTCCGCATCTTGAATACTGCGTGCAATTCTGCTCTCTGCATCTTCAAAAGGATGTGGTAGAATTAGAAAAGATACAGAAAATGGGGAACCAAGATGAGTAAGGATATGGAGGAGCTGCCATACCAGGAGAAACTAAAAAGACTAGAACTCTTGAAAGGAGAAGGCTGAGGAGGGATATGACAGAAGGCTATAAAATCATGAGGGGTGTGGGCCAAGTGAGCAGGGAACTTGCTCACTAAGTCCCAGAATATTAGAAGTAAGGGGCACTGACTGAAATTAGGAAACAGGCTTAAGACAAACAAGAGGAAATACTTATTTATGCAACACATAGTTAACTTGTGGAATTCATTGTAACAGGACGTGGTAGAGGGAGATAGCATAGCCAGGTTCAAAAAGAGACTAGACAAATTCTTGGATGATACATCTATTAATAGCGATTGAACCGAGGAGTTGAGAGATGTTTCCTTTGGTATCTCTAAACCAACAATGGTGGATGCCAGGAAGGGTAAGGAATCAATCACTACATATATCTGACTCAATGTTCTCCCTCCAAAGCATCCACCTCTGCCACCCACTGGAGATAGGATACTGAGCTAGATGGACCATTGGTCTGACCCAGTATGGCTCTTCTTATGTTTTTATCCCTTGTTGGGCAAATAATACCCAAACTTCAAATAGCTAATTATGTGTTTTATCATGTGTTCCCTGGATTTATGAGCTGAGGTCGTTAGATGAGGTTTGCAGAAGTGCTGAGCACTTGCAGCTAGAAATGAAGTCTATGACAGCTGTTCTTTGAATATATAAAGTGCTATATAATGTTATGTCTCTAAAAAATCAGGTCTACATGTCTCAGACTCCTGATACACACTACATTTAAGATGTGATTAACAGAGAAACCACACCTTAAATAGCAACCTGACTACATGTGCAACTTGATTTAAAGCGTGATAACACAGTAAATGAGCCACAGTTATTCTATCTATAATGGCATATGGCTTGTTTGTATCACACCTTAAACTGAACACGTAGCTGGGACCTGTCAAAATCCTGTGTCATCCAGCTGTGCAGCACGTAAGGTTTTGAGGGGTCCCAGTGTATGGGGAGCCCAGTATACATGATTTTACAGTTGGGCATCACACATGGTTTTATAGATCCCTGTGCACCAAGCTGATTGTCCGCTGGTGCCAGGGACCACATTGGTAATCAGCTGATAGGGTTTTATCTTGACGATGCAGGGGGAGCCTGGGTTCCACCTGCACCACCAAGGAAGGCATGATAGGGATCTAATTCCCGGTCCCAAAACTGCATGGCCTGCCATGCATGTATGGCATCTACTCTAGTAACTCCTAACTTCACAGACCTACAAAATGAGGAGCCTCAAAGCACTTGGCTCAAGCAAGACAAATGGTCCCCATGTATAGATGCTGTGACATTCTGCCACAAAGGATGACTAAGGATATGGACTACATGCTGCCTTAGCCTCAGCCTACTGCCTATACTTACTCTCTAAAGACTGAAGAAGCTGAGTGAGGTCCTGTTTTATCCACTTTGACCAGCACAGGGTCTGCAGGCAATTTCTGGGGCATCCTTGATCTACTGGAATGCATCCTGAACAGCCTTCACAGATGCATATGTGTCTCTACTTCCTGTAGCATGGTAATAACACTTGGCACTCCAGTCTCTCTTTCTCTACCTCTGAGTGGGTGCACCTACACGTTCATTAATGCACTGTGGTTACTGAACATTCAGTTCAGTACCTGTAATAACAGGTACTAACTGAATACACAGTAACCAGTACTACTATGCAGTAGCACGGGTGCACGTTTTTTTTGGTGACACTTATGCATAGTAGAATAATTCTACTGCACATTAGCATGTTAGCAGATGTTTTGTCATGATGCGCTAATGTGAAGTAGAATTAGTCTACTGCGCATCTCATGTAGATGCACCCAGTAGTGTTTCCAACTCTTTCAACTCTGGCATACCTCACAAGATTCAATTGTTGACCTTCCATTCTTTTTACCTACAGTGTTTTCTCCTTAGAGACATCTCATTTGTCTCTAACCACACGTGCACTTACCCACAGTATTGAGTGAGATACAACACACAATCTCTGACAACTTCTCTCAGCTTACCATTGGACAAATTCCTCTCAGCTCCCTCCACCTAGGGCCTCAGAGACAGGGTGCTTCACTAAGAGAAAAGGAGCACAGCTCCTGACTCTCACTTAAAATTGATTGTCCAACAGTGAGCTTGGAGCCACCATTTCCCTAAGTCTCTGTTCCTCTGCTCCATGTGGATGGTGCTAGACAAGGGAAGCAGTATTTTAGAGATTTTATATTTACTAGTTTGTATTTGGAGCTGCTCTGATCAGGAAAAGTAAGTTTAACCATGATTTCTGATCCAAGGCAATTAAATCAAGTTGCTTTAATAAGTTAAGACTGTAAGACAGCAGCAATAAGCAAATAACCTTGCTTATATTATCTCTGTTTTGCATGACAAGCTTTGTCTGTCGCTTACTGGCATATTTCTATGGGTGGCAGAGCTGTACTGCTACCCCGCGTGTCCACAGGTAGTGGATAGAGGAATGATCTTCAGGGAAGGTTAGCTGAGAAATAAGTAGAGGTAACTGACAAATAAGCAGTCACGGACTAAGCAGCACCACCAGGAGGTGGTAGGAGCAGCAGATGGCAATGCTTTCCCTCCTGAAAAGCCACATATATCCTTTGACAGTTCTATGACACGGTGACTACAGATCACCATTATAATAGACCTGGCCAACCCCCAACCATGGATCTACAAGCCCTCAATGGCAGAGCAGGCAGAAGAAGTTGTCAGAATCTAAATGGTTGTGAAGGCAGACAAAGGCGGCCACGGGTGACTGGTGCCTCCTGAGTCTGTGGGGGCACCAGTGAGGCACGACTGGGGTGGGGAGGGGTGTCCCCCAGCGACTGGTCACTGAGTGTGCCAGTGGCACAGCAGCGGCAGAAATGTCGGGACTTCCGCCGCCAGTGGAGACAATTTCAGGGGGGGCACGAGCACTCTCTGTGCCCCCCTATCAGCTGGAGCACTTGCTCTCAGGGGTGTTACCAGTGCTCTCAGAGGGGGCACGTGTTCCCCTGTGCCCCCCCTATGCATCGCCTATGAAGGCTGCAGTGGAACAAGATCTCCAGTTATTTTGGCCTCCTTGCCATTGGATTAAGCTCCTGTTCTGTCAAGAACTGTGTGGAAACTGATGTGCAACAGTTTCTCCACAATAAAAGAAATCATGCACAGGCACCTTCCCTGAAAATGGCTTTTACAGTACATTTTTAAAGCCCTTTGGCAACAAGCTAGTGAAGATGGGAGCAGGATTGTGAGGTCTGCAAGCTCTGAGTTGTGAATTGGCATGAAGGTGACAGTTACAAGAAGGTCATCTCGCACTTAGATGAGGCAGGGATGTGATTTGGCAGTTGTAAGTGTGACTGAGCAGCCCTCTTCAGGGTCCACTCTGCTCCTCCCGCATGAGGAGGGGGCTAGAAAAATGCCTTAAACATAGCCTGTTTACCATCTTCCTGACTGAATAACCATGTCCAGTGGGATCACATTTACTGTGGTTGAAATCAATGAAGACACATAATCAATTTTGGGACCTGGAACATCAAGACTGTCATGGATAATCCTAATAGTGAATGCCTTGAGCACTGCACCACAATTATGGTTCAAGAACTCAGGCAACACAACACCAACATCACTGCACTGAGTGAGATCTGGTGAGTGGGAGGTGGACAGCTCACAGAACATAGAGGAGGCTATACCTTCTTTTGGAAGAGTAAACAGGAAGGAGAAAGCAAGCTTCACAGATTTGGTTTTGCCATCAAGATTGAACTTATAAACCAACTCAACGAGCTCCCTATAGGAATTAATGATTGCCTCATGACTTTCTATCTTAAATGGGCAGGAAGCCAACAAGCCACTGTCATCAGCATATATGCCCTGACTCTTGACACCAATTCCTGAAACCAAGGAGGAATTCTACGCCAACCTTGACTAAGTCATTTCTGACATTCTGGAGGGAGATAGACTTATTCTTCTCAGTGATTTCAATGCCAGAGTCAAACAGAACCATCAACGAGGAAGGAGTAGGAAAGGTCAACTCCAATGGCATCTTCCTCTTGACCAAATGTGAAGAACATGGACTCACAATCACCAACACCCCATTCTGCCAGACAAGCAGGCAAAAGACATCATGGCAAAACCTGCAATCTAAGCATTGGCACTTGACTGGCTACGTCATTGTCCATGCCTGGGATCACAAAGATGACCACATCACCCAAGCTATGCTAGGAGCTGATGACTGATAGGCTGATCACTGACTCATTAGCTCAATCATGTCACTCAAACTGGCTTCCAAATGATGGCTGAAGCAGAAGCAATCTTGACAGAAGATCAATGTCAAAGGACTAAAGGACCCAATCAAGCAAGACCACTTCCACTAATGCCTCAATGAAAAACTGACAAATCTAAATCAACATTGATGGGTGGTTGTCAGCAGTGCTTGGGGTGCCTTCAAGTTCATTGTAATCAGCCCCTGTAAAAGAGACACTTGGATTCTCTACTAGGAAACATCAAGACTGGTTTGATGAGAATGATCAGGAGATCCAAGAGTTGGGACCACAAGCACAAGGCCTTTTGTACTTGCCAGAATGACATCAACTCGATGCAAAAGAAATTAAATCACCAACAAGCCAAGGCAGAGGTCCAAAGGAGGACCCGTAATATGAAGAACAGATGGTGGAAAGACAAGGTGAAGGAGATATGCATATGTTTTTCAATGCCACCAAACCCATGTATGGCCAAGCACTCAGGGACCAACCCCCTTGAGATCTAAGGATGGAGGAGACCTGATAAAGGAAAGGGGAGCCTTCAATGCATGCTGGAAGGAGCATTTTGAAGACCTTCTCGATTAATACTCTGTTGTTAACAAGAGTGTTCTCAGCTCCATCCTGCAACACCTGGTCAGAGACGATCTCGGAATCCCTCCAACCCTTGATGAGGTGAAGAAATCCATCAAGCAAATGAAGAGCAAGGCATCTGGAACTGATGCAATCCCTGCCAAAATCTTCAAGCAGGGGGAAAAGGAGCTCATATCACAGCTCCATGCCCTCATCTTAAGGATTTGGAATGATGAGGAAATCCCAGGTGACCTCATGGATACCATGATTTTGACAATCTTCAAGAAAGGAGACAATTACAACTGTGAAAATTCCTGTCCACCACAGGAAAGATTATTGTGAGAACCTCCTGAATCATCTTCCACTTTCTGAAGAGTTCCTCCCGGAATCGCAGTGTGGGTTTAGCGTGTCAAGAGATACAGCTGACATGATCTTCACTGCTTACCAGCTGCAGTAAAAATGCTGGGAACATAAACCTTTCTACATGGCATGAAAGCCTTTGACTCTCTCAACCAAGAAACACTACGGAGGATCCTTCTGAAGTATGGATGCCCACCGAAATTCATCACCATCCTATTCCTGCTCCATGACAGCATGCAAGTGGTGGTTCTCAGCAATGGATCTATCACAGATCCCTTTGAGGTTCAGTCAGGAGTTAAGTAAGACTGCATCATCACTCCAATACTCTTCTGGATATTCCTTACCACAATGCTACATCTGACCACCAACAATCTTCCAGTCAGAGTGGAGCTAAACTTTTGAATAGATGGCAATCTGTTTAATCTCAGCTGACTTCAAGCCAAAACCAAGACTACTCCAACCTCAGTCATCAAATTCCAGTAGGCTGATGATGCAGCTCACTCAGAAGCAGACCTTCAGGCAATTGTTGATGACTTTACCAAGGCATACAAAACAATGGGATTCATGCTTAACATTCAGAATCCTAAGGCCCTCCATCAACCAGCTTTTAATGAACAGTCCCCAGCTCTGGTCATTCAGCTGCACAGTGAGACTCTGGAGAATGATAAATATTTCCTGTACCTCAGAAGCCATTTTTAGCAGAAGGTTGACATAGTTTCATAGTTGGTAGGGTCAGAAGGGACCTAAGCAGATCATCAAGTTCAACCACCTGCAATGGGCAGGAAAGGATGTTGGGATCAAATGACCCCGGCTAGGTAATTATCTACCCTCCTTTTGAAGACCCCAAGGTAGGAGCAAGCACCACTTCCCTTGGAAGTTGGTTCCAGATCCTAGCCGCCCTGACTGTGAACTAGTGCCTTCTGATGTCTAGCCTGAACCTACTCTCAATCAACTTGTGGCTGTTATTCCTAGTTACTCCAGGTAGTGCTTGGGGGAACAGGGCCTCTCCCATTCTCTGCTGGTCCCCCCTGGTAAGTTTATAGATGGCTTCCAGATCCCCTCTCAGCCTTCTCTTTTGAAGGCTGAACAGGTTCAGGTCCCATAGCCTCTCCTCGTAAGGCCTGCCCTGCTGCCCCCTGACCATGCGAGTGGCCCTCCTCTGGACCCTCTCAATGCTATCCACGTCCCTCCTGAAGTGCGGTGCCCAAACTGGATGCATACTCCAACTGTAGCCTGACCAATGTCACATAGAGGGGGAGGATCACCTCCTTGGACCTGCTTGAGATGCATCTGTGGATGCATGACAAGGCGCAGTTATCCTTACTGACCGCGTCCTCACATTGGCAGCCCATGTTCATCTTGGAATCAATAATGACTCCAAGATCCCTTTCTGCCTCTGTGCTGACAAGAAGGGAGTTCCCCAGCTTATAGGTATGCTGCTGGTTCTTTCTCCCCAGGTGCAGTAGCCTGCACTTGTCAGTATTGAATCCCATCCTATTCTCATCTGCCCACCCCTGTAACCTGTCCAGATCTAGTTGTAGCCTGTCCCTCCCTTCTAGCATGTCCACCTCTCCCCACATCTTAGTGTCATCTGTGAATTTGAACAAGGTGTTTTTCACCCCCTGGTCCAAGTCGCTGATAAATATATTGAACAGTATGGGCCTGAGCACTGAGCCCTGGGGGATTCCACTGCCCACATCCCTCCAGGTCGAAAATGACCCACCCACCACCACTCTCTGGGTGTGGCCCTCTTGCCAATTTGTGACCCATCTGACTGTGTAGGCATTAATGCCACAGTCGCCTAGTTTTTTAATGAGAATGGGGTGAGAGACAGTGTCAAAGGCTTTCCTAAAGTCCAGAGAGACTATGTCCACTGCAACACCTGCATCCAAGTATTTTGTGACCTGATCATAAAAGGCAACTAGGTTGGTCTGACAGGACCTGCCCCTAATGAACCCATGTTGGTTGCCCCTGAGCATAATCTCCCCTGCTGGTCCCTCACAGATGTGCTCCTGGATAATTTTCTCAAAGAGCTTCCCCAGGACTGAGGTAAGACTAATGGGCCTCCAGTTACCTGGGTCCTCCTTCCTCCCTTTTTTGAAAATGGGGACCATATTCGCCTTTTTTCCAGTCCTCTGGCACCTGGCCAGAGCACCACGAGTGCTTGTAAAGCCGTGCCAGGGGCCCCACAATGACCCCTGCCAATTCCCTCAGCACCCTGGGGTGGAGATCATCTGGACCTGCTGATTTAAACATGTCCAGCCCCACCAGAAGTTCCCCAACTAGGTCCTCCCTGACCCAAGGCCTGGCAGTGCCTCTCCCAAGTCCATCTGGAATCCCAGTGGGGGAGATGTCCCAGTCCCTGCTCAGAAAAATGGAGGCAAAGAATTTGTTAAAGAGGTCAGCTTTATCGTCTGGTGCAACCATCAGATTGCCAAGTGTGTCCTGCAGGGGCCCCACATTACCCTGTGCCTTCTTTTTACTCCCTATGTATTTAAAAAATGACTTCTTGTTATCTTTGATCCTGGTCACTAGTCCTAGTTCTGTCTCCACCTTAGCCTTCCTAACAGCCCGCCTACAGTCTCGAGCAATGGAGGTGTAATCCTCCTTGGTGATGGCCCCTCCCTTCCACTGCGTGTACGCCTCCTTTTTAGCTTTCAGACATTCCTGAATGCCTTTGGTGAGCCATGGGGGCTTTTGAGCACTCTTGCCCCCTTCAATGAAGAAATCCACCATCACCTTAAAAATGCAAGTGCAGTCTTTGGATGCCAGAGGAAATGGGTGTTCGAAGATAACGACATCAGATATGAAATCAAGCTCATGGTTTACCAAGCAATTGTGATCCCCACCTTATTGCACAGGGCTGAGACACGGACAACATACAGGAGACATCTCAAGTTGTTGGAGAAATACCATCAACACTGCCTGTGGAAGATTCTTCAAATCCACTGGGAAGATGATGAACCAATGTTAGCGTCCTCTCACAAGCAAACACCACAAGCATTGAGGTGATGATCATCCAACATCAATTTTGCTGGGCAAGGCACATCATCCAGATGTCTGCCTCCAGACTTCTGAATAAAGTTTTATTCTCTCAGCTCATTTAAGGTGTACACTCAAGATAAGGGCAGAGAAAGTACTTCAAGGACATCCTTGAAGCCAACTTGAAAAAATGCAACATTGATATAATCTCATGGGAGACTATCGCCCAGGACTGCCCCAAATGGAGAAAGTTTCTGCTGCAAGGATTTCAGTACTTTGAAACCTTATAATGACAACAAAAGACAGAAAAGCAGGAGTGGCAGAAACAGTGTGCCATGGGCTGAATCAATAATCTGGAGCTAGCCACCCTATACAGAAACACATGCTTAAATTGCAAGTCTGTCAATCTTGGATTGGTCTCCTCATCTGTGGGTCTGAAGATGGCTGATACAATCATGGAAGACTGTGAAGGATCGCTAAAGAAGGATGGGGCATGAACTATTTGTGCCTCTTTCAGGTGTATTGGGATAAACATGTTTAAATGTAAAGGAGCAAGTAAACCCATTCTTTGTGTTCAAATGCTGTAAGGGAAAGTTGAGCAAAGGTTACCCACCAAGTACTCCCCATGCAGAGGTCTGCAGTGGAGTGACCTTACAAAGCAAAAGAAAAGGCTTGGGGTAGAAGGCCTGCTGGGTATATTTCCCTCTAGTGGTTTTGGAGTAACATCTACTACCCATTGGGCATGTCTACACAAGACGCTAACTGCACAGTAGCCTAATAATACTGTGCAGTAGCGCATCACAGCATAAATAGTGCTAATACAGTATTGCACAGTATTATTAAGCTACTATGCAGTAGTGTTACTAAAAAGATGTGCACCAGCACTACTATGCAGTAACCCCAGTTACTGTGAATTCATTTAGTACTTGATTATACAAGTACTATATTTATGTGCAGTAATCACTGTGCATTAATGAATGTGTATACGTACCCACTAGGTCCTAAAAAAGCTGAATACTTTGAACTTGCTGAATATTTTATAACTTGAACTTGTTAGGGTACAAAAGATCAAGCTTGTATAAAGAACCAGAAGAGAAGCAGCATGTCAATCATCTTCAGTAATTCCTTGTAGCGGTGCTGAGTAGCAGTGGCAGCAAAGTGCTAGGGGTGAGCAGCAGCAGCAATGGGAACGAGTGGCAATACCCAGTGGTGATAAGGAGAAGCAGAGTGGTGATGGGAAACAGTTACTCCCAGTGGAGGTGTGGAGCAGCAGCAGTGGGGCAGTGGTCTCCAGCAGTACCCCCTAGTGCTAAAGAATGGCAGCAGTGACCCCAGTGCCAGCAATAAGTGACAACATTGATCTTGAAAGCAAGTTGCTTAGCCTACTGGCATTGGCAGGCAGCTCTGCTCCCTGAGGAGCTCCTCAGCCACTCCTCCCAGCTCCAATGCAGTTTTTACATTGCAAATAACTATGTAATAAGAAAATAAAAAATAAATAGTAATGGCCTGTTGTGGGCACACAGACAAAAGCCCCTTAGCTTGGCACACCAGCCTGGCTCTTCACTGTAGCAAGCTCTTCCAATCACAACTGACTCCTTCCCTGCAAACTTCCACCACAGTCATCTTTCTGCTCTCTTCTCTGTGGCTTTAAACTCCCAATGAGTCACTCCCTATCAGCAGCTCCCCCATTGCTGTGGCTACTCAACAGGGCTGGCCACCCTCTCTTAGGGGGATGGATGTAACCCTGTTATATCTCTCTGATACCTCAGGGCTGAGTCTGACACGCACGCTTCTGAATTTAGCCCCCCACCTTCTTGTAAGAAGTTGTCCGTGTTGGCACGTGCAGATCCTGGTCAATGATATATCTCAAACAGAGGAAGGCTGTAAAGCCAAGAACAGCATGTCAGTCTGGGGTTGGCATCTCACACTGCTTTTCAGTCAAAGTGATATGATTGGTAACAAGGATGAAAGGGGCCCCCAGAAGATACCAGTAATACCAGAGAGAGACTGACCCCAAGCCTTGCCTTTAGGCACCCATCTGTAAAACAAACCTATGGTCAAAGACCACACAGTGCAGTACTAGAGCAGTACATTATATCCATTTTTCCATTTTATTTCTCCAAATGTTCCTGCACATGCTGAGGCCTTATTGAGCAGTTTGTCTGTTAATAAAGTAGTCATTGAGAAATGTGGAACAAAGTGCCAGTAATAACCCAAGGAAAGACTTCAATTGCTTTTTTGTTTTGGGTACAGGAGCTTCTACTTAAGCCTGCAATTTATCAATGAGGGGTCTAATCTCTCCATTGCCTAAAGCATATCTCAGATGTCTAGTTTCAGCATAGCTGAGCTAGTATTTTGCTGGATTTGCCATAAGGCCTGCAGCCTGAAGTGACTGTAGCACTGTCCTGACCTACTGGAGAGTTTACTCCCAGGTACTTGTGACTGTGACTACATCATTAAAGTATGCAGCAGCATACTCTCAATGTGGCTGCAGTACCTTGCTGTAGTACCTAGCTGCTGGAAGGTGGTTGTGGCACTATGGAGTCTGAAGGGGAGGTCTCAAAATCAATACAGCTCCCAAAGGTGTCATGAATACTGTTACCTCCTGGAACCCTGGGGCCAAGAGGAACTCCCTATAAGCCTTTGTTAAGTTCAGTGTTGTTATATATTTCACCTTCCTCAGCCACTGTAGCAATTCAGCAATCCAGGGCATCAGGTATGCCTCAGACTTCAATACTACATTTAACTTCCAGGAATCAATGCAAAACCAGGTCATCTTGTCTGGTTTGGGAACCAATATGACTGGACTACTCTATTCATTTCAATCATTTTCATATCCAGCATACTCTGTGCTTCTTTCAGTTTCCTGTAATTGCTCTGGGATTCTGGAGAACCCCGTTAGAATGGAACACTCTGGTCATTGTATTATCTCAAAACCAGTCTGGGTGCTTCTTCCAGGTTTGGCTGTGAACATATCTGGGCAGGCCTCTTTGCCTCCACTTGCTGAGATATAGTCAGGTTCTCCCCCAAGATGACTACCAATCAGGAGTTGAGCTGCATCCTGCATATTTCCCATTTCAGTTGCCAAACAGAGTCATTGAGGGTTTCTTGGACCTTCTACAGTTTCAGGTAATGTTACCAAGGAAGATCACAAATTTGTGGCATGTAATAGTATATATAGTAAGAGACACTGTTGACCAGTCTCACAGTATGTTCATCAGAACCAGTTCATGTTCTCCTACTCTTCCATTCCCAGCTGCAGAACCAGGTCCTGGGGCTCCTGGCCAGGAGGACTTTGCTAAGCTATCAGATATTTTAGACTTAGTAGCACTGTTCAGCCTTTTGCCTGTTCTTTCTTCTCAGGGAAAGGAGACCTGGGTTTCTGTTTGAGTTAACACTCAAGTTGGAAGATTGGGCCAAAAAAAATCTCATGAGGTTCAACAAGGACAAGTGTAAAGTCTTGCACTTAGGGTGGAAGAATCCCATGCACTGCTACAGCCTGGCTAAGCAGCAGCTCTCTAGAGAAGGACCTGGGGGCTACAGTGGACAGTAAGACAGATAGGAGTCAGAAATGTGCCCTTGTTGCCAAGAAGGCTAACAGCATACTGGGTAGCATTAGTAGGAGTGTTGCTAGCAGATTGAGGGAAGTAATTATTCCACTCTATTCTGGATTGATGAAGCCACATCCAGAGCACTGTGTTAAGTTTTGGGCCACCCACCTTAGAAAGGATGTAGACAAGTTGGAGCGAGTCCAGTGCAGGGCAACAAAAATGGTAAGGGGGCTGTGGCACATGACGTATGAGGAAAGACTGAGGGAACTGGTCTTATTTAGGTTGCAGAAGATAAGACTGGGAGGGGATTTGTTAGCAACATCAGCCTTTAACTACCTGAAGGGTGGTTCCAAAGAGGATGGAGCTAGACTGTTGTCAGTGGTGGCAGATGACAGAACAGGGATCAATGGTTTCAAGTTGCAGCAAGGAAAGTTCAGGTTGGATATGAGGAAAAACTCTCTCACTATGAGGGTGGTGAAGCACTGGAACAGGTTACCTAGAGAGGTGGTGGAATCTCCATCCTTGGAGGTTTTTAAGGCCTGGCTCGACAGCCCTGGCTGGAATTATATAGTTGGGGACAGGGGTGATACATACGGGGTGCACACGGGTGCATGTGCACCCCCTGAGCATGGCGGTGCACCCCCTGCAAAAAGGGTGCAAAAAACAGTGTCAACAGCGCCTGTGGGCGGTTACCACTCGCCTCCCTGCCACCGCTGGCAGCGTCTGCAGGTGGTCTGTGGTTCCTGCTGGCCGCCACCACCAAAAATGCCAGTGGCGGCTGCAGGAGCTCCCCTGCTTACCACCACCATGTTCCTGCCACCACCTCCATGTTCCCACCACCTCCATGCCCCCCCCAGGCTGCTGGGGGCATGCTGGGGATGATACTGCTTTGAGCAGGGAGCTGAAGTAGGTGACCTCTTGAGGTCACTTGCAGCCCTAACTTTCTATGATTCTATGAGCATGACAACCTCAAGGTTGCCATCTTAGACCACATGGGGCTTACTGGAGAGGAACACCAGCACTATTTATGGGAAGAGGCATTTAATTTGGATTCTCAGCCCCAAGCAGTTACACAGCGCCTCAAAGACTTGTGCACCCAGTGAGTGAAAACAGAGTCCTGCTTGGCCACCAAAATCATGGAATTGATAACTCTAGAACAATTCCAGCAGATATTGCTGGTGGGGCTCAGGAGTGGGTTTGCTGACACAGTGTTGATGATTTTAAGAAGACAGTCTGCCACATCAAAAAGCAGCCAAATAAGAATGTGGGAAATGCCCAGGCAGGCCAAAGACATAAATTGAAAGCAAGAAGGAACTACCATAGCTAGAAGATCAGTAGGTGTAAGTCCAGGAAAAAAAACAACAACCAACCAACCAAATAACAGAAAGAGAGAGGGAAAGACAGCTCTTTGTTGTCAACATCCACCTAACTAGAAATCTTAGAGCACTCATCTGAGAGGTGGGTGATCCATGTTCATGTCCCTGCTCCACATCAGGAATCCTAGACCGAGTGCCCTAACCACAAAGTTATTTGCTATTTTGGGATGTCTATCTCATTTTGACCAGCAATGCCATCTGGGACCAAATAAAACTTTGCCTCAATTAGTACATTACTGTGAAAAAGTTTTAGTTTTGTTGAACTGACATTTTTAATCAAAAACTGCTTTATTGAAAAATTCCCAAATAGCTCTAGTATGTATGCATCCAATTACCAAAAGTGCATTGTGATTTATACCAACTATCAGGACTCTGATCAAAAGCAGACCCCTCAATACGAGAATCTACAGAAAGCAAAGCAATCAAACAACAGAATTAAAACCTTGATTTCTTGTATCTGACTCTCAGAACTACAGGCTTTCCATTTTGACCAGGAACCACCTGTTTAAGTTTGAGAGATAAATATGACATTACTGTCAGAATATGTACATTAGAATTCCTTTTCACAAAGACTTCAGACACTTTGGCTTGGTTTTACCTCCGTGATTTTTTTTTTTTTGGATGTATGAATGATCACAAGAATTCCCACCCTCTGTGGATAAAAGTGACTGGTGTACAGATTTAGCTTTCCAGGGTTATATATTATGCATGAAAATATCATGATGTGAATTAAGAGTGATAATGAATGTATAATAATAAGCTATCTTTGGAATGGCAATGAGAATACAGGGCTGGTTCATTTAAGTCCAGTCCCCTGCTACCACAGGCATTACAGCCTGCAGGGAAGGCAAGATACTGTTTTACCAATTAATCCCTTTCATCATAGTTACTCTACTACAGGATCTGATAGGGAAAACCAGCATAACTATAAGAAGTTAGGCAAAATTCAGGTGTTTGGTTTAGCAACATCTGTTTCAATGTCTGGATAAATATGCTGCAGCTTGGAAAGGTCAGTTCATGGAAGTAAAAATTATAATGCTCTGACTGCAATAGAAAAGTGCCCTGAAAATGGGAAGCAGGCACAGGATATTTTCATTCATGAGGTGCAAGCCACTAGAAACCAGAAGGGAAGATAACTTTGTGGTGATATACTGAGAACTTGTTTGATATGAGACACAGTATGCCCTCCTTCCCCTCAAAATACGTCAGAAGTGAACAATAATCACACACGCACACAGGGACACACTCTAAGTATATTCTGTAAATTCCAAAGCCAGTTATTCAAGGCAGGGGTGTGAAACATATGGCCCATGGGCTAGATATGCCCTGCAGAGGTGGATCATATAGCCCACCATCTTTTCCCTGGACCAGAATGGAAGAGCAGGAGTTGCCTGCTGGTGGCATTTGTGTCCCCTGGTCAGCTTCCCTGCAGAGGGAGGTACTGGTGTGGCACCTACTGCAGCCACTGTCATATTTACTGTTTCCTGTTGATAGTGGCCACGGGAATCACCAGTAACACTTGGTGATGGGGGTGAGCAGTGGCAGCTACAATAGAGACCGCTGACACTCCTCGCAGAGCAGCAGCTCTGATCATGATGGTGGAGCTTCTTACCATGGCTTTTAGATCCATGGCAAAAATTGGCCTTCTGGTAGCTGTGGCTGCACAATGGACAGAGTCCACTGTAGTACAGCAGGTGCTTCCCACATATACCTGCAAAGCAGGGAATAAGGCCCACAGAACAATATGAGTTTGACACCCTTGAGCTAAAGGATAACAGGGCAGATTGTCACATTCCTCCAGGTTCCCCATACTTTCCTCTCCTGGGACATTGCAGATAACCCTAACCATGAACCCAACTCTTCATGCGTTTATTCAGCCCAGGTGCCCCCAGCCTCAGCTCCAAAGAGCATGAGACAGAAAGTGTCACTTACTAAGTGCCGTGGGAGCCTGCCCGGCAGAGGCATCTGCCCGTTTCAAAGTGGCACTCGCCGTTGAAGCAATCGCTGCACACAAAGGCACAGTTCTCACCATACGTCCCATTGCGACACTTGGTTTCACACCTAGGAAATAGCCAACAGGAACTAGTTACAAGAATGGGAAGGGAAGAGGAGAGCTCTTCCTGGGAGCTAGCAGATAAGACAGCTTGAAGCAGGGCAGGATCATCCAGATAAACAGATTGGAACTTTGGAAATCTCCTGTCATTTCCTGTTCCTCCCTCTCCCCAGGAAAAGGGTGGGGATGAAAACCCTCCACACTTTCAGCAAGGAGCTGGGCCCAATTCAGCTGTGAGAAGCAACCCCATTGTCCATGCAGAGCCAACTGACTATAAAGGGCATTTTGGGGCTTTGAACCATGTCTCCTCAGGAGCAGTTAGGCTGTTTGAGGGACATGTGGAAACAAAGGGAAAGATTATGCTGTCTTTCAGGGCAAGTTGGGCTCTTTCCTTGGGTCCCCATAAAAGCAGTGATTTGTACACATCTCACAGTCCTGTCACTTCAAAAGCCCAGCCAGGATTTATGCCCATCATTCCATGAAGACCTTTGAGATATGGTAGAAAAACTAGCTCTGCTTTCTGATAGATGCTGTGGTCTCTGGAAACTGAGAGACACCTTAGTTGCTGGTTTGGTACTGTCACACCTGGGCTATGTCTGGGTGGTGCCTTTACGAGTTCCAGAGTGAGGGAGTCTTCAAAACTATCCAGCACAGACCCAAGTCAATAGCACCTTCCTTTCTACATTGCCTCCATTTGATTGAGCAGGATTTGTCCAGACCTGGCCTTCCTGAGGCATTCTCCCTCCCCATTCCCTATCCAGACTACTCTAAGCATGGCTTCCCAGGATGCCTTGTCTTGTGAAAGAACCTGAAATTTGGCTGAGAACTGGAGGGTGACACACTATTATTCTCCTGCTAGGACAGAGTTTGGAGGGAAATGAGGTTGTGCAGGTGCCCTGTCCTCATGACCTTGAGATCTGTGCTTTGCCTGCCTGAATTTGGAGACTGGAAAGGATTAATCAAATCCAGATGACAGAGAGCTGAAGCCCAAGGCCAGCAGCAAATGTCTCTAAGAGAACATAAGAGCTGAAATTGCTCAGACTAGGCACATAGCCAGGGTTAACCAGCTAGGACCCCAGCCAGAGTTGGCACAAGGGTTCTACCAACCTGCTGAGATGGAAGATGAAACTCATACAAGAGTTCAATTAAATATAGCCCCTCCCAGAGGCTACAAAGCCCTGTTAAGGGCTTAGGGGGAGGGGACCATTCCTTACACTTCCAGTGACTTCAGAGCTGGCATCCTAGAGTGGAAGGAAAGGGTGAGCCTCACCAGCCTCTTCATATGCATGGAGCTGTTTGGACCTGCCATGACAACAAACATTGATCACTCTTAGGCAGGCTGGGAGAGGGAGTGACCTGGGAGAAGAGGCCTCCAAAGGAGAGAAAATGCTGACAGAGGATGCCAGTGCTCTGTCAACAGTCAATCATAGAATCATAGAAAATTAGGGCTGGAAGGACCTCAGGAGGTCATCTAGTCCAACCCCCTGTTCAAAGCAGGACCAGCCCCAAGTATATTATCCCAGCCAAATCTCAGCAAGGTTCTGAGAGTTTGATCCTTTGTGATTAGCTTACATGCTGCAGGGAAAGAAAGAACTGTAATTCCTCTCCTTTGGTCAGTATCTGTTTCTTCTGGTCAGTTTTGTTTCCCTAGAGGCTGGACAGCTCCAGGGAAGGAGGGAAGACATCCTAGGACCAATAAAAGCTCACAGCAGGAACACTT
>NW_005842365.1:216770-224198 GCF_000455745.1 Alligator sinensis
GGCAGGAATACTTTCCACTCTGCTCAGTTTTGATGCAACAGCCTCTTCTGCATGCATTCCAAAGGGCAAGGTTCTGTTTTCTTGGATGTTGTGCCCTATAGATTCATATACAGCCTTGGAGAAAAACTGGTTTGTTGAGGGTAGGCTGCTGGCTGCCTCATGTAGGAAGGTCGAAAATGCCATGCAGCTGTTCAGACCCTGTTTTCAAAATCCCTTGCAACAAAACCCAGCATAAACTCAGCAACTAAATTAGGCTGTCTCTCTCAGCTAAGGGTGTCCTTGCTAGAGCATTCACAATCACAGCTCTTTCCCATAGACCAGGGCTGCCCAACTGGTGGCCTGCAAGCAGTTAACATGTGGTCTATGAATCCCTGCAGCCCCTTCGTCCACTGGCACATGATGGGGAAGGGCCTGGGGGAGTGGGAACATGTGCAATCAGTGCTACCTGGGAGGTAGAGGGTCTGCTTGCCACCAGCACAACCCATTGGCAGGGGGAGGGGGGGGATCCTGAAGGAACTATACCCACAGTGTGTGGTCCATACCATGAGCAACCGCCAGCAGTGCTGAGGTTGGGCAACCCTGCCATAGACCATCTGCCTGGGAGCACCCCCTGCTTTAGGGCCTGTTACAGAAATAACCTGCTCCCTGCAGCTGTCAGAAATCAGGGTAGCAGGTAGGCTTTAACTTCTCCAGCTCATGGCTTGTAGCTCAGTAACTGCCCATGCCCCAGTCCCTTACAGTTACAGCTGCCTGCCCTGATCACACTGGCCAGTCACTTCAGTCTGGATCTCTGCTGGATCCTGATCCCCTAGCCTGTGGGTGATTACTGAGGTAAAGCCACATCTTGGTTTCTTACAGACCTCTACCTCCTGACCTGCCTCTTTCTGATCCCCTGACTCCAGACTCTAGTTTGGACCTTGTCTGCTCCTGTTTCCCCTGGATTATGACCCTCTAGGGTCAAGCTCCAACCACCCACATGCCAACTGTATTCCTGACAGCAGACCCCTTCTCAACTTGACTGATTTCACTGTGTTTGGAAATTAACTGGATGGATTTGCTAATCACTGCTTAGGCCTGCTAGCTCTTAAAAAAAAGGCCACTCTTTTTACCCAAGGTTAGTGGCTTTCAAGGGCTGATGGCAAAGTTTTTCACTTCCTCCCATGTGAGAAGCAGGCAGGTAAAAGAAGCAATTAGACTTTGCCCAGAGCAAGATCAGGCTATGACTGGTCAGATCCTCCAGCAAAGCTTTGCCAGTGTCTCTGGGCATAACTTGGACCCACTGGGTAGAATCCTAAGGATAGCACCCACACTTTCAACCATACTTTGAGAGAAAAGACCCATTCCTGATGGACAGTTTAACTGGTATTCAGAGGAAGGCAGCATTTCTAATGCTTAAGACAATGGATGAGAATCAAAGAAATCAAAGATCTACTCCAGGCACAGACACAAGCCTCCTGGGTCACTCGTGCCAATAGTGGTCAGGTCTAAATTTCAGCGACAGCTCCCTGCCACAACTCACCGATCTCCAATCCATCCAGGATTGCAGTGCGAGCACTTGCCATTGATGTGGTTGCAGGTGTGGCCATCTTTGCATGGAGGGCAGATTTTCCCACAGCCCTCTCCATAGAACCCTGGTGAACAGGCCTGATCACATTTGGTGCCATTCCAACCAGCTTCACATGTCAAGCAGCGGCCATCAGCAATTGTGCAAGGCTGCAGCCCCTTGCACTGTCCACAGCTGTAAGTGTCAACATGGAGAACATCACAGAACATTAGCAGGTGACCCCTTCCAATGCTCTGGACACACCCACACAAGTGTCAGGTATGTCTATACAGTTACTTAGGGCCACTCCTAGACTCACTGTAACTCAAACCCAATGGCCATTTACCCTACAAACTTCTTAGCTCACAAGCTCTCTTGTGTACAAAACCCCAAATCCAAGTTTCCCTCTAGTGCTTCCTTCCTCTACAGCAATGGTCTCCAAACTTTTTAGGTCAGAGATCACTTTTGGAATTTAAAAGGACTTCAAGATCCACCCCCTCTCCCCCCCCGGCCCTGCCCAGGAGGCAAGTCTGTGGCTCGGCGCAGCCTCCCATTCTGCAGCTACAGTCTGCCCTCCCCTACGCCTGCCAGCCCCGGCCCCGGCCCCCATGTCCTCAGGGGGAATGGGGGAGAAAGGGGCAGGGGGAGGGGAAGGCTGTGCTGGGCTGTTCCCGCTGGGCCTGGCCCAGGCTGTGGTTGGGGCAGGCAGCTGCAATGCTGGGAGCAGGGACTGGGGGTGCTACAGCCCCCTTACGTGGCCTTGCATGCAGCACCACTGCCACCTGGCCTGAGCACAGCCCCACCAGGAGTAGCCTGGAAGGAACAGCCCGCAGCCTGTCCTACCCCACCCCATGGACAGATCCAGGGGCCTGGGCCCGCCATGCCCTCCCAGGCTGTGTGCTCACCCTCCCCATGCCAGCTGTACAGGTCCTGCCCCTGATCCAGCCCCACTACCTACCTCAGAGCTGCAGCTGCCGGCATGTGTCTCCCTCTGCCCCCACTCCCCACCCCCTTCTGTGTGCAGTGGAGGCAGCTCCAAGCCCCAATGCACATGCCCCCCAGGCCTCCACCCCTTCCCTCTGACTGGCCTGCTGGGCTGGCGGAGGCGCACACACCCCAGCTTAGGCTTGACTTCAAGAGGCTCCGGGATCTACTGGTCCATCATGATGGACCGGTTGATAACCACTGCTCTACAGCAGAGATAGGCAACCCCCAACATGGGTGCCAGAGTGTGGCATGCGAAGGCATTTTGCTTGGCATGCATGCTTCTAGGCGAAGGGTGGGGGAAGGGGCCAGCTCTGCACTGCCACAAGAAGGATTGGACCCCTGGTGGCTCCCATGCCATCTGCCCCTGGCACACCAACATCTTACGAGTCGAGGTTACAGGTGTTTTGGGCACATTGCCCAAAAACGTTGCCTACCCCTGCTCTACAGTGTTTCATAATTAACCCCAACATGACACAGAAAGTCTATCACATCCCTTGCGTCTAGTAGTCTCTCCTATTCTTCTAGGAATCAGCCTGCCCATTATTAGTCTTTCCTTCTGTGCTTCCTATACACGTGTACAGCAAGATAACGCAATAAGTAAGGGAGGTGCAGCCCATGTAGCTTGGGATAGGCAAGAAGAAGCCTTCAGTTTGCCCCAAATAGCCTGAATATGCTTGCTGACCCTCAGGCTGACTACCCTATCCTTCTTCGAAAGTAAGCAGGACTTAGTTACTGGACCAAATTGTTTGAACACAAAGCACATGCAAAAAAAAGGTCTTCCATCAAAGCTCTGGATCAGGGATCAAAACCAATGTATCATTTTTCCTTACCGCCTCCTGCAGCCTTGTCCATAGAAGCCAGCTGGGCAGGGTTCTCGGCAGTATTTGCCCCGGTATCCTGGCTCACAGGTACACGTTCCATCCACCTGGTTACACTTTCCCTTATAGCACTGGCAGTAGCGATCACATCGAGGGCCAAAAGTACGGTCACGGCACTGGCAGCGCCCGGTGAACTGCTCACATGGCGAGTTGTTGCAGGAGCACTGGTTGTTACAGCCACGACCCCACCAGCCTGGCTGACAGATGCAGTTCCCTGTCTGCTGGTCACACTGGGAATTGTGGCTGCAGTAGCAGGAGCTGGAACACTGGAGACCCCACCAATTTGGCTCACAGGTGCACTTGCCTGTCTTCTGGTCACACTTGCCATGCTTACAGAGGCAAATGTTCTCACACTTGAGGCCCCAGCGGTTGGGATTGCATGTGCACTGGCCTGTGACATCCTCGCATTGGCCGTTGGGGTAGCAGTTGCACATTTCCTTACAATCAGGACCCCAGAACTGGCGAGGACATTCTGCAAAACAAACATTTCCTCCCAATATCTAGTTAGACATTTCCCATAAAGGCAAGGAAAAACAACTTTCCCCTCTTGCTGCAGGAACAAGTACCAATGGCTTGAAGTGGCACAAAATAAGTTTAGATTGGATATCAGTGAAAAAACTTCACTGTTAGGACAGTGAGGCAGTGGAATGTTCTACCTAGGGAAGTTGTGGACTATCCATCCCTAGAGGTATTCAAGAAGAGGTTGCTCCAGGATGATCTCAACATAGCTATGCCTATGTTCTACTGTGGGTATTTCCCATGCTTCTGGGCTTTGCTGGTTGCCATATGGGGCCAGGAGGAAATTTTATCACATTTAAAGGAGCCACAATCAGGAGGACACTCATTCATCTTTACTAAACAGATCTGTAACCTTGGTTCTGCACTCAAGAGTATTGCAAAGGAACTTGTAGGATGGTCAGTCCATAACAAGAGCAGCTGTCTATGTGACAGCTACTGCTACTTTTCCCCTGACATGATGATACCAACAAAATGACAAGACAGAAGCTGAACTAGCTTCTCTAGTGGTCTCTGCCCTAAAAATATGTTATCTTCCAGACAGAAAGCACACAGGACACTTTTTGGTAGGGACCCCTAAAGGATCCCTGGTATGCCATAGGCTTGGATCCTCCAGAGAAAAGGGACCAGACTTAGCAGTAATTCACAGGAGCAGCAATTCAAAGGGTCACCTGGCTAAGCTGTGCGACCTTTCACCTAAAGGTATAAAGGGCTTCTTAATCCCCTCCTCTCCTAGCTTTCCCATTTAGCAGTATCTCCTATCACTAGGGCCTGTTTTCAATCATGAGCCCAGATCACTAGTATCACGGCCTGACCGTGGCATGGACCACCATTTTTGCTCCCAGGTTGTGGCGCCCCCCTCCCTTGCTAATTGGCCGAGGGGGCAGGTTTAGGGCCATCCTACTGGCTAAGCCTGGCTCCCAGTGGCAGGCTGGGGGCAAGGATCAGGAGTGTCCAGCAGGGAGGTGGAGAGGATAAAGCCTCCAAGCAGGATGCTGCAAATCTCCCCGCCGGGGCATGGAGCCCATCTGCTGGAAGAAGGGGGTGGGGACCTGCTGCCGGAGGAGGGAAAGGGGGGGATAATTCACCTGACAGCATGCCTGGCACCTCACAGACCCTACCCTGGCCAAACTTACCCAGCATTGTGGCATCATAGTATCACAGTCCACAGACAACGGGCTGTAAGGTGGGGGGAGGAGTGCGAGCGACATCGCTTGAACATGAGGGGCTGCTACCCCTCAGCCTCACACACTGCTGCCCCTGCCCCTGCCCTCAGCTCCACATGCAGGAGCCTGCTGGGCAGCACTGAGTACTTCCCTCCTACTGCCTGCCTGGACCTGCCCGGTGATGCACTGCTGCTGCTGCCACCACTGGCTGGGGCAGGGACTGGGGGCTCCACAGTGGTGCAGGCACCCCCATGGCTCCATCTTGTTGCAACAAAATGCCATGATATGGCCACTTGCTGGGGAATTCCCCAGCAAGTGGCCATATCATGGCATTTCATTGCAAATCACAGTTTTCATGAAAATCACTTGATTTTGTTATTTTCATGAAAAATACAAAATTGCCATTTAATCCAGACTCTACCCATCACAAAATAAATTTAGTCACAATGTAGGTGAACCACTTGCACAACTGTCTGAGTTGCATAATTTCTGCTCCTTGTAATGCTCATTTCCACACACTAACTAGTGCAGCAGGTGGGATGAGCTTTATAACAGCAGGAATCACTGTTAAATTGAACACACCCATCCTAATGATGGAGTCAGTTCTCAAGCTCTCTATGGACAGGGAAACCTCTTCTGCCATGATAAGGCAGCAGCTGAGTCCCTGTGGCCCCCTGCCTGGAGCTTGGCCATAGGACCTATCTTCAGGAGAAAGTTGGCACAGGGTGGGGAAAAAACAAATGAAGGCTTCCACCTGGCCCATGGTTCTGACCCCACATAATCCTTTCCCCTCACACACACAGTGAGGAATAACCCCTGCAGTAAGCAACTTGACATGCAGGGAGGTGCAATGTGCTGTCCTAATCTCTGTAAACAGTGCTGTGTGGTGCTGTGTTCAGAGATCCTCTACAAGCCCAGACTGAGTTTGTTCCATTCAACAAGGTAGGTTTTCTGGGCCAGTAACATGTTATCCTGGGATACGAGAGCCAAGAAAAGCATAGACAACATCATTAGCACGTCTCATTTTGTTGCTGCGTTTTGGTGGCACAGATGTAAATGAGGGCAGAACTGATCCCTGCAGCTGGAACACAGTGAACAAGTCTAGTGATGACGTCTGAGCCAGAACAGACCACAGCTCACTTTCCACTAAGCAGCACTGGCTGCACAGAGATAATAGAGTTAAGAAGGAATAAGAAAGGCTCTGGGTGTCACTGGAGTAAGCTTCCTAACTTGGGAGCAGCCTGCTCTCACCCACATGTGGTTCTGCTGCAGCAAAGGGCCATGATTTAGTGACATATTTCTAGCAACAATAAGAAACACAATGGGTTGACCCCTAACATTGCCTAAGAACAGTTGGGTATTTCCCTTCAGGACTATAGCAACTAATAACTGAAGCAAGAATCCCCCAGTCCCCATAAGGAGCATCAGCTAACACCTCGGCTTTTTTGTTGCATCCCAAGGATGTGTACAGGGGGACAGAGAAGCTTCACCTCCATATTTTATTAGTTACGCTACCTGGGATGGCCCCTAGAGCGCTAGGAAAAGTACTAGGGAAGCCAAGCAAAGAAAGTTAAGAGCTGCTACAATGAAACTTTGCTGGATACTCACTCGTGTCACAGTTGGCTCCAAAGTATCCATGGCGACAGCGACATTCATTGGGCCTCACACACACCTCATTCTCCTTGCAAGTGAAGTTCCCTTCACAGACAGCTGTGAGAGGGAGAGAGAGTTTGCACATTGATACATGGAGCAACTAAGTGTTCTTAGCATTCCCCATTCAAGAGGAAAGCCCCCACAGCCTAGGAAGGGTGGTGCTGCTCAGCCCCACAATCCCTTTCTTCAGAAGCCACTCTCATGTGCGCCCAGTTCAGGGTGGAAATAAGGTGGGAATCTGGCTGGATCCATGAAGCATGCCTCAGTGCTCAGCTGATGGCTGCCTTCTGGCCACCAGTGATGGGGCTTTAGTGGGAAGATCAAGGACTCCGAGGTTCAAAGGAAACAAGAGGGCAGTCTGCAGTAGGGGTTAGTCTATGCTGACATTCTCCACGCCAAGGGTGTTGTGTCAGGGCCAAGAATGATTTAACACCCTGGACATTTCCACCTATGTCCTGTAGCTGCACTGCTCTGGGAGAGACAAAACCCATGAAAGCTGAAGGCAAAGTGCTCACAGCTGAGGAGGCTACCTGTGGAGGTCCCAGAGCAGGGCAAGCTAAAGGCATGCAGAAAGGCCCACCTCTTTCCCAGGCCTTTTCACAGAAACTGGTATGGTAAAACAACATACAAACCCAAACACACACATGTATGTGTCTGCCAAGCAGAGTTGCCTTAACTAAGGGAA
>NW_005842365.1:224253-228428 GCF_000455745.1 Alligator sinensis
GGGAAAGAGAAGAGTAGAAGGTCCTGTGCAGTCCACCTTACCTGAAAGCTGTTAGATCTATGGTGATGGATACTACAGAAAGCCCTAAAATAGATAGATAGATTAGATAAAACAGGTTAGATGGATAGGGAGCAGTGGATGTAGTAGGTAGAACAAGACTAAGGCTGGGGAGACAGTCTTTTTCCTGATTGATACCTCCTTCCCTGGGCAGTCATTTCTCCCTACATACAAATGGAGAAACTGAGAGGATAGTTTCTCTTCCAGCTTTGTGAAACCTTTTGAGAGAGTCAGATACAGGCATTAAATCCATGCAAAATGCTGTTATTAGTGTTAATGCAAACTTTATGGTATTAGTCTGTTACACTCTCTTTACCATTATATATACAGGAGAAGCAAAAGAACTAAATTAACTTTTCTACAGGAACCGTAGCTTTGGAATTCCCTGGACTCATGTGATCAAGGTGAGTCTATGTCCTTACCATGCACATGCAGAAAGCCTTTCCTCAAGCACTAAAACCTAGCTCTTTCTGGGGCAAACTGCAGCAGCTGCAGAGTGCAGCTGAGGAATACTACACAACAGGAAGTGAGGGATACTATGGGCCAACTGAAACTGCAGGAAGTTTTACAGGAATCCAAAAATAGCTTTGGAAAGTCTCACAGGAATGTTCTGGGATTTCAGGTTCCAAGAACTTACAAAGCTTGTCGCTCTTTCATTATTAAATTCAACAAAACATTCTAATCCAGAGCTGCCCAATGCCAAGCTTCAGCCCTCAAGGGACATTTACTCTGGATCTTTAACTCTTGGCAATGAAAAGTGTAGCTGTCTGATGATTCTGCTCTGGGGCAGCCATGGCAAAAGCTCTACTCCCAAGCGCTGCCTCTGTCTAAGCTGACTTAGTTAGCTTCAGCTGGGCCTTACGCTGGGGTGTAACCAGCCAGAAAACCTCCCCAATGGGGATATACAAGTGGTGAGAGCCCAAGTTCCCAATCTTTTCCTCTTTTGCTCAATGCAGACATGTTTAGGCCCAACACAAGGATTTGGACCTATAGCAACATTTACTGGAATGCAACATGTACCATGCATAAAGACACTCCTTTTCTTCATCTCTATGCCTCTCCCTGCATATCAGAGATGAGGCTGTATCGTTACCTATTTCATTACCTATTTTGTCTCTCCCAGGTAGCTGGGTGCTACACCTTGGAAACCCACCAATCCATTGGACAGTCATTGTCCAGTGTCACAGGAGTTATTTTGCATACCTGGAAGCAGAGGTTTAGTAATGCAGCTCTATGCTCAGGGCAGCTGAGTAGCAGCCGAAGCAGTGCCAGCTCCTTTGACAACACAATCAGCTACTGCTGCAGCAACAGCTGCTTTTATGCCCCTCCATAAAGGTGGTGCCCAGGGCTGCTGCTCCAGTTGCCCCTGCCTTGGTTACACAACTGCCTGGAAGTGTCCTCCTGACCCTGTACAGAGACTGGGTTTGCCAAGAACCTGGGCTTCAGCCTCTTGTCAAGGACCAATGAGGGACTCAGGATGTGACAAAAATGTAAAATGAAGAATATAACAAAATTATTCATGCTGTGGGCTTCCTTCCTATCATTAAAAAAAACAAAAACAAAATAGAACAAAAAAGCCACCGCGACCAACAAGAGTTCACTTGCCTTTGATTCAGTAGCATTTGCTGCAATGTAAATGGCTGTCAACAATAATGGTATGGAAACCCCAAATCTGTGTAAACTGTAGGAAGCCCCAGGGCTAATGTTAGGGACTACCTCTCAAGGAGAACAGAATGCTATTTTGAAACTGAAGCCTGCATTTACAGTCTCATGGTGGCAGCTGGCAGGATATCAGCTGTGTCTAGTTCTGTAAAAGGAGCCCAGCATGGAATGGGCTCTCTCCATCTGGCTACAATGCTGCTTTAAACAAGTGAGGAGGCACATCAGGATGTGCCTGCTCCTGTGGTGCTTGCCAGGCTTTGCAAACATCCACCCTTTCTTTGCTAGTCCCAGCCCCACCCTAAGAGTTGGCTCCTACAAAGTAAAAGCTAGCCGATTCCCAAAAGGAACTCCCTGAACCAGAGCTAAGTTCAGGTGTACAAAGACCCCCAAGAAGGGTGGAAGAGGGTATATGGGCTCTCCTACCCTGAACACATCACACTAGGCCTATAGTACTAGCAGAATTCTCCTCAAGAAGGGAACAAGTAGCAGATCTGAGGAAGAAGCAGTGTCTAAGGAAGGAATGCTGTTGCTTACCTATTAAACATTCATCTCCTTGTTGCCTCCATCCTGGGCAGCACACAGCCCCAGAAAAGCTGAACAGGGAAAAACACAAAGGCTGGTTACCATTCTCATGCTCTTTTGGCCTCACTGCAAACTCCCTCCCCTTCCTGCAGAGAATGGTATTGTACATGTCAGACCACAAGTGTTAGAGAGCCACATGGCTCTGTACACTCATGCCCTGGACAAGCAGAAGTTACAAAATTGTAGTTGAGCAAAACTCCATGACTAACAAGTGTTAGGCAGAGAAGGAAAATACCCTTATGCCTCAGCCCACAGCTGGCCAACTTCAGTACAGCTGAGAGCCACATGCAGCCACAGAACACGACATATTTTTTTTTTTTTTTTTATTACAAAAGTATCAAAATCATCACAAAGCCAAAAACACCAGCTTCTTCACTTACAGGTCAGTACATCAAAAACCCCATTTTCCCTTGTTTCAACAATCTGAACAACATGTCCCCATCGTCACATAAATCCCAAACAGATACTCGTTTACATCATTTTCTTCAAAACAAAACACCAAACACATAAATATACCGTATATCAGTCCTTTTCGCCCTTCTTTTCCCCCGCATCCCTCCTACCCAAACAATTTTCTCCAATCGACATCTTTCCACTCCCCTTCCCCTTTCTTCCGATAGTATTCCAATTCTGCATACGCCAAATACACACATTCCCGCGAAGTAAAATATAACCCCTTTTGCACCAACAGACACCTTGTTTTCCAAATGGCCACCCTTGTACACAACAGTAAGATGACATATGCTACAGGGTCAGGTCCCTGTAATCCACCCCCGCCACGCAGGCAATGCCAGAGACAGTGCACAGCCATTTGAGATCCCCATTGGCCACTTGTGGTCACTTGTTGCTCCCATTTGTGATGAGGAAGCTCATCTACAGGGACTACCACCCACTACAAGCTGGACTGGAGCTACGTTCGACACCAGAATTGCGCCTACAAACTTTCAAGCAACTGCAGCTACTCTACCACATGGTGTTCCTTGCTGGGAACACAGAAGTCCAGCACTTTGGGCTCTACACTGCCTGCCTGGAGACTTCAGAGAGTGGGGTGAGAAAGCACTGGCTCTGAACCCAAAAGCCTGAGTTGTTCATTGCAATGACCAGAGAAATCCTTCTCTCCCTGCCTGACCTTCTACAGCTGTTATCAGGCTAAGATGCAGGGCCAACAGGACCCTGGTTCCAAGAATAGAGCAGCTGGAGGCATAGCATTTCTGATGAGGAGACTGAAATTCAAAGACCCTTTGCCCAGTCTGCGTGATAGGCCAGGGTTAACCACCTTTGGAGTGTGGTAGCAGAACTGTCAGGTATCCAGGTTGTAGCCGTATTGGTCTAGAGAAAAAGGCAATCAGGATTCGTAGTAGAGAAGATATATTTTATTAGACCAACAAGATTTTTGCAAAAAAAAGAAATATTTAATTGCAAGCTTTTAGGCACAAACACCCTTCATCAGGCATTGGAGAAAAGATTGTAGAAGTTTTCCTGCATAGAAATGAAAGTTCATATTTCATAGGATTTCACAGGGGAGTCAATAGATGGAAAACTCCTTTAGGCAGTCAGGTCATACCAGATATTTTTCTGATTTGCAGTACACATTTACTCTGAGCCTCTAATATGGTGTTTTCAAACAGTTTATATTAGGGGTGCACTGATAGAGATTTTGGGGGCTGATACCAATAGCCGATTTTTAAGGAGGTGTATCAGCTGATACCTATCTGATTTCCAATATAGCTGCGTGCAGCTAGTAAGTCTGTTGTGGTAGAAGAGGAGGGGGAGGGGAGGGAAGGGGCGTGGGGTGGTGGGGCAGATAAAACACCCCCATGGTGAGGGAGGTGGCAGGGGCAGAGGCAGGGACAGGGGCAGGGGCTGCCCAGCTG
>NW_005842365.1:228495-244917 GCF_000455745.1 Alligator sinensis
GGGTGGGCTGGAGCCAGGGCTGTGCTCTTCTCAGTGAGGGTTGGACTTGGGGTGGGTGGTGGTGGCACTGGGAGGGGGGCTATGGAGTGGGCTGCAGCCACTCCAAATTTTGCCGTATCCCCTGTCCCAGCTCTGCCGCCACCCACCAGGCACAGACCCAGCTCAACACTCTGTCTCCACACATGCGCGTTGGGCAGATGGTGGCAGCAGCGCTGGAAGCGGGAATACAGCAAAATGTGGGGTGGCTACAGTCCCCTCCATAGCTCTCCTCCCAGTGCTGCTGCTGCCTGCCCCGAGCCCAGCCCCTGCCGGGAAGAGTCCAGCACAGCCCCAGCTCCGGTCCGCAGCTGCAGTCCGCCTGCCCCACCCCATGCAGATCTGAGGTTGCACCTGCCCCCATGCCCTCCCGGGTTGCGTTGTACAGTGCCAGGAGCCACTTGTCCCCCCAAGCTGCATCTCTGTCTCACACCCCCGCCTGCGCAGCACCTGCCCCTGCCCCTGCCCTCACTGCAGGGGGGGGTGTTGATGTGCCCCTTCCCTTGCACCACAACAGACTTACAAGCTGCACGCAGTTCTTCATGCTGCTGAGCTGTGCTCCTTGCTGTCTGAGTGCTGTGCTGGGGCTGTGCATATGCATGGGCATGTACCAGCTAAATTATCAGCCACATCGGGTTGATTTCCGATACAGCCAATTTTCTGTATATCGGTACCAATCCAATATCAAACTGATGTATCAGTGTACCTCTAAGTTTATATGATTCCTATAGGCATTTTGCTGTATTCCTGCACCTTTATTTTAGTTCTAACTAGCTGCCTCATTTGAGTGCAACTTCCTTTGTAAAGTTAAATATTGTTATGGTGGATTTTTTGGCTTATGCTTTCCTGCAGGGATACTGAATTTGATTATAGATTTAATAGATATTAGGGCTGGAAGGGACATTGCAAGATCATTGGGTCCTGCCCCCTGGCCAAAGGGCAGTCAGTCAGCAGGGGTCAAATGATCCCAGCAAGATAGGCATCCTGTTTCTTAAAGGAAACCAGAGTTGGTACCTGCACTGTCTCTGGAGGGAGTCTCTTTCAGGCCCTGGGGACTCGGACACTAAAGAAGTTTTTCCTTATGTCCAGCCTACAATGGTCTTCCAAGAGTTTGTGATCATTGGACCTAGTCTTCCCATGCATTGCCCCAGTGAACAGATGTTCTCCCAGTTCCCGGTGCACACCCCTTATATACTTATAGGCTGCCACCTAGTCACCCCTGAGCCTACGCTTCTCCAGGCTGAAGAGTCCCATGTCTCTCAGCCTCTCCTCAGAAGGCCTGGTCTCTTGTCCTCTAATCATTCATGTGGCTCTCCTCTAGACTTCTCTTGAGCTTTTCCACATCCTTTCTGAATTGTGGAGCCCAGAACTGGGCACAGTATTCCAGCTCTGGTCTCACCAAGGCTGAGTAAAGTGGGAGGATGACTTCCCAGGTCTTGTTTGAGATGCATCGGAAGATGCAGGACAGAGTTTTGTTTGCTTTGCCAGCTGTGGCATCATATTGGTGGCTCATGTTCATCTTGTGGTCATACATGACGCCCAAGTTTCTTTCAGATGCGGTGCTAGCTAGCGTAGCACTGCTAAGCCTGTAAGTGTGGTGTGGGTTCTTTCTCCCGCAGTGGAGCACCTTGCATTTCTCGGAATTGAATGCCATCAGGTTTTGATCTGCTCACCTTGTAAGCTTGTTGAGATCAGCCTGGATTGCCAGCCTATCCTCTGGGTAGCTGCACTTCCCCATAGTTTGCTATCATCAGCAAACTTAGCCAGTTCACTTATAACACCTGAGTCCAGACCATTTATAAACATATTGAAGAGTACAGGTTCAAAAACAGAGCCCTGGAGAATGCCACTGGTTACAGTGCATCAAGTTGATTTGGTTTCATCAACTGACACTCTCTGGGTCCAGTCATGGAGCCAGTTCCCCAGCCATCAGACCATGAAATTGTCTAGGCTGCAATTCCCCAATTTTTCCATGAGGACAGCATAGGACACCAGGTCAAAGTCTTTCTTGAAGTCCAAGAATATGATATCCAACTCTTCTCCTTTGTCCAGGTGCATCATCTGGTCATAGAAGGAGATCAGGTTGGTCATACAAGATCTACCTGCTATGAAGCAGTTGGCTATCACTCAGAATATCACCTTCTGTTAGGATGCTGCTAAATTGTTTCCTTAATTATTTTTCCAGGATCTTTCCAGGGATTGAGGTCAAGCTAATTGGCCTGTAGTTCCCTGCATTTTCCCTTCTCCCCTTCTTGAAGATATGCACCACATTGGCTCTCTTCCAGTCATCAGGCACTATGCCCAAGCACCACGAATTCTCAAATATCCTTGCCATAGGCTGTGCTATAATGTCAGCTAGTTCCTTTAGCACAGGCTGGCTGATTTGTGGATATCCAGCCTCACAAGATCAGTGGTAATGGTGGGCACAGGTTTGCCCTTCCCCTGGTGATCATGCCTCTTGTCAGGCAGGGTGATGCCACTGGGCCGATGGAAGACCAACACAAAGTAGTCATTAGGGAGAATGGCTTTTTCCTGAGTGTCAGTTATCAGCTGCCCCACTTGGTTTAGTAAGGTTCCAACGTTAACCTTGTTCTTTTTCTAACTTCCCACATATCTGAAGAACTTTTTGTTGTCCTTAATTTAAATGGCCAGTTTGAGCTCAGTTTCAGCTTTGACTTCCTTAGTTTGCTCCCTGCAGGTGTGGGCTAGTGCTGACTGCTCCTTCTTAGTGATGTTTCCCATCTTCCATCCTTTATAAGCTTCTTTTTTTAGGTGCAAGAGGTCCTTGAGTTCCCTATTGAGCCAAGGGGGTCATTCAGCCCTTTTGCTACTTTTTCTGCAGGTTGGAATGGACTTCCCTTGTGCTTCAAGGATTGCATCCTTGAGGAGCAACCATTCATCATGGACATTCCTCCCTGTCAGTTTGTGGTTTCTCAGGGCCTGAACAACTAGCCTCCTAAGCTTGTGGAAGTCAGCCTTTCTAAAGTTGAAGACTTCTGTATTGCTGACTGACTTGCCAGTTTAGCGGTGAATAGAGAACGTGATCAACTCACAGTCACTGTCTCCCAGCTTTCCTTCAATTCTCAGGTCGCTGACTAGATCACCCCCTTTGGCTAGTACCAGGTCCAGCAGTGCCTTGCCCCTTGTTGGTCTGCAGACTTCTTGAGACAAATAAAGCTTGTCAGTGCTTGTGAGGAACCATTGCGACTGATCGGATTTGGCTGAGCGCCCTTCCCATGAGATGTCTGGGTAGTTACATCTTGGTTGCCAATCTCCACCTGTAGGGAAGTGTATTGCTCTTTCACATGTAGAGCTACACCCCTGCCCTTTCTTGCAATATGATCTCTCTTGTACAAGTTGTAGCCATCTATACTTGTGGTCCGGTCATAGGTGGAGTCCCACCAGGTCTCTGTTATCCCTATGAGATTGTAATCATTACTGTTTAGCAGTAGGGCCAGCTCCTTCTGTTTGTTGCCCAGGCTCCTGGCACTTGTGTAAAGGCAAGCGAGCTTTCCATCAGCAGCCCTAGGTTTCCCTGTACACCTGGAAGAGCCCTGTCCCTGGGGTGGGGTAGGAGTTTGTTTCCTTGTACAGCCTGACCTGATGGTTTGGTGGCCGATGTTTGGTGGGCTTGCACCATTGATTCTCTACCCATCCCCCAGCAAACTTAGTTTAAAGCCTGGTCAAGCAGGTCAGCCATTCTGGCTGAGAAGAGCTTCTTCCCTATGTGAGTGAGGTAGAGGCCATCTCTTCCCAATAACTTGCTGGCTCTCTCTCTGAAGTGCAGGCTGTGGTCATAGAAGGCAAAGCCTTCATGATGGCACCAGTGCCATAAGTCTTCTGTTTACTTCCTGAAGACTTCTGTTACTTCCTTCTCACCCTCCTATGCCCGTGACCCACAATGGGAAGGATCAAGGAGAAAACCACCTGTGCCCCTAACCCTTTGAAGCCTGCTCCTAGAATCCTGTAGTCAGTCATGATTCGGCTGGGATTGCTCCGAGCCATGTCATTTGTGCCCACATGGATAAGGAGTATGGGCTAGTGGTTAGAGGGCTGGATAAGTTCTGGGATCCTTTCAGCTACATCCCAGACACGGGCCCCTGGGAGACAGCAGACCTCATGGGCTAAGCAACAGATTGCTCCCTCAGTCCCCTGCAGGGGGGAGTCTCCTACAACAACCACTCTGCATTTCTTCCTAGGGGTGGTTGCAGGATGCCTTTCCTCTTCAGGTATAGGAGCTGATGCTTCTGCTGGCTCATCTGGTGCAGCAAGGACTTTATACTTGTTGTGAAGGTCCAGGGGAGTGGTGACCCTGGTGCAGTGTGCCTTGGAGCTGGAGACAACCTTCATCCAGATGACCCCTGGGCTCTTCTGTCTTCTGGGGAAGGGCCTGGCAGTAGGAGTTGATCTCCTCTTTGCCATCCCTGAAGGCACGCAGCCTCTGCAAAGTAGGAGCTGGGTGGGGTGGGGGGTGACCTTCCTCAGCTCCTTTCAGCTGTCCCGCAGTTGTCTAGTTCCCTCCCACCGCGGTCCCCGCTTACCTCCCAGCAATGCTGGGGGTCAGGTCAGGGGTCTGCTGCATCTACTGGGGGCCACTGAGGGTCCTGGGCTTGCAAGGGCATGATGGGCGTCTCACGCAGGAGCTGTCCCTAAACTGTGCCTTTCTGCTACTGGCAGGCCCTTTTAAATCCTGTGCATGCACAGTAGGGCCTGCCACTGGTGCCATGCCATTTTAGGGGCTAGGGAACCCCTAACCCTGCAGAGAAGAGGACAGGTAGGGGAAGGAGGGAGCACTTATCTCACACATTGGGTGGCACTGGGACGTGTGGCTCCCTGGGGGGCTGGGCCAAGTAGGAGCCGGCAGGGGTGGGGGATGTGATTACTTTCTGGTTAGGGGGTCTAGTGAACTTGATGAGGTGCCTGGTTGATTTTGTGGGCAGATCCTGGGACCAGTCACCATTTTCATGGGCTGAGTGTGGTGCCTCTCCTCCCCACAACATGTCTCGGATTGGCCAAAGGGCCCCAGCAGTCCTGCCCCTCCCAAGAGGCTGTTAGATGGCTCAAAATGACAGCTTAATTACCCTGTTTAAGCCTACAGAAGCCATTAATCCACACATTAAGTGTGGATTAATGGCTTCTCAGGCTTAATCGGGGTAATTAGTAGGGATCTAATAAAATCGTGATTTTGCAATTTTTGCAGAAAGCATGATATCGGGCGTGCTTCATGAAAATGTGCAGGCTCTGCAAAAAAGCACAGGCTCCATGCTTTTGGCAGCTTCTCTGGAAAAAACAAAAACCTTACCAAAAATAAAATGCTTGCTCCCTCTGGGGAGCCAGCAGTCCTCATGGCTGCTGTCGCCTGGCCGCACACCCCGCTTGGGAGAGGGAGAAAGGCTTCTGGCATGGCAAGATGGCTGATGCCCTGGCCCCTCACCACTGATTGGCTCCAAGGGCTATCCCTCATCCTGCCCTGCCCCTCTCTACCAATCAGTGATGAACAGTGGGGTTGCCTGATGGCCAGCTCTCACAGCCACTTAGTGGTGAGGGATAGGACCTTATGACAGACAACCCTCACAACCAATCAGCAGTGATGGCAGAGCCACCAGGGTCCCCTCAGCCAATTAGAGGCCCACCATACTCCACCTGTGAAATTGGCTGCCTGCCCCACGATCTGCATGTGAAATTGGCTGGCAGCTGCCTCGAGCTCATTAGACCCCCTAGTAATTAAGTCATAGTTTTGGGCCATCCCTAAGCTAGACTGTGGTCCTGAGCCACCTGTGGCAGGCAGCCAGAAGGCTGCACATGGCTGCATCAGGGGCTGCAGAGGGGGGCTCTGGCATGGCTCATTGTTGGCGGTGGGTGCATGCGCACGAGAAGCTGTGCCGGGGCTTCTCAGACCATAGTGCAGATACTTGCAGTCTTCCAGCTGCCTGTCTCAGTGGTCCTGGGACCATGAGACAGCTGCTTGTGTGGCTTCCTTGCCATCTACACTTCCCCCTCCCCCCTCTCTCCTGCCCTCCACCCTCCGTCTTCCCCCTACTCCTCCCTCCCCCACCCCACTCCAAGACTGCAAGGCTTTCTACACAGGTAAGTTTTTTTTCCCCCAGCAAACCTGCCATTTTTCACAGAGCCCACCAATTTTCATGGAGCCCTCCTGAATTCACAGTTTCTATGAAAATCACAGAGTCATGAATTTGGTAGGTCCCTACTTATGGTAAATATTACAATGTCACGAAAGAGGATAATTTCAGGTAAAATGTATCCTGGTTTAGTGTTGAAGTGAAGGTTCCAGTTGAAAATATTTAGATCTAAGAAATAGAAAAAAGAAAATAGAAAGCTAGACAACACACAGTATACACTACAACTTATGAAGTAGGGAGAACTAATAAAGGAAGCAGAAGACCTCATGAAAAAACTATGGCTGCTAGGACTAAGACAATGAGGCGATGGATTTTTAAGTATATTACAAACAAAGAAACTTTAAAATAGTATACACACATTACTAGATGGGGATAGTAAAACTTAAGGTACAAAAAGGTTCTCTATTTAAATGTTTATATGTAGAAGTATTTTCAAGTCCATTAGGAACCAAGGTAGGATATAGATGACATCTATTAAGAGTTAAACATTTTAAATATGCAGGCCTGAAGAACTTGCATCCAAGAGTCCTAGAAGAGCTGGCTGAGATCTCTGGTTCACTGCTGTTAATGTTAATATTGTGCCAATATTCACAACAGACAAGCACAATAACCCACACGATGACAGAGAGAACCAACCCCACCAAGCAAACTTATCCCAAAGAGAATATGTAAGCTGGTTTGCCTGACCTCAGTTCTCAGCTAAATAATGGGAAAAACTATGATATATTCAATTAAATGAAATATACAAAGAGAGGAATAGCAGTAACAAAGAACTGCAATTTTTGGCACTTATACACAGTTTACAACTCTATTTCATGCTCAGTGTTGGCACATAAATGTCCACATGGCTACTGTGCATGCGCTCTGGCCAAGCAAGAACATGGTTCTGTATGTGCATACCTGAGCATAAGTCATATAATTAAGGCCCTGCAAAAACAAGGAGGAAAATGTGTTTTCCATGATTTAGCTAAGCAGCTAAGTCATTGGAGCATCTTCCTAGAAGGCTCAGATTTTATCCTCCCTCCCCCACCCTCTGCTTCCACCCGCTCACCCAAAGGGGATTTGACCTGTATCCAGAGAGTATAGAAAGCATAAATGGAAACTGGATCAGCAGCTGTTATTTGCATGAGATGAGCCATGTTTGTATTCCTCCTAGAGTAAGGGTGGGCAATTATTTCAGCTGGAGGGCCACTTAATATTTTTTGGTGAGCTGTTGAGGGCTGCAAATGAGCTCTACCCCTTAATGGATGCCCCACTCTCTGGTCACCATCTTGGGGCTGGAAGTCTTGCCCCTAATCCCTAACCTTTGCCACCAGCAGTCCCTCCCCTTGCCCCAGGTAGTACTTCTTTTGGGGGGGAGTTTCCATCTTGGAAATGTAAAAAAAAATACTAAAAGTCAAACACCTACTATAACATATTTTAATTATATTTCAAAATATATTTTTGTCCTGATTTGTGTGTGTTTGTGTAGTGTATATAGAGGTAATGGCATAATAGCTCAAAATAATCTTACTCTTATATATATATTGTGTGTAGGGGGGGTGTGATGTGGTGGTTGGGGGGTTGGGTGTATGTGTATGGTGGGGTTTTGGGTATGTGTGGGCAGGTGTGGGGGGGTTTGTGTAGGGGTAGGGTTTTGTGTGTGTGGGGAGGTTGTAGGGTATGCTGGGGGATGTGGCTGTGCATATACGTGGAGGGGTTGTGGTGGGGTATGGGCAGCGTGTTGGTGTGTGGAGTTTTTGGAGTGTGAGGGAGGGTAAGTAAAGACCCCCTACACGCCCCCCATGGCGCACAACCCCCACTGCTGGCAGCAGCAACAGCAGGTGACAAGCCCTCAGGGTGCTCAAGGCCTGCACAGGCACAGCCACACAGAAGCACACAGCTCCAGCCAGTTCCAGGAGCTGCATGTGGTGGCAAGAAGTGGAGCCAGCCCAACCTGATTCTATCATGCAGGGCTCCCTGTGGCTCACATGGAGCTCCTGGGACTCATGCACCACTGTGGGGAAGCTCTGTGCAATGAAGCCGGCTGCCTTCCCCACTCCCTGCTGCCACATGCAGTTCCTGGGACTCTGCCGGAAAGCAGGGAGTGGGGCTTCTCACCACTTCTCATGGTGTCTGGGAGCTGCATGTGGTGGCAGGGAGGGGGGAAGGCAGCTGGCTCTATCACGTGGTGCTTCCCCCCAGTGATGCATGAGTCCCGGGAGCTCCACATGAGCCAGGGATAGAGGCGGTCTGGCCAGACTCTGCTTCTTGCTGCCACACGTGCAGTTCCCAGAACTGGCTGGATCTGTGTGCCACTGGACAGCTGTGCCTGCATGGGCCATGAGCACCCCAAGAGCTTGCTGCCTGCTGCTACTGCCAGTGAGGACTGTGCACTATGGAGAGTCCCCACATCCTGCCCACCCTCTCTCACATCCACACCCTGCCCACTCGAGCTCTATGCTCCCGCAGACCTGCCTGGCACAGACCCCAGGCTCTGCACTCCCACTAGCCCCAGCCTCCTGATCCAGCTGCCACTTCCCTACCTGCTGCCTGGAGTGAGCGCTGCAGCAGGGACATGAATGACTAGAGGCTGGGGAAGCTGATCAGGTCCCCTGGCAGCTGCAGCAGTGGCTACACAGAAGCTGTGTGTGCTGGCTGGCATCAGGGCTGGGACCCTATTGTGCATGAAGGTGAGAGAAAAGCATGTGGGCTGGGCAGAGTACAATTAATTGGTGGGAGCCTGCAGGCCATATGAAATTGCCCGGTGGGCCAGATGCAGCCCATGGGCCATATTTTGCCTGCCCCTATCCTACAGGGTCAAGATCATTTTACCTGCACCAAGTGTAAGCTGGTGTCCATCTTGGAGGAAAACACTGGAGGGTTGGAAGCACAGGTGTCACACTGTGTGCCACCTTAGAAAATGCAGACTTCTTGAACAGGAGTCATGAGAAGTTAGCACAAGAGAGCCCAAAGGACATGGAAGACAAGTTGAGGTGGGGGTGCAGGGAAGGGTCAGGTGCAGCTCCCTGTTGCTACATGCACCCCAGAGGAGACATGGGGGCATGTGCCCCTTGGATTTGTGCATGGGGTGAGGGCTGGCTGCCTGCTGCAGGCTTGGGACTGGGGCTCTGCCGGCCTCTTCCCAGTGTGGGGGCTGGGCCGGGGCTCCCCCCAGGTGGGCAGGGGTAGTACTGGGATGGGGGGCTACGGGGGGCTATGGAAAATGTTGGGGTGGCCATAGCCCCCCCATAGACCTCCCTCCCAGCATTGCCACCACCTGCCCCACCCCAAGCACAGCCCTGGCCCCAGCGGGCAGCCTGCCCTCATCCCACACACAAATCCAGGGGGCACATGCCCCCCATGCTTCCCCAGGGGTGTACACAGTGGCAGGAGGCCACCCCACCTCCGTGTCCCTTTCATTCCCCAGACAAGCTGCCCGTAGCTCCATCCCACATCCCACCCCACCCCAGCTGGGCAGCATCTGCCCCTGCCCCAGCCCCAATCCCTCACCATGGGGACCTTGATCTGCCCCGGCCCCCCATGTCCCTTTCCTCCCCCACACCCCTTCCCCTCCCCACAGATTTACCAACAAGATGCTGCTCTCCAAACTGCTGAGCTGCATATTGGCTATCAGATCAGTATCAGCTGATATGGCTGGTTAATGATTGGCCATAGATACAAGCCAAAAAAATCTTTATCAGTCCACCTCTAGATAGTAGACATGGTGCCATGGGAGGGTTGGAAACTTCTAAAGGGCACAAAAATGACAAGAGCCCAATTCACCAATGTGAAACAAGAAGCTTCTAGAGTACTTCAAAAACAAAAGGAAAACCATACAGGCAATGGAAAGAAGGGCAGGTAACTAAGGAAGCATACCAGGAAATAGCATGAACTTGCAGAGATAAAATTAGGCAAGCAATGGTTAAAAAAAATAACCTATGCCTGAAGAGGGAAGTTAACGACAACAAGAAGTTCTTTTAATATGTTAGCCAGAAAAGAACGACCAAGGAAGCTGTGGATCCTCTGTCAAATAGCCAGACCAAGCTCTTAACAGAAGATGGAAAGAAGGCAGAGCTGCTCAACAGCTGCTTTGCCTTAACCTTCATAAAAATGCTACTGGAATCAGACAGTTAATAAGTATTATTTGGATAAGGAAAGGGACAAACTGAGGCTTGAGATACCAAAAGAAAGAGACAGCTTTTGATGCATCTGAATGAATGCTTGGCCCCCTCTACATGGTACCTGTATTACTCAATTAACTGGTTAATTGCACAATTTAGACCAACTACACATGCAGAGTAACTATCATGCCATGAAAAGGTGTATCCAATTATAAAGTTAGAGCTGGAAAAATCACAGAATCATAGAAAAATAGGTTGGAAGGGACCTCAGGAGGTCATCTAGTCCAACCCCCTTCTCAAAGCAGGACCATCTGTTATTAACAGGACGGTCTTCCAGCAGTTTGTGACCATTAGACATTGTCTTCACTTGGGGTGCCCTGGTGAACAGATGTTCTCCCAGTTCCTGATGCGCACCCCTTAGATACGTATAGGCTGCCACCAAGTCACCCCTGAGCCTTCACTTCTCCAGTAGGGGTGTACCGATAGAGATTCCGGGGGCTGATACTGATAGCTGATATTTAAGGAGGCATATTGGCTGACACGATTTGATTTCCGATACAGCTGCCTCCAGCTGGTAAGTCCGTTGTAGTGGAAGGGGAAGGGGGAGGGAAGGGGTGTGGAAGGGCAGATCAACTCCCCCTGGGGTAAGGGAGGGGGCAGGGGTGAGGGCAGGCGCTGCCCAGCTGGGGCAGGGTAGGCGCAGGAGAAAGCCACAGCTGGGGCGGGGGAGGGTGGGGGTGGCTCCTGGCAATGCTTGCACTCCAGGAGAGGAGGGAGCATGTGCCTCCAGATCTGCACAGGGTGGGGCAGGCTGCAGCTGTGAGATGCAGCTGGGGCTGCACCAGGCATGCACAGCGGTGACACTGGTTGTGGGGCTACGACAAAATTTGGGGTAGCTGCAGCCCCCTCCCAGTGCCACCGGCACCTGCTCTGAGCCCAGCCCTTGCCGAAAAGAACCCATCACAGCCCCAGCTCCAGCCTGCAGCTGCAACCTGCCTGCCCCACCCTATGCAGATCTGGGGGGGCACATGCCCCGCCGAGATGCACACAGCAATCAGCTGCAGCTCCATCCCATTCCCGTCCTGCCCCGGCTGGGTAGTGCCAGCGCCTGCACCTACGCCTGCCCCCTCCCTCACCACAGGGGGCATTGATCTGCTCCCCCATGCCCCTTCCCTCCCCCCTCCCCTTCCACCACAACAGATTTACCAGCTGGAGGCAGCTCTCCACACTGTTGGGCTCTGCTCCTCCCTGCCTGAGTGCTGCGCTGCGGCTGCGTGCACACACAGGCATTTATTGGCCAAATTATCAGCCCCATCAGGCTGATTTCCAATACAGCAAAATTTCTTTATTGCTACTGATCTGATACTGGAGCAATGTATCAATGTACCTCTGTTCTCCAGGAATGGGACTCTTCAGCCTGTAGAAGCAAAGGCTCAGTGGTGACTTGGTGGCAGCCTATAAGCATAAGTGACTCATAGAGGGGTATGGGGGGAGCACGTGCCCCCCTGAGAGTGCTGGTGCCCCCCTCACAGTGAGCGTGCCGGCTGGTAGGGGGGCATAGAGAGTGCTTGTGCCCCCCCTAAAATTTGCTCCATCAGTGGCACTTCGGCTGCCATTGTGCTGCATGCTCCAGCTGGCTGCTGGGGGACCCCCTGGTCATGCCCTCTGGTGCCTTCCCCAGACTTGGGAGGCAACAGTCGCCCATACCTATAAGTATATAAGGGGTGTGCATGAGGAACTTGGAGAACGTCTGTTCACCAGGGCACCCCAAGGGAAGACAAGGTCTAACTGTCACAAAATGCTGGAAGACCATTTTAGACTGGACATAAAGAAAAACTTCTTTACTATCTGAGTCTCCAGAGTCTGGAATAGACTCCCCCCAGAAGTGATGCAAACACCTACTCTGGATACCTCTAAGAAATGCTTGGATGCTTATGTTGCTGGGGTGATCTGACCCCAGCTGACTTCCTGCTCCTTGGACAGGGAGCTGGAACCGATGATCTCATGAGGTCCCTTCCAGCCCTAATGTCTATGAAATCTAGGAATCCCCAACAATATCATTCCAGCCAGGGCTTTGTCAAGCCAGGCCTTAAAAACCTCCAAGGATGGATATTCCACCATGTGCAATAATTAACAAAAATCGGAGCAGACATCCAGCATATGTATAGGTGCCCAATAAGCCCAGTTCCCTCAGTCTCGCCTCATAAGTCATGTGCCCCAGCTCCCCTAATCATTTTCGTTGCTGTCTGGGGGACTCTTTCCAACTTGTCCATATCCTTTCTGCAGTGGGGCCCAAAACTGGGCACAGTGCTCCAGTCCTGGCCTCAGAAGTGCAGAATAGAGGTGAATAATTACTTCCTTCTGGCAGCTCTCCTACTAATGCAGCCCACTATGCTGTTAGCCTTCTTGGCAACAAGGGCACACTTGTTGCCAAGAAGGCTAACAGAATACTGTTAGAATGTATAACAACTTTATAGCTGGTTTCTATCCAGCCTTAATTTGAATGTGTCACTGTGCCCTCCTGGCTGGGAGCCCTGTCAGCTGATGGGACTCCCAGACACTGGGAGCCCTGTCAGCTGATGGTACCATGTGCTGCTGCCCCTGTGAATCCATCAGCTGACAGGACTTGCAGTCACAGAAGTATCCCACACATTACAATATGACATATCTGCAAACATGTTGTTGGGGCTGCATAAATAGGAACATTAGATGCAAGACACGGGAGGTAAAAGTGCCTCTTCATTGAGCACTAGTTAGGTCTCATCTAGAGTACATCTAGTTTTGGGCTCTGCATTTAAAAAGGACATGGAGAAGTTAGGGAGGGGCCAGAAGCAGGCAACAAAAATGAAAAAGGGCTTGGTAGGCAAGCCATTTGAGGAGATGTTGAACGAAACACATATATTCAGTTGCAGAAAAAAGGCAAATAAGAGGAGATATGATTATTCAAACCTCAGTAGCGGGGCACTGACAGTCTCCATCCTCTGCTTTACCTGTGTCAAGTAAGGGTGGTTTTAGTGTCTTTGGGCAATATACTATGTAGTTGTGCTGCAAGGGTTAACTGTGGTAGTGTCAGAAGCAAGGGTTTTTTGTGTTGATCATGTAATTTTAGGAAAAAGATAATAACTTGTATGGGATGGTTTCAAATGAAGTGATCCTGCCTCCAGCAGGGGCTGGACTGCATGACCTCCAGAGGTCCCTGCCAGCCCTATTTTGCATGATTCTATGATCTCTGCAACTTCCTTGCACAGTGCTCAAACCACCAGGCCACACGTTAGGCATTACCCCATCTATACTCATCCTTCATCTTGAAGCTGAGCCACTACAAGTCACAAATATTAATTAGAAAAAATGGATAGGGAGCAGTGGGGAAGTTTCTGCCCTCCTGGAAATAAAGTTCTAGGGAAGAACCCAAGACCTTTAAGAGCAGGAGTCACCTTAATGGCCACGTCCTCATGAGCAGGAACATGTGGTTTCAAGCACCTCAAAGCCTTTTGTGGAGCTGCGAAACACATGCAGCACATGTGGATCTGTTCGCCATCCTGCATATTTGCAGCATGACAGCTAAATTAAATACTGGGAAATCCTGGTATCTAAAAAAAAAATGCAGAAAAAAATGCAGAAAAAAAAGTGGGGTGGTGTGTGTGGCTGCAGCACGCATCGCTCAAAACTGGAACCTGGCTGGCCAGAGTCACGCTCCAGCTGCCAGCCAGGCTACTATGTGTGCCTGGATCACTGCCACTTCAGCCCTGGGAGGCCCCCACGCAAGGCTACTGGGGCCAGCCCAGGTGTTGGCCCCACCCTCCCGCCACATCCAGGGGAATTTGCCACACGCCGGAGCGCATGTGCAGGGGTGATCCCCAGGGATAAGTAGCAACTATGTGCTGCTGTTTTTTGTCTCTAAGGAAAAGCAAGCACGTGCTTGTCTGGATGCACCCATTGAGTCACCCACCCTCCAGCTTGCTCTCTTCCTTTTCCTGGCCCCACATATGTCCGTTTTCTGTCTGCCTATGGAACTAACTTCAAAAGAAGGGCTGGAAGATAGAGTAGATGATCCCTAACCTGTCACCTAATGTTTAGAACAGGGATCGGCAACCCACAGCATGTGTGCCACAGCATAGCATGTGAGGCCATTTTGCTTGGCCCACCATGGCTGGATTGTGCTCTGGGCAGCTGTTGCTAGCTATGGAGCCTGGGCTGCTCTGAGCAGGCAGTTGGGAGGCTGTTGGGAGGCTGCAAGCCCTGCTGCAAGCAGCCTGAGCTCCATGGCTGGCAGCAGCTACCCAGAGCCTGGGCCAGCTGCAGGAGCAGCGCCAGCTTCTTCCTCAGGTAGGGCTACACTGAGGGCGAAAGTGGGATGAGCTCAGCTGCGCAGGGCAGGTGGGTGGTGGCGGTGCTGGAGGGGTGGCTACAGGGAGGGGGCTAAGACAAATTTTGGGGTGGCCACAGCTCCCCAAACCCCCCCAGTGCCACCTCTGTGCTCTCCAGAGCCCCAGCTGAGCCAGCAGTTGTTCCGCACACCCCTTGGGTGGATGGCATAGGAGGGACCTAAGGCAGCACAACCCCAGGCCCCTCCCACACCATCTGCTCTGAGGGGTGCATGCAGCGCTGCCAGAGCAGAGCTGGTGTTGGGGCTCCAGAACCCTGGCATCAGCTTTGCACTGGCAGTGACTGCAACACGCGCCTTGGAGCGCAGGGTGGGAGAGGGGCTGGGGACATGCATGCATACCCACACAGCAAATGGTTTGTCTCAGAAATATTATAAGACTCTGGTGTGCTTGGACCAGATTTTTAGCCCCATACAGTATCATCTTTGTACGAGGGCCATTTTGCTGCAGCAAAGCAGGAGTTCTGGTTATAGCCAAGCATCAGTATCAGATATATTCATCAGGCTCTTCACTGTCTGTAAAAAAAACTGAACAATGTTGTTCAACTTTAAGCTACACAATTGCAGAGAACTAGACCTTCTGCACTCAGGACTTACAAAATCCATATGCATACACAGAGATTTCTACACTCCATCTGGGCACCAGGCCCCTACCCCTAACTTCTTAAGTACATGGTTTGAGGGGAGCTGGCCCCTCTAAGCTATGGATTCACACATCCCGTTCCTTCCCACCACCTCCTCTCCAGACATAAGCATGCAAACAAATCCCTTACCTCAGGCCAGTAGTTGAGTTTCACAAAGTTTAAGGCTAAAAGGAATCAAGGGCCACATCCACATAAGTGCAGACATTCGTTTTCCGGGGACAAGTAGCAGCCACATACCTTGTGCTGCTGCTACTTACACCAGGCAGTATTGCCAAGTGTACAATAATTATCATATTTATACCATAATTTTAACCCTTGTATGATGTACAATCAATAATAGCAAAACTGTTCAAAATGTACAACCATTTTTGAGGCAGCTAACTGATGCAGCATATGCAGAACACAAGTCTCTCTCAGGGAGTCTTAACTGACTTTTGGGTTTGCTAGCACTATTTGCCTCAAAAAAAACCCAACCCCCCCAAAAAAACTTCAACTTTTGATGGCCCAGTTCTCTGTCACTTACTGGCAAGTTACAGTGAGCAATATAAAGTAAATAAGACGATGACTTATTTGCAGACTTAAATGCATACTTATTTGCATATTTTTTAGTGTACGATAGTTTTTCAGCAAATACAATAATTTTGAGCTTCCAATACAATCATTTCATTTTTAAGACCTGGCAACGCTGTCCCCAGGGAACACCCATGCCACATGCCCTGTGGCACACTGCAGGTTACCCCAGGTGGAGTAGGGGATGCTGGGCCCAGCAACTGTGCTGGCCCCAGCAGCCGGGATCCTGAGGGCCTCGGGGAGGTTCAGCCATGGCGCTCCTGCATCTGGGAGCCTGGCCAGCAGCTGGAGCATGGCCAGGCTCCGGTTATGGGTGGCACGCATTACTGCAACATGCACCACTCCGCTTTTTTTCAACATGGGTTTTTTTGACCCCGGGATCTCCTGGGGTAAAAAAAAAGCCCCATGTTGCAAGGTAGCAGTGCAGGAGAGCAAGCAGGGCACCAAACTGAGTCACTGATTCATAGATTCATAGATGTTAGGGCCAGAAGGGACCTCAATAGATCATTGAGTCCGACCCCCTGCATAGGCAGGAAAGAGAGCTG
>NW_005842365.1:245020-263067 GCF_000455745.1 Alligator sinensis
TCCTAATGTCCAGTCTAAATCTGCTCTCTGCTAGCTTATGACCATTATTTCTTGTAACCCCCAGGGGCGCTTTAGTGAGTAGAGCCTCACCAATTCCCTTCTGTGCCCCCATGATAAATTTATAGGCAGCCACAAGGTCACCTCTCAACCTTCTCTTGCGGAGGCTGAAGAGGTCCAGGTGCCCTAGTCTTTCCTCGTAGGGCTTGGCCTGCAAGCCCTTAACCATACGAGTCGCCCTTCTCTGGACCCTCTCCAGGTTATCCACATCCCTCTTGAAGTGTGGCAACCAAAACTGGATGCAGTACTCCAACTGCGGTCTGACCAGTGCCTGATAGAGGGGAATTATCACCTCCTTGGTTCTATTTGTCATGCATCTGCTGATGCACGATAAAGTGCAGTTAGCTTTGCTGATGACTTCGTCGCACTGATGACTCATGTTCATCTTGGAGTCCACTAGGACTCTGAGATCCCTTTCCACTTCCGTGCTACCGAGCAGGTAATTTCCTAGGCAGTACGCATGTGGGACATTTTTCCTCCCTAGGTTCAGGACTGGAAGCATTTAAAAATCAGCAGGCCTGGATGAGCTCTATCCAAGGGTACTGAAGGCACTGGCTGATGTCATTGCACAGCCGCTGGCAAGAATATTTGAGCACTCGTGGCGCATGGGCCAGGTCCTGGAGGACTGGAAAAGGGCCAATGTGGTCCCTCTTTTCACGCATGTGGGACATTTTTCCTCCCTAGGTTCAGGACTGGAAGCATTTAAAAATCAGCAGGCCTGGATGAGCTCTATCCAAGGGTACTGAAGGCACTGGCTGATGTCATTGCACAGCCGCTGGCAAGAATATTTGAGCACTCGTGGCGCATGGGCCAGGTCCTGGAGGACTGGAAAAGGGCCAATGTGGTCCCTCTTTTCAAGAAGGGGAAAAAGGAGGATCCAGGTAACTATAGACCAGTCAGTCTCACCTCCATCTTTGGCAAAGTCTTTGAAAAGATTATTAAGGCTTATATATGTGAGAGCCCAGCAGGAAAAATTATGCTGAGGGGGCACATGAAAAATACCCCCAAGTCTTTGCTGCAGCCACAGGGACTGAGCAGGAACAGCTCTGTGCTGCCCAGAGGTAGGGGCTGAGTGAAAGGACACAGCAGCAGCAGCTGGAGTCTCAATCTCAGGAGCAGGCAAGCTTGACCACCCTCCTTCCCCCCTGGGTCCCCCACCCTCTGGTGCTCAGCACCTGTCCCCGTTCCCCCCCCCAGCCAGGGAAGTTTTCCCCAGGGTGTAAATTGTGTTAGTAATCCACTGGTGGCACTAGTAGGCAATTGATTAGGTGAGATATACCCAGATGATACCAATGAGAGAAACAAACCTCACACTGCAGAGGAAGGCAGAATCCTAAATTCCTTGACAATCTGTCTTGAGGGAAAATGCCTTCCCAACCAAAAATCTGGTGACCTATGGAATAATGTGATCTCTGGCATCTAAGTGTTTCCTACATATACCTCAGAGGATAGGTCCACCCTGTCTTTAGCAGTGGCCAGTTTCTGATGCTTCTGAGGAAGGCAAAAAAAACCCCCAGAACATAAAAACTTATGAGTCAGAACTCCCATTTACTGGGTCAGACCATAGGTCCATCTTGACTAAGTATCCTGTGTCACACTGGCAGAGAGCGGATACTGAAAGGGAGAGTGAACTGGATTTGATCAGGGTTTTTTCCACTGTTCCTCTGTCACTTGCAGCCTCTAGCATTTTTAAGGTCTAGGAAGTTCTAAATTCAGAGGCTGTATCCCTAACTCCCATCTACTGATGACCCTTTTTTCCAAGAAATTGTCTAATCCCTTGCTGAATCTAGCTAAGCTGTCAGTTTCCACAACATCTCGTAGCAATGAGTTCCAGACTTTAATTGCACACTGTATGAAAAAGAACTTTGCTCTCTTAGTTTTAAACTTCCTACCTACTAGTTCAATTTGTGACCCTAGTTCTTGTATCTTGAGAGACAATAAATAATAAATCCCTATTTACTTTCTCTTCACCATTTAGTAATTTGTAAACCCTTATCATGCTGCTCCTCAAGCACCCCTTCTAAACTAAATTAGCCTAGCCTCCTTATGTGGAAGACCTTCCATACCACTAATCACCCTTGTTGTCCTTCTCGGTACCTTGTCTAGATGTTGTATATCCTTTTTTTTAGGTGTGGGGACCAGAACTGGACACACTATTCAAGGTGTAGCTGAAGCATGGATTTATAAAGGGTCATAATGATACTTTCTGTTTTGTTTACAATTCTCTTCTTAATAATGTCTAACATTTTGTTTGACTTTTTGATGGCTGCTGAGCACTGAGTTGATGCTTTTAGCGAACTGTCTGCAATGACTCCCAAATCTCTTCCTTGCATGGTAACAGCAAATGTAGACCACATAATGTTGGTATAATTTGGGTTATCATAATGTTGGTATAATTTGGGTTATTTTTGCCTATGTGTATCACTTTACACTTATCTACATTGAATTTAATCTTCCATTTGGAATACATCTGGTCAATTGTGCTTCAGGTGCACAATCCTTCCTGACCCCTGCAGATGACCAGTAGAAGCCCTGCAGCATGACATCTGATTATGATCAGTGTCTTAATGCAGTGCTGCAAGTGTTCTGAGTATCATGATCCAGTTCTCTCAAGAAGGGAGGGATGAATCAGCAAACTTAAAGATTCAGAGATCCGAAAGCCAGAAAGGACATCCATGAGCATGCAGTGGCAGCCCAATCCCAAACCCTTCATCTCCCTACAGGTAGCAAAAATTCTCCCAGAAACTCAATTAAAGCAATTCTTTAAAAAAAACATATCTAATCTTGCTTTACAGATACCAAATAATGGCGATGCTGACATCTTGTCACTGCTTCATAACTGCATCTTATTTCAAGGTTGAACTTGTTTAACCTCATATTCCAGCACTGGACCTTATTAGGCCTTTGTCAACAAGGTTGGAAAATCTGTGATCAGCAAACATCTTTTTTATGTGTTGCTACCAACACATCCAATACTTAACCTTCTCTTTTTGCTAGTAGGAAGCACGTATCACAAAAAAAAGACTTGGGATCATTTTGTTTCAACTAGGATCCAGGAACATTTCCAGGAATGACAAGCAAATTCCACACAAACCCTTGCATTCAACCCTTAGGGCTTAGAAGCTCTTTTACAACCACTCTGCAAGTGAACAGGGGCAGGAAACAGGGAAAGCAGTTTGTAGGCAAGAGGAGGAAGGGGAAGAGGAAGAGAAACCAGGTACCAGATCCTGACCTGGGAAGGTAAGTGATCCAGGACTGCCTATGTGCTTAGCTTAATGAGCGTTTGTTTTGGGGGCTGCATGTTTTGGGTGTGTGCTCTGAGAAGCTAGGAGTGTTGCAAGCTGAGTGATTGCTGGGTGATTGTGGTCTGTGCTTGACAAAAGCCCTAACAAGGAAGCAGAACCAGTCCAGACCCAGCAGGGTATAAAAGGAGACTCCCTGAATGACTAGGGAGCAAGTGAACAGGAGCAGCAAAAAGGGGAAGCAGTTTGTAAGCAGTTCACTAGTCAGTTTATAAATCAGCTTACCTCCCCTCTTTGAGGGACAGCCTTAAAGTCTGGAGAGAGGCAGCAGGAAAAAAGGAACCTTTCAGGATCAAGGAACAGTAAACAGGCCAGCTTGCAGGCGAGTTGGCTAGGGAAAGTATGCTTAGAAGAAGGGCAGTAAGAGACAGAAGGCAGATTAAGAGACCCAAGGAAATGGTTGGAGGATGTTGCAATGCCTGAGACACTGCAACTTGCACCTGAGAGGTGTCTGTCCAGGCAGGACTGCTCACCATCGGGGCTTCCACCCAGGTCAGGGTTTGGCACTGTGGAGACTGCAGCTGGCAGGCAGGCATCTACAGATCCAGTCATCTCATCATATAAGGCAATCAGGTTGGTCAGGCATGACTTGCCCCTGGTGAATCCATGCTGACTGTTCCTAATCACCTTTGTCTCCAAGTGCTTAGAAATGGATTCCTTGAGGACCTGCTCCATGACTTTTCCAGGGACATCCTCCAGCCATTTCCTTGGGTCTGTTAATCTGCCTTCTGTCTAATCTGCCTTCTGTCTCTTACTGCCCTTCTTCTAAGCACACTGTCCCTAGTCAACTCACCTGTAAGCTGGCCTGTTTACTGTTCCTTGATCCTGAAAGATTCCAGTGACGGCCAGCTGAGGGCATGCCTTCGATGTGAGTAGTGCCTCCTGGTGGTGTCCCTCAAGAAGCAGGCAAGAGAGCTACAGGAGGAGGTGGTGAGGCTCCGAAGCATCCTCCGCCATGAGAAGTCCATCGATTCAGTGTTAAAGGAGACCTCTAGAACTGTAGAGGAAGGACTAGAGGTACATCGATACATCAGTTCATATTGTATTGGCGCTGATAAAAGGAAAATTGACATTATTGGCAATTGGCTTCTTTTGGCTGATGTGTTTGATAATGTTGCCAATAAATGCTGTGTGCATGCACATAGCCACAACATATGCGCAGCTTGGAGAGTAGCGTCCAGTTGGTAAATCTGTTGTGGGGGGAGGGAAGGTGTAGTGGGGGAAGTGGGGGGCAGATCAAGGCCCTCACAGTGAGGGAGTCCCTGGAAAAGTCATAGAGCAGGTCCTCAAGGAATCATTTCTAAGCACTTGGAGACAAAGGTGATTAGGAACAGTCAGCATGGATTCACCAAGAACAAGTCATGCCTGACCAGCCTGATGGCCTTCTATGATGCGATGACTGGCTCTGTAGATGCGGGGAGAGTAGTGGATGTGGTGTACCTTGACTTTAGCAAGACTTTTGATATAGTCTCCCACAAAATTCTCACAGGCAAGCTAAGGAAGTATGGGAATGGACTTCAAGGTAGGTAGAAAACTGACTGCATCTCTGGGCTCAGAGGGTAGTAGTCAACGGCTCAATGTCTAGTTGGCAGCCAGTATCAAGTGGAGTGCCCCAGGGGCAGTCCTGGGGCTGGGTTTGTTCCATATCTTCACTGATGACACGGAAGATGGCATAGAGTGCACCCTCAGCAAATGTATAGATGACACCAAGCTGGGGGAGTAGTAGATACACTGGAGAGCAGGGTTAGGATAGAAGACCAGTAAGTCTGTGGAGGGAAGGGACACAGGGGAGGTGGATTGAGGCCCCCAAAGTGAGGGAGGGAGTGGGGCTGGGGCTGTGACTCAGGCAGGCGCTGCCCAGCTGGAGCAGGATGGGGCAAGGAGTGGAGTTGCAGGTTTGTCTGTGGGGGGCAGGGGCGTGGGGAGGGAGGATGGCTCCTTCCTGTTGCGTGCACCCCTGGGGGAGGCAGGGGGGCATATGCCCCCCTCCCCCTGGGTTTGTGCATGGGTCAAAGGTGGGCTACCCACTGCAGGCTCAGGGCCAGGGGCTGCACTGACCTCTTTCTGGCAGGGGGGCTGGGGCAAGGCTGTGCTCAGGGAAGGCAGGGGTGGGGCAGGCAGCAGCAGTGGTATTGGGAGGGAGGGCTACAGGGTGTCTATGGCAAATTTTGGGGTGGCCATAGACCACCCCATAGCCCCCCCTCTTATTTCCGCTGCCATCTGCCCTTCCCCTGCCTGCCCCGAGTACAGCCCTGGCCCAACCTCCACACTGGGAAGAGACTGGCGCAGCCACTAGCCCTGAGCCTTCAGTGGACAGCACATCCTTGCTCTGTGCACAAACCTGGTGAGGCACATGCCTCCCCCAGGGATGTGTGCAGCAGCGGGGAGCTTCCCCCACTTCCCCCCGGATGAGCCATCCACAACTTCATCCTGTGCCCTGCCCCACCCCAGCTGGGCAGCACCTGCCCCTGTCTCAGCCCCACTCCCTCCCACTCTGTGGGGGCCTCGTTTACTCAGAACTTGTGCAGGCAGGCCGGCCCAAAGATGCAGTCACAAGAGTGGGGAACAGATACTTTCCTTCTGACTCCAGAGTTGGCTCCACCAGTGTCAGTACTTAGCCCTTTTCATTTGCCTGGAGAATGTGCTCCGAGTCATTTCAGAGGTTTTACAATTCCTGCGGGGCCGTACAATATCCCCGTTGCCCCAAGACACAAAGGCTGCTGTCCTATACTAGCCAGACCTCCTGAGTTTGACTCCTAATCACCTCTTTAGTCACTAGGAAGTCTATACACCCAAGTACCCCATAACTCAATCCTTACTGACTGGCTCTACACCCAGAACATTATATCACAGCTGCCCTATGATGCCAACATCCATTGCCCTAACCAGCATCTATACCTAGCACCCCATTGTCAGAGCCCATTGTTCATATGCCTATAGTACAGTGGGAGGATTCCATAGTTTGATACAGAAGGCAGTCTGTCAATCATTTTGTAAGTAGGTCACAAGTGGAAAACTCCAGAGCCCAGTGACTATATGTTAATGACCTAGAAAAAGTTCCCGCCAATTTGCAGCTTCTTTGCACGGTGCATTGCTTTTGCATCTAAGAAATGCTCGGTGCAAAGAGTTCCCGCCAAAGTTATGCAAATTCGTACCCCACTATTGGACTGTTCTAAATTATTCCTACCTGGCGGCTAGTGATTGGCTTGCTAGCCGTATAAGAGGCTTGAGCAGTTTCCGCCCAAGTTGGAGGACTCCACATACATCTCATGGAGAGCTCTGAGTACACTGTGGAGCCTAGCAAACTCCACGCGTGTCTTAGAGAAGAACTTAGCGGCCTGATCAACCACTAAGGACTCCCCGTCACCGACTGAAGGGGGCCTAGCACACCCCCACCCGAGACGTAAGACGACTGCCGGCCCGAACACCCTGAACACCCTGAACACATCTGCAGACCGACCAACATCTTTGTAATATCTGCCCGACCCAAGTTTGTAACCGTAACCGAAGCAAGCTTCTGACCTGCACTGTACGAGCAGTGTAAGTAAACAATCTTCTTTGTTTAACCAAAACGCTTGAGTACCTGATTCCACTCCAAGCGTCACAAGTACCCGCCCGCCGACTAGGGCTCCTAAAGCCCCGAACCCCGCGCCGCGGCTCTCGGCGGCGACACCCATATCCTATTTGTTCCCAGACATGCCGGTCCTCAGGCATTACCTTCCATTGCTATATGCAGGCCGAATGACTCCTGGCTTTCAAACAGCTCCCTAACTTTGCCCAATCCATTATCAGAAGCAAATGCTACTTTCCAACAGACATCAAGTGGGGCACAGCCTTGCCTTGGCAAGAAAGGCTTAACTTATCAACACATCTCCACTGCCACAACTATCAACATGCCTCATAACAATGCCATCAGAATCCATGGCTGCTAAATATGCCTTTTCCCAAAATGTGATATTCCTGATCCACTGTACCATGTGTCCTCATGGCAACTATGTGGGTGAAACTAAACAGCAACTGTACGCCACAATGAATTCTCACAGAAAAATATAAAAGACACACATACCCCTTAGGAACACATTTCTCACAGAACAACCACTCTTCTGACCTCACTATCCTAATGCTCAAGGGAAGTCTAAGTATCCCAACTACCCAGTTGGTTGAATCTATATATATATATACAGGCCAGGTGGAGAGGGCCAGGCGGATGCAGAGCGGGGCAGGAGAGGGGTGGTGTATGGCTGGACACGGAGCAGTGGGAGGTGGAGCAAGGCTAGATGTGGAGTGGTGGTGGGAGGGGGAGGAGCAGGGCTGGACACAGAGTGGTGGGGGGGGGGAGTGGAGAAGTGAGGCCAGGGGGGGGGGAGGGGAGCCTGACACAGAGTGGCAGCAGGAGTGGGGAGCGAGGCCGGACACAGAGTGGTGGGAGGGCATGGGGCCGGACACAGGGCTCCACCCCCGCCTGCCCACTTCCCCACCCCCATCATTCTTTTCAGGCAATTTGGTGGTAAAAGATATCACCTTAAGAAATCCTCTAATCTAAGCTCTAATGCTAAGCTACTAGTTTCAGTACTATCTTTGGATAGTGAGTTCTGTATATCAACCACACCCTTGCCTATCAATTTTAAATTTGTTGGCTTTAAGTTTAAATGAAACTTATCTTGATTTACCATCTTATAGAATCAAAAGAAATTTAATCACAGAAAAATAAACTGGAAAGAATCTCAAGAGGTCTTTTAATTCAATCCCTGTTCAAGAGGACAGGCTGGGTGTGGACAGAGGTTACATTTATAGCACTACAAACTACAGTGTTACAAAAGTTGAGGGGACAGATGTGAACATCCCCTATAATGCTAGTAGCATGACAGAAGCAGTACAAAAATGGAGCAAACATTACAGATATGTTCCTGGATGAAACGGGTACTTCTCTGTAGCACTACATTTTGTAGCACCATATGTTATGTACACACCAGAGCACTACAAGAGGTCTTGTAGCCCCCCAGCCACTCCACGGTGCTTTACTCTGCACTCTCTCCCAACCTCCAAGGATGGAGGGAAGGAGAGAAGGGTGGACAAGAAGTACAGTACTGAGGTTGCACAGCCTGCCTACTTTCCCACCTGCTCACTCCCACTGGGACCTGGGTCACTCACAGACCCATCCCAGTCCTGGGTTAACTGACTAAAGCTAACCAGCTGGGACCAGGCTATTAGTGAGCCCATGATTGGAACCAGACTCACTCACAGGCCAGAAGCACTCCAGCCAGGAGCTTTTTCTGAACATCTCCTGCAGCTGGTACTGCTAAAGTTTTGAAAATGCTTCAAAGCGCTGATGCATTTGGAGCACTACCAATGCATATCTGTCCACAGCTAGGGTCATCTCTGGCTAAATCACACCAGATGACCTTTGAACTATTCAGTATTTCATATATCCCAAATATGAGTTCCACTTAGGATATGTCTAAACCATCTCCCCAGCACTCTTGAGCATGCCACCCCCAGCTGCCTCTATTTATATATATCACCGTCAGTAGCAGCAGTGCTGGTCTGACTTCATAGCACCCTGGTGTATCTGGCCAGTGAAAACCTAGATTAAATCACTTTACTGAAACAGGCTGAAACTCGAGTAGGACATAGTGAAATACTTCTATTTGGACTAGAACAAACCAGTGGAGGAGAGCCACTTCTTGTCAACCACTAATGCTGACTTGTCCTGCGAATGGGGTTTGGTGAAACAAACTAGAGCTCTGTTACATGAACTTTTATTATCTGGTACTAGAGTGCTGACAAAACTCCTGAAGATTTGATTGGGTATTTAATTTCTTACATACAAATATATATATGCTAAGGTCTCATATTTTTGTGTGTTTTTTCATCAGATGGACTTTTACTCTTTGTTCCCAAAAGATGGAGTGATGTCAAGAAGGAATCACAGAACATAGAATCACAGAAAATTAGGGTTGGAAGGTGTGGCAGAAAGGCCACCGTCTGTGTCCCTCTCCAGAAGTCTGTCTCTGCCACCGTGAGAGGCTGGTGTTGAATTCCTCAGGGCGGGGGATCTGCCTCCCTGCCTACATGACAAAAGCCTGGTGCCTCGGAGGCGGATGCTCTGGTCACCTGGGGAGGGGGAGGGAAAAGCCCTGCTGGTGAGCCCAGGTAGCCAGTGATGCCCAGGTAGCCAGTGATGCTTTTTTTAATTGGTTGGCTAGTGGCCAGCACTGGCAGCTTCAATTGGACCAGGCTGCTGAGGTCAGAAAGGTTATTTAAAGGCCCGGGCCAGGAAGAAGGGAAGCCATTAGCCATGCGGTCACCCAGGTGAATCTGAAACTGGCTCCCTCCTCATAACCGCATGCCTTCAGGGGAAAACTCCAACCACCTCTGGACGATGCGTGTGAGTAAGCTACTTGAGGTCCGACTAGATATTTAGCTTACAATAACTCAGATGCGAGATCAAAAGGGCTACCTCAGCCATATTGGTTTGCTCTATGGGATTCCTCTGATATTCCTCTGATATTTCTATGATACTGCTCTGCCTTTTACCCCGTTTTCACCTTACCTCCTGTAATCAATAACGTTCTCCTTTGTGACCGGCGTGGAGACTTATTGAGGGGTGGGTTTAAATTATGCCTAGGAGGGCCCTTAGGTCTGTGGACTAAGGGAGACTTTCCTAATAAGTGACTGTATTGGGTCTAGTGTCCATTGGACGATAGGCCTGTGTTTTCCAAGGTGCGCAGAGCCAGAATTGGGTCCAGCGCCTTGGATGGTGGCAGTGGGAACCCCAGGCTAGCGGGTGTGCTCCAGGGAAGGGGTCAGCCGGACGTGAGGCACCCCAGGGAGGGCACTCGGAGCCTGGAAGGTGGTCGGGCGCAGTGAGGTGGGCGGCTCAACACAGGAGCGCCCCCTACTGGCCCGCCACAGAAGGGACCTCAGAAGGTCATCTATTCTAACCCCCTGCTCACACCAGGACCATCCCCAACTAAATCTTCCCAGCCAGGGCCTTGTCAAACTGGGTCTTAAAAAACTCCAAGGATGGAGATTCTACAACCTCTCTGGGTAACCTGTTCCAGTGTTTTACTACCCTCCTAGGGAGAAAGTTTTTTCTCATATCTAGCCTAAACTTCCCTTGCTACAACTTGGGATCATTGCTCCTTGTTCTGTCATCTGCCACCACTGAGAACAGTCTAGCTCCATCCTCTTTGGAACCAGCCTTCAGGTAGTTAAAGACTGCTATTAAATCTCTCCTCAGTCTTCTCTTCTGCAGTCTAAATAAGCCCAATTCCCTCAGTCTCTCCTCATAAGTCATGTGCCCCAGCCCCCTATTTTTGCTGCCCTCTACTGGACTCTCCCCAACTTATCCACATCCTTTCTGTAGTGGGGGGCCCAAAACTGGACACCGGAGTCCAGATGTGGCCTCACCAGTGCTGAATACAGGGGAATAATCACTAGGGGTGTGCAAAGCGTGCAGTATTCAATTCAGATTCTTCCCAGTTCGGAGGACAGTGATTCTATTCGCTGATTTGGATCATTGTCCTGATTTGATTCAGCTGTACCTGAATCTGAAGATTCACTTCTAAGTCAGAGAATCAGCGATTTGGCCATAAACACAGCTTGAAATGTTTTTTCTACATACCTTGAGGTACCAGGTGTGGCTTGTGAACGCTGAAATGGTGGGGTAGATAGAGTGTCCCACAACAGTGGGGGCGGAGTGGGGCTGCGTACTCAGTGGCATACCCAGAAGTGGACCGGAAGTACTGCTGGTCCGTTTCTGGGGCTGCTGCTGAGCACATGGGGGACCACCCCACACCCCCCTCAGCTCAGCAATCGGCCGTGGGGGGACCCCGGGTGCACCCCCAGACCCTGGAGGCACCAGTCACCGAGCCGGGGGACAGGGAGTCTCTTCATTCAATTCGGATTTGGAGATTCAGTTGCCAAATTGGGCTGAATCTCCTCCGACTCAAATCAGTGACCAAAACTTCGCACAGCCCTAATAATCACTTCCCTTGATCTGCTGGCAACGCTCCTACCAGTGCAGCTCAGTATACTGCTAGTCTTCTTGTCCTTATTGAACCTCATGAGACTTCTTTGGGTTCAATTCTCCAATTTGTCTAGGTGTCTTTGAATCTTAACCCTACCCTCTGGTTTCATAGTTTCATAGTTGGTAGGGTCAGAAGGGACCTAAGCAAATCATCAAGTCTGACCCCCTGCTATGGGCAGGAAAGAATGCTGGCATCAAATGACCCTGGCTAGGTGACTGTCTAGCCTCTTTTTGAAGATCCCCAGGGTAGGAGCGAGCACCACTTCCCTTGGAAGTTGGTTCCAGATCCTAGCCACCCTGACTGTGAAGTAGTGCCTCCTGATGTCTAGCCTGAATCTACTCTCAGTCAACTTATGGCCGTTGTTCCTTGTTACTCCCAGTAGTGATTGGGGGAACAGGGTCTCTCCCATAGCCTGCTGGTCCCCCTTGGCAAGTTTGTAGATGGCCACCAGATCCCCTCTCAGCCTTCTTTTGTGGAGGCTGAACAGGTTCAGGTCCCGTAGCCTCTCCTCATATGGCCTACCCTGCTGCCCCCTGATCATGCAAGTGGCCCTCCTCTGGACCCTCTTGATGCAGTCCACATCCCTCCTGAAGTGCAGCGCCCAGAACTGGATGCATACTCCAACTGCAGCCTGACCAATGTTGCATAGAGGGGAAGGATCACCTCCTTGGACCTGCTCGTGATGCATCTGTGGATGCATGACAAGGTGCTGTTAGCCTTCCTGACCGCGTCCCCACATTGGTGGCCCATGTTCATCTTGGAATCAATAGTGACTCTAAGATCCTTTTCTGCCTCTGCGCTGACGAGAAGGGAGTTCCCCAGCCCGTCAGTCTGTTGCTGGTTCTTCCTCCCCAGGTGCAGTACCCTGCACTTGTCCATATTGAAACCCATCCTATTCTCATCTGCCCATCTCTGTAACCTGTCCATGTCTAGTTGTAGCCTGTCCCTCTCTTTTAGCATGCTCACTTCTCTCCACATCTTAGTGTCATCTGCGAATTTGAACAAGGTGCTTTTCATCCCCTTGTCCAAGTTGCTGATGAAGATATTGAACAGTGTGGGCCCGAGGACCGAGCCCTGGGGAACCCCACTGCCCACATCCCTCCAGGTCGAAAATGATGTGTCCACCACCACCCTCTGGGTGCGGCCCTCCATCCAATTTGTGACCTATCTGACTGTGTAGATGTCAACACCACAGTCACCTAATATTTTAATGAGGATGGGGTGAGAGAGAGTGTTGAAAGCCTTCCCAAAGTCCAGAAAGACTATGTCCACTGTGACACCTGCATCCAAGGCTTTTGTGACCTGGTCTAGCATATCTACTACTCACCTCAGTTTGGTGTCATCTTTAAACTTGCTGAACTCTGCCATTTTCCATGTCATTGATGAAGATATTGAACAAAGCTAGGCCCTGGACAAACCCCTGGGGCACTCCACTTGATACTGGCTGCCAAAACTAGACATGGAACCATCGACTACTACCCTCTAAGTCTAATGATCCAGCCAGTTTTCTATCCACATCCACCTTATAGTCCATTACCATACTTCCTTAGGTTGCCTGCAAGAGTGTTGTGGGAGACCGTATCAAAAGCCTTGCTAAAGTCAAGGTACACCACATCCACTGCTTTCTCCACATCCACAGAGCCACTCATCTTATCATAGAAGATGATCAGATTGATCAAGCATGATATGCTCTTTGTGGATCCATGATGACTGTTTTTAAATACCTTCTTCTAAGGAGGAAAATTGGTCACAAAAGGGACCTGACATGGTTTCGTGTTTATTTCCCCAGAGCCAACTCTGAGTGGAGGCTGGAGGCAACACTTGATTTATTTAAGAAAAGGACTTTGAGAATGACTGAGCCCAGTCTGGTTGCTGCCACTGGCATCTAGCAGAAGGACTGTTAATTTGACACAATCAAAGAGCTAAAGATAATATTTTCAAAAACGTTTTAATAATCCAAATGGAATAAAGGAGCCCGAGGCAAAATCTGCATAGTCCTTCTTCCACTCCAGGACCAGCTGCAGACAAATTGAACTCTATCAGCTCATTCCTGCACAGGAGTGCCCACGACCAGGAATGAGGCAGTGAAGACAGCTTGGAGACCGTTGCCAGTGTGTGCTCCAGGACTGCACTCAATCTTTCTCTCTCAGGAGGGCTGAGTGTAGTGCTCAGGCTTGCTACATGCCACTTTCACAGCTGAATGATTGGTCTCGGGTGCTCCTAAGCTCCACTAAGGAACAAATGGGCAGAGCTTATTTTGTCTGTGACAGCATGGGGTCAAGAGAAAAGCCATAGAGACATGAAGTCATATAGTAGCTTCTGAAAAGTTTACCCTAACAAATTTGTATGATTTTCCTTTCCAGAAGTTGTTAAGATTAATCCTTGTCACCATGATGATTACCTAGTTTTAATCATTATTTCAGGCAGTTTTCCTAGTGTGAAAGTGAGTCCCATAACATAACCCTCTGTAGCTATTGAGGGGCAGTCCCATCCATACTCAGGAAATTGTTCCTGGTAGCATGGTAAATGTAGAGGTTAGATGAGATTGTGGACACAGGATCCAAGTGAAAGGCTACCTATGAACACAGGTTGCCAGATTGGGCTGTGTAGGGATGGTATCACAGAGGTATAGAGGACAGCTCTTTTGACTTGTGCAATACAGCTCCCAAATGGACTTACTAAGGTTGTGTGCAGCCCAGTTTTCAATGGGTGTGTCTACACATGCATTAAGGTACTCTTTCTAATATACATTCAATTTAGTACCTCCAATGTGAGGTACTAAAGAAATGCCCATTAAGCTGCCTTAATGCACAGCAGTGAATGTGCACAGTTTTTAAGTGATGCTTAATGTGCAGTAGCCTATTCTACTGTGCATTAGCATAATTGCAAGTGTTTTTACGTGATGCTTTAATTCACAGTAAAATAGGCTACTGTGCATTAAAGCGCACATGTAGATGTGCTCAATGTTGTTCTCAGTGATGGGAATTCTACCACAACCTGGGGTACCACTGAACCAGTTCACCATATTATCAGAAACTTTCAACTTTCCTTCCTCCCACTTTTCCATGTTTTCCTCCCTTTATTATGGAAACTATTGCTCTTTCTGTGGTATTTAACTTGCTGAATCACATCACACAGAATCACTGGTTCTTAGGTGGTTTCTTCCCATGAGGCTTTTGAGATCTGGATTTAATTTCATCTCCTCAAATTAGCTGCATTTCCCCAAACAGAGTCCTTTTTTGTTATAATGAAAACTGGGTTCCAATGTTAGCACAAAAATAAAGCTTTTCCCTTACAACTGTTGAATCCTCCATTTAAAATCCAATGCTATAGGAAAGAAAAAAGAAATGAAAACTTTTGTTACTGCTGATGAGAAACTAAGCAGACACTATTTACCATCTATCCCCTTTCCCAGGGATCCACAACATACAACCTTTGGGCTGGATCCAGCCCACAGAGCCACAGGGCTTTGTCTGTGTCCATGCCCGTGCCCATGCCCATGCCCATGCCGGATCTGAGCCGCATGAAGGAGCACCAGGGTCAGGAAGCTATTCCCACATTGTTGCTTTTGCCTCCCCGCCCCTCCGCCCCGCTCCTTCCTCTCCAAGACTGCAGTGTGAGCACAGCTTCCAGACAGAGTGAAGCTGTGCCAGGGCCAGGCTGGGTGGTGGAGAGGTGGGGAAAAGCAGGAGCAGCGTGAAGGCAGCTTCCAGCTATCTGGCCATGGTGCAGCTCTGCTCCAGCTGGAAGTTGTGCTCACACCACGGCCAAGGAGCAGGAGGCAGGGAAAAGCAGTGATGGCACAATCTCAGCTGCCTGTCTTCGTTGGGGACACAGGGAAAGCCTTCTACTGCTGATGCACTGCCAAAGCCACCTGACCTGTGCCAGACTGCAGCCAGGTTGTTCTGGCCCATAGCTTGAAAAAAGGTTGCTGGCCACTACCCTTCCCTATTCTTTCCTGTGCTCCTGCCATATGTTCTACCCTTCCATCTACCTATCCTAACCCCCTCCTTCCCAACACACCTACTAAATTTAATTTTGATCATATAGTTACTGGAGACCCAAGCTGTTACTAAGGCCCTGTTATGCTGGGCACTCCACAGCTTACACAGGTAAGGAATGGAAGAAAGATGATATTATGATCCTCATTACACAGACCAGGAGGTAAGGAACCCAGTGCCCTCTTCTAGGGTAGTAGATCCCCCAGAACTGGGCTTCTGGAATCACATGACAGCTTCAGCTTTCATTAAAAAAAATAATAAATAAAATAATGATCCTGTTTCTCTGCCTTGTGGCCTACTGAGATGGTGAGTAAAAGGGCTGGTCAGCTAGTGAGGAGCATTTAGCATTTTTCCTGCTAATGGAAGGACCCTCACTTGGTCAACGCTGGACCCAACCCAAATGGGGAAAGTTGTAGTTCAAAGCACATGAGAATGACAGATTATTTTAGTTATACCAGTACTAGTGTTTTGCAGGAGGAACTTCCAAGATGCTGCCTCCCTACAGTGAATGGTCTGCCTCATGCCATCAGCAGTTCCAGCAGACACTCCTGTATTTTGGCTTCATTGCACACACATTTATTCTATGCATCACTTTCCTCTGAAACATCATGTGATTGTAGCTACCCCTGTAATCAGCCTCAAGACAAGCTCAGAATGGAAAAACCATGAATGCGACCTCCCAGCTGGTTCTCTTTGCATTTGGGGAGCCAGGTGATTAAAGAAAGAAGGAAAATGGGTGGATTCAAAAGCTGTGGGATACCAAAACTACAAGATTTTCCCTTAGGAAAACAAATAAGAAACTTTCCATTGACTGTGCTGAAAGAAAAATTGATCAATAAGCACATGGCTGTGGAACAAGAAGATTGATGCTCTATTTCATGAAGTGTCTCATTAGGAAACTGAGCCTGTAATTTGAGGAGGGGGAAGCACAGCTCTGACATTCTGCTGAATACAGCCATTATATAAGCAATTTCTGTGTCTAAAAGCAAGGTGAACATATTTCTTGCGCCCAAGTTGATCCAGCTCCCTGCCTGTGGAAGGGGCAAGAGAAAAGGGGCTCCTCCTCCTCTCAGGACCTGGTCTTGGCTTCTGCCCTACAACCAGAGACTTATTAAACACCATGCTTGTTGGTGGATCATATGACCCCTTTCCTCCTCCCATGTCACCTAGAAGCCTGTACCTTGAAAAGGAGAAGTCATACATTTAGTGATGTGGGGTCATTTAGTTTGACATGAGGCAATGAGGCAATTCATTTAAAAGCTATCTATAGTGTCAGTGATATAATAAAATGGGAGGCTTCTTACCAGCTGTTCCGAGAGCACAGCACAGAAGCAATTTAAGCTGAAAGAAAATTAAACTCCCTCATACTTCAGCCCCAAGGCAAAATGAGGAGCAGTGGGAAAGGGACAACAGCAACTGATGTCCAGCAGTTAAAACAGTCCAAACTTTTAAAAACAAAATCAAAGTCTTTCCAATTCAAGCCCAACAGTCAGCAAGGTTTTCTGGTAGTGGGTTAGAATGACCCGGCTCAGGTCCAAGGTAGGCTAGCTCTAGGACCTGGCTGCTGTTGCTTCTCCCTGCTGCCCAGGCACAGCATGAATTAAGCTCTCTGTCACTTGGCGGAAGCTCTCTACCAACCAGCTATGGTGCAGGCAAAGGTCTCTACTGCCCAACTGTGGTGCAGGCAAAGCTCCCTGCAGCCATATACCACTGAAGTCATCCTGCCGCAAAAAGCCACCAAAGCACCCTGGCTCTGTAGGCTAGATCCAAAGGACATATATTGCAGAACCCTGCTCCACAAACTACCTAGTGGCTTGGGGCCAGCGAACCTCAGAGGCCCCATCACATCCGACTTGGGGCTCGCTAGTGAGCTAGATGACTTAAGAGTCCTTTGATCCCTAAATTCCACCATTCTGTGTCCCAATACCAGGAACTTCTCTCCCAGGTGTCACAATTCACCAACTGTCCTATCCATCTGCAATTAAAAGAGGTCCTGATGGAGACCAGAACTCATGAGAAGTCTGCCGTGCCATTTTCCACGTTCACAATTGCTCCTTCTTTTCACTACAAAAAAGGGTCTGCCTGAGGTAATATCAAATCTAGTTCATCTTAGTACAGCTCTTCCTCAGGCTTTAGCCCTCCCTTTCCCCCAACATATTTCATGTCAGACTCCCTCCTCCTCCTCCCCCTCCCCTATCCACCACAGTAATACACAAAACGGACTTTGTCTTGGAAGAAAAACAGACCAGACGCTTCCATGGGGGAGGAGGGAAAGAGAGAGACCTTGTGCAGAAATTCCACGGAATTGGAAAGTCCGCTTGTCTAGCAGGGTTCGTTTGCAAGAGTTTAAATCTAAAGCAGATGTATCGCCTCTTTCCATCGGGTTTTAGGTTACAGTTCGCCTGAATTTTCTCCCCACAAAGTTCGGAAAAGGGGACACCTGTTGTAGGGAGTCACCCTCCCCAGAAAAAGCCCGGGCTTCTCGAAAGCAGGCGGCAGCCCGGGCCGGGGGGCCCGAGCCCAGCTCCGCCGTTGTGGGGAGCCCAGGACGGGAGCTGCAGCATCCCGCCACGCCGAGGCACATCACGGGGTTAAATTCTCCCGCTGGAGGGAGGGGAAACCAAAGGCATGCGGAGCTCTGAGCTGGCACTCAG
>NW_005842365.1:263633-267990 GCF_000455745.1 Alligator sinensis
CCGCTCTCCAGCCCGCGGGCTCCCCGGCGGTCCCGACGGCGGCAGCTGCTGCCTTCAGGATCCAGGCCGGAAACTGCAGCGCGAGCGCCGCTGCCCCCGCCGCCGCCTCCTCCGCGCCCCTCTCGGCAGCAGCAGGAGGGGCGCCCGGCCAGCCAGGAAATTCCACATTGGTTCCCCTGATCCCAGGCCAGGCTCTGGGGGACGCGGCGATGCCGCCTCTTCCCCGCGCTGGACGCGGCTGCGGGCGCTCCCGGTGCCGGCTCAGGTTGCAGCTCCCCCAGGGCTGGAGGGGGCCGGCAGCGCTTGGACTGGCTTTGCTGCAGCCCACGCCTGGCCCTCGCAGCCCAGGGAGGCGAAGGGCTCAGGGGCCTCAGAGGCCTTTCCCTGTCCTAATAGCCCCTGGGGCTTATTTCCTCTGCACTGCATAGGCCTAGATCCCTTTCCACTTCTGTGCTGCTGAGAGGGTCATTCCCCAGCCAGTAGGTGTGCCGGATATTTTTACACCCTAGGTGCAGCACTCTGCATTTATCCTTGTTGAACTTCATCCTATTGTGTTCTGCCCACTTTTCCAGTCTGACACTTTCTAGGTCTGCCTACAATCGTTCCCTACCCTCCAGAGCGTTCACTTCACCCCACAATTTAGTATCATCCGCAAACTTGGACAGAGTACACTTCATGCCCACATCCAAGTCACTGATGAATTCAATGAAAAGTACAGATCCCAGGACCAAGCCCTGCGGGACCACACTACCCACAACCTCCCAGGTCGATACCAACCTGTCCACCACCACTCTCTGGGTGTGACCCCCAACCAACTTGCCACCCGCTGGACCGTGTAAATATCTAAGTCACAGCCCCTTAATTTATTTATGAAATTGGGATGAGATACTGTATCAAAGGCCGTCCTAAACTCCAGGAAAACGATGTCTACCTCTACTCCTGTGTCTAAGCATTTTGTGACCTGGTCATAAAATGAAACCAGATTAATCAGGCATGATCTACCTGCTACGAATCCATGCTGGTTGCCCTGCTGCATTATTTTTCCCACTGGACTCCCACAAATAATGATCCTTAATAATCTTTTCAAAGACTTTTCCAAGGATGGAGGTGAGACTGGCATATAATTACTTGGATCCTCCTTCCTCCCCTTCTTGAAAATAGGGACCACATTGGCTCTTTTCCAGTCTTCTGGGACCTGACCCAAGCTCCATGAGTGCTCAAACAGACGTGCCAGTGGTTCTGTTACGACACCAGCCAATTCCTTTAGTACCCTCGGATGCAGCTTATCCAGCCAGGCCTGCTGACTTAAACACATCCAGTCCATCCAAGTGCCTCTGCATCAAGTCAACATCAACAGTTGGTAGGCTGGTATCCCTCTGATGACCATCCAAGAACCCTTTAGGAGATTTATCTTGACCCTTGTTCAAGAACACTGAGGCACAAAACTCACTGAAGAGCTCAGCCTTCCCCCCTGCACCCCATCTGCCACTAATTGCTCCTGCTTGTTCAGTAGGGGTCCTATGCTGCCCTGCACCTTCCTTTTACTCCCTACATACCTAAACAAATAATTTTTGTTCTCTTTAATTTGTGTTGCCAGCCTCAGCTCTGTTGTTGCTTTGGCTTTTCTGACTGCCTGCCTGCAATTGCAGGCCAAGTAGGTATACTTTGTGGTAGCTTCCCCCTGCTTCCACAGCCTATATGCTTCCTTTTTTGCCCTTAGACTCCCCTGGATCTCTCTGTTTAGACAAGGAAGTTTTTTGGCCCCTTTCCCCCTTTTCCCTCACACTGGGATAGTCTCCCTCTGTGCCCGAAGGATCGCTTCCTTTAGGAACGACCACCCTTCCTGAACTCCCATCTCGACAATACTCCTATCCTGCAGTGTGTCATTGATTAAACTCCTGAGCCCACTGAAGTTAGCTTTGCTTAAGACAAGCACTTCCACCCTACTAGTTTTCTTATCCACTCTATGCCGTATGGTGAATTTGACTGATTGGTGGTCACTGTCCCCAAGGTGACCACAAATCTGCAGCTCCCCTACCAGGTCATTCCCTGTAGCCAACACCAAGTCCAGTAAGGCATTCCCTCTAGTGGGACCGTATACCTCCTGCATTAGGTGAAGGTCCTGTATGCAGGTTAAGAACCTACGTGAGCAGCTGGATTTGTCTGACTGCCCCTCCCAGCAGATGTAAGGGTAGTTTAGGTCCCCCATGACAACCACATCCCTAGATGGTACGGCCTCTGAGAGCTGCCTCAAGAATTCCAAATCTAGCTCTTCCTCTTGATGTGATAGACTGTAGCAGACCCGCACCACCGAGTCCTTTTCCCCTTGACCTCCATGTACCCTAGCCCACAATGCCTCAGCTTTCTCCTCCTCTTATTCCATTTTGATTAGGGTAAATGTATAATGCTCCTTAACATAGACAGCAACTCCCCATCCCCATTTTCCTCCATGCTGGACCATAACTGGCACAGCATGAGGCCCAGGGGCTTGCAGTAGTTGGACAGCCTTGATTTACACCATTGTTATGTGCAGTTGTCAGCTCAGATCTGACCGCCCCAGCAAATGTGAGGAAACTATATTCAGCAAATTACTTATCTATAACATTTATGATAACATCTATGAATTGGCCTTTTGCAGGGGTGTTGAACTCATCCAGACCTGCATTCTAGATCTAGAACATGTCCTGGAACAGCTAGAGTGGGCGCTGTGCACAGCCAAGTCTTCTCTGGCTGCTCTAGGGCTGCGCTGCATGCAGTAGCCACTCCAGGACATGAGCTAGAGCTAGCGCTGCATGTGGTGTGCGAGGCCATCTGGCATGCCTTGTGTGCTGCCTGTGAGTCACTCTGAGATCAACAGGCAAAATGGGGGCCCAGATGATACAGCTCCAGAGGCCACAGGCCATAGAGCCCATACAGTCATATCTTTGATACCCCTGGTTTATTGAGATAATGAAATATATTCTTTCCTTTTAAGTATTTTAAGTCTAAACTCAGACAATTTTAGTGTCACACTAGGAAATTTCAGGATGTCTAGTCTTTTCTAAATAATAACTATACAGTCCAGTGTTAAAAGAGGGCATTTAAAATGTTAAATAGTCACACTTCTGAAATGTATCTGCCTCAGCATGATTTCTTCCTAGCTCACTTCGTATGCTATTTTCTGGCTCTATGGCTCCAGTCATGACCTGCAACATAGAGCACATATCTGAGCAAATATGAGGAGACAGATGAACCTGAAGAAGGGCACCTGATGCCTGAAATCTCTTCTAACAGCTCCCCTAAGTATACTGTTGGCCCAATAAAAGATACCACAGAAAAGCCTTGCCTCAGAGACAGAGTCAAGCAAGATGGCGGTCTTAAGAAACTAGCCAAGATTCAAGAGAATGGGATGGGGGAGAGAGACATCAGTGTGTGCAGAAGTTGGCATCACTGAAATGCAGCAGTCTTGTGGGATGAAATTTGAAACAATTTGACAGCCTAGTAGACATGGCAATGCTACTAAAGAATCCTATATCCAAATGAATCTAGAAGAGTCCAACAGCTTCACAGCAGTTTGTCCATGGTCAATTATTCTGAGTTTATGAAGAACACAAAGGGTTCTCAAAGATCACAGTGGTTGGTACTAAGCAAATTTGGCAGTCTGGCTCATTTTAACAGTGGGGACCAACCTTTTCGGCACATATGCCACAAATTAGTCCCACACCCTTCCTAAGTACACTCTGATCCCCTTTCCCTGACTTATCTCCTGCTCTTCTCTCTGTACCCTGTCCTGTCTACCACTGTGCTGTCTGTCCCCTCCCTAGTCTTCTGCATGCCACACACAGAGGATGCCCATGCCCCTTGTGGCACATATGCTGAAGGTTGGCTATCCCTATTATAACTTGTGTTGCAGCATCCACTACAACAATGGTGCCTAACCTTTTAACCCTGCCAGCTGGATGAGTGGTGCGAGGTCAATCTGCAGCCTGAATCCCATACAGAGTCAATGCATCAGGCTGGTCCATGGGTGTAAGCCCACATGCCAGATCTGTCACTCACTAGCTTGACCCCAAGCACCTGGATCAGGCCACATGCCAGCCTGACCCCACATGGCGAGGTCTGGACACACACTGGCCTGACCCTGCACAGCCAGATATGCCCATGCAGTGGCCCGAACACACACACCCAGATCCAGCCTTGAAGCAAAACCCTGCTCCCCTGCTCCCCCAAAGCCCCCCAGAAGCCCCACAAAACCCTCCAGCAGCCGCGGGGCCCCCTGCCCACCCCCAGCACAGCCGGGGTAAGCGGGGCCCGTGGAGAGAGGGGGCTAACCCCTTAGTGTGTGTGTGGGAGGAGGCGGCTGAGTGGAGCCAGGCCG
>NW_005842365.1:268191-268588 GCF_000455745.1 Alligator sinensis
CGCCACCCCCGGGGGGTCTCCTCGGGCTCTGCGGCCCCCTCCTCTGGCACCTCAGAGACAGCCACCCAGACAGAGCCCCTGGTTCCGGGCTCCACGCAGACGGAGCCCCTGGCTCTTGGCTGCGGGGGCTGCCTGTCCCTTTTTCAGGCTCTGGGGCCTGGGAGCATGGTGACCTCCCCTTGTGGGGTCTGCTCCCTTTTGGGGTCTCTGGCGCGCCAGCTGGAGGAGCTCCAGGCCACAGTCCAGAGACTGCGTGCCATCAGGGACTGCGAGCAGGAGATAGACTCCTACTGCCAGGCCCTTCTCCCCCAGGAGGCGGAGGGTAGACCACAGTCTCCCTCCAGGCCAAAGGAGGACTCCGGGACCTCCCGCTCTGTCCAGCCAGGGGCATGGACCA
>NW_005842365.1:268835-279028 GCF_000455745.1 Alligator sinensis
TCCAGCCCTAGGAAATGTCCCCCAGCTCCTTGTGAAGACTGGGGTCACCCCAGAGCTGTGCAAGGGGCTGGGAAGCATTCTGTCCATAGTCTCAGTTCCACATGCCCAAACTGAGACTCATTTGAAGATGCTGATTTTTAGAAGGCAGATCCTCAGATCATCTTGAAAATCAGTCTCTCCTAAGGTCATTTTCACCCAAATCACAAGTCACTTTTGGAAGCTGTGTCCTTAATGTGTGTGTTTCACAGCAACACTGATTTAGTTTGTATGTATTATCAACACATAGGTGCTGCAATGCCACAGGATAAAAAGGGGGATTAATAAAAGGGACTTATTCCTATGCACTTTATCTGGGCACATCAACCATGTGTAGAGGTCCACTGGGTGAATTTATCTAGTTTTGTTTCACAAACTTCACATGCAACAGTGCTTAAAATATATGCTTGGGGACTGACTTAACTTCCACGGAAGCCAATGGTGCCTTGCAGTTGATTAACTTCAATATGTGCCAAAGAAGTCGAAAGATACAAAAGGTGTGCTATACACTCCTACATCCTAGCATCAAAAATAGGCATGGCCTCAGCCTTCTGCTTTAAAATCTATGGTGTGGTCTAGAGTAAAGGAAGTAAAGGAAGAAAGAGTAGAGGAAGAAACACTCTGCTGCTGCCTCTATTAGCAGTGAGTGGGTTAGAAGAGGAACACAACAGCCCAGCCAAACTATGTCTAATGGTCTCAAAAACAAAAGACACTCCACGAGGCCAAATTCTGTATTGTTCTGGACCTTGTGAAATCCCATGGATATCTGTGGGGTCGCACAAGAGGAAAAAAGGGCAGAATCCAAACCTGTGGGTGGATCCAAGTTGAAAATTAAGCCAGTTTTAGCACCTGCTTCATATTTACGACATTGCTCAAAGTGCTTCAAACTGCAAGTGAATATTTGTGCTGGAAAGTCTGTTATGGTATCTCCTCAGGACCAGGCCGGTATGTGCTTACTTCTAACCATATTAAAAAGTAGGACTAACCTCAGATTACTACTGTTACACTGCATGCAGTTTACTGGATTCTCTCTGTTAATGGCTGAACTTTTTATATAAAGACCAAACATAAGTTTTTGATTTTCTTAGACTAGTAAGAGGTTGTTTTTTTAAAAGAAACTGCTGCCCTAAGCAAATTGCAAGTCTATAATATTTCCATTAAGAGATCTTACATTCCCAATGTCTAGTGATTTCAGTAATATGTTATGCAGTCCAGAAACATGGAATGAAAATTGTTCTTGTGACCACAGAAGCATTTTAGATCCTTCCGGTGAGGCCCTTATCCAGGTCATTTCAATCTGTTTGATTAATGTTTCCTTTTTTCTCTGTCATTACTTATAGGGAAGTGGGGGAGGTACAGATTTCTTTCAGAAGAATGCAGTCTAAATGGAAACAGATTCGCATTTACAAGACTTTAAGAATATTTTCCTTTATTTCTTCCAAATCAATAGAATCTGGCAGGTAAGTCATAATGGGCTGCACTCCAGGCCCCAACATGGCCCCCTTACAGGGGTTGACTGAAGGAGCAGTGGGTACATCCAGAGCATTCCTGTATTTCAGCTCTCTACTGTTAGCAGATTTCTTTGAGGACTGGTAGCATTCAGTACAAGTTGGAGGAGCCCTGAGACACCTCTGTTTCTTTGGATTAGTGGCAAGAAAAGGGGTGGGCGGAGACAAGTGAACTCCAGTATGTCCCTGGGACTGGGAGTTGTACTAAGCAAAGCTTGGCTAGACCCATGTGTTAGCTGAGCTAGAGGCTTAGGCTTACTTAAGATGGTAGGAAGGGCTTAGTGTCTGAAAGTCCCCTAAGTTCAGAAAAGAGCTGAACTACTGAATTAAGCAGTATTGGACACCATCCCATAAGGATAAGAACAGACTGAGGACACTCAGGACATCTTTCTTGATGAGGTCAAGATGGGTTGGTACCAGCCTCCAAAGGGCAGTTTTCTGCACCTTCACAGCATCAGTGTAATCGATCAGCAAGACTGTGGTTTTGGGCAGTGGCATAAGTCGGGCAGAGCAAACATGGCAACCAGCCTGGGCGCTGACTTGGGGTGGGATGGGTGGGACAGGGGAAGGACAAGCAAAAAAAGTGGTTGTTGACAGCTATGTGATTGCAATTGTAAACTGCAGCAGCAACTGGAAGTCACTGCTGCCCCTGTGTACCGGGCACCTGGCTAGGTCCCTATGCTGCTGGTTTTGACACTTGGTAAAGTCCTTCTGTAACCCAAAACTAGTATAAGAATGGAGCTATAGTGGCTGTTGACTCACTGTGTATCTCGCGCAGACTTGTAATCAACCTAAACTAGTGATTAGTGAAAAGATGCCTAGCAAGCTAAGTTTATGCCTCTTCTCTGTTACCGTGTGTGCTTAGCACTGCTACAGGTATCATTAAAGCTCTCCCTGAGTAGCACCAAGGGCCTAGAATGGTATAAACTCAAGTATATGCTCTGAGAACCTAATCAGCATGTGCATGCTGGTTTTGTCATTTGGATATTTGCATTGTAGGTATTTGCACAAGTGAATATTAAATTTGGTGGCATCACTTCTATAAGTTTGGTCAGACTTTCAGGTAACTACATGTAACCACATATAAAAAGTTACTTGTATGTAGTATACTATAGTTACTTTTTCTTCCTGTACATTACCTCTTCACTTAAAGCCATGTTCCTTATTCTGGCATGCCTGTGGGTATCAGGGGGGGGGGTGGGACTTTATGTCAAGGAGCACTACACATCCTCTGCCAGCAGTATGGGGTCAGGGGAAGGGCGAGCTGAAGTGCTCTGGGTCAAGATCCAGGGGGGGCAAGGCGAGAGGGATTTGACGGTGGGGGTCTATTACAGACCCCCCAATCAGGAGGAGGAGCTGGACAGGGAATTTTCAGGCCAGCTTGCGGAGACACTAAAAGCAAGGGATGTAGTTGTCATGGGCGATTTTAATTACCCGGACATCTGCTGGGAGGAGCAGTCAGCCGGGACGGACCGCTCCAGGAGGTTCTTGGCCGAGTTGCAGGACCTCCACTTGATTCAGGAGGTGCACAGTCCCACCAGAGGAGATGCTCTGCTGGACCTGGTCCTGGCCGCAGGCGACGACCTGGTAAGAGGCCTCCAGGTTCTTGACCACCTGGGCAATAGTGATCATCGCGTGCTGGAATTCACCATCCAGCGTAGAGTGTCAAGGGCCCGCAGCAAGGTGGTGGCCCTAGACTTCAGGAGGGCCAACTTCAGTGAGATGAGGAGATTAGTGGGAGAGGAACTGGGGTCCTTGAGGGCAGAGGAACTCAGCGTCCAAGAGGAGTGGTCGTTCCTTAAGGAAACGATACTCGGGGCCCAAGGGGTGTCCATCCCGACAAGAAGCAAGGCGGGCAGGAGTGTCCAAAAGCCCCCCTGGCTCACCAAGGGTGTCCGGGAATGCCTGCTTGCCAAAAGGGTGGCGTACGCCCGGTGGAAGGGGGGTGTAATCTCCAAAGAGGAGTATACCTCCTCTGCTCGGGCCTGCAGGCGGGCTGTTAGGAAGGCCAAGGCGGAGATAGAGCTCGGATTAGCGTCCAGGATTAAGGATAACAAAAAGTCCTTTTTCAAATATATTGGGAGGATGAAGAAGGCGCCGGGTAATGTGGGGCCCCTGCAGGATATGCGGGGCAATCTGGTGGTTGCGTCAGAGGATAAAGCGGACCTCTTTAACCAATTCTTCACCTCCGTTTTCTTGTGCAGGGACCGGGACTTCCCTGCTGTGATAGAAGCCGGACGCGAGGGGATCGCCTTCAGACCTCAGGTTGGGGAGGACCGGGTTAGAGAGCTTCTGGAGGGGCTGGACGCGTTCAAGTCAGCGGGTCCGGATGCTCTCCACCCCAGGGTGCTGAGGGAGCTGGCTGGGGTTATTGCAGGGCCCCTGGCACGGCTCTACGAGCGATCGTGGTGCTTGGGCCAGGTGCCAGACGATTGGAAGGTAGCTAATGTGGTCCCCATCTTCAAAAAAGGGAAAAGGGAGGACCCGGGCAATTATAGGCCCGTCAGTCTTACCTCAATCCTGGGGAAGCTCTTTGAGAAGATCATCAAGGAGCACATTTGTGATGGGCCGGCATCCGAGATGATGCTCAGGGGCAATCAGCATGGATTTATTAGGGGGAGATCATGTCAGACCAACCTGATTGCCTTTTATGATCAGGTCACAAAGGCCATGGATGCAGGTGTCGCGGTGGATGTAGTCTTTCTGGACTTCAGCAAGGCCTTTGACACCGAGTACTCATTTCCTCCACTCATGTACCTAGGCGACTGTGGCATAGATGCCTACACGGTCAGATGGACTGCAGATTGGCTGAAGGGTCGCACTCAGAGGGTGGTGGTGGATGGATCATATTCGACTTGGGGGGAGGTGGGTAGTGGAGTCCCTCAGGGCTCGGTCCTGGGCCCTGCGCTGTTCAATGTCTTCATCAGCGATCTTGATGTTGGGGTGGAGAGCAACCTGTTTAAATTCGCTGATGACACCAAAATTTGGGGGGAGGTGAGCACGCTAGCAGGGAGAGAGAGATTGCAGAAGGATCTGGATAGGTTACAGGGGTGGGCAGACAGGAACAGGATGCGTTTCAATACGGACAAGTGCAGGGTGCTGCACTTGGGTAGTAGGAACCAGCAGCACACTTATAAGATGGGGAGCTCCCTACTTGAGAGCACGGAGGCGGAAAGGGATCTTGGTGTCATTATTGACTCCAAGATGAACATGGGCCGACAATGCGAGGTCATGGTTGGCAGGGCTAACCGGACCTTGTCGTGCATCCACAGGTGCATCTCGAGTAGAGCCAGGGAGGTGATCCTCCCCCTCTATGCGACGCTGGTCAGGCCGCAGCTGGAGTATTGTGTCCAGTTCTGTGCGCCCCATTTCAGGAGGGATGTGGACAACATGGAGAGGGTCCAGAGGAGGGCCACCCGCATGATCCGGGGACAACAGGGCAGACCCTACAGTGAGAGACTGCGGGACTTGAACCTATTCAGCCTCCACAAGAGAAGGCTGAGGGGGGACCTGGTGACCGTCTATAAACTCACTAGGGGGAACCAGAAGGGTTTGGGGGAGACGCTGTTTCCCCTAGCCCCTGCTGGCATAACAAGGAATAATGGGCACAAGTTGATGGAGAGGAGGTACAGATTGGACATCCGAAAAAACTACTTCACAGTCAGGGCGGCTAGGAGCTGGAACCAACTTCCAAGGGAGGTGGTGCTGGCCCCTACCCTGGGGATCTTTAAGAAGAGGCTGGATACTTACCTGGCTGGACTCATTTGAGTCCCGTTTTTGTTTTTAGGGTGAGTGGTTTTGTTTGTGTTTTTGGGTTGTTCTCCCGCCCTGGCGGGGGGTCGGGCTAGAAGATCTATTAGGTCCCTTCCGACCCTGAAACTATGAAACTATGAAACTATGCACCAGCTGGATGGTGACCTGGTGACAAAGGATTGCACACAGCAAAAGCTGGCATCTTGGCACCCTAGTGGAAGGGTAGTGACTGGGGAGATCTTTCCCAGGTAGAGAAGAGGGAGTATGAAGGTCAGTTTGGGGAAGAAATGGGGTAGAGCTGAGCACCACCCTGGTCTTCACATCCATAAGGAGTTGAAGGGAGACATAAACACCCTACCCAGAGAACCCTATAAGTAGTGGCCTCTGAGTAGTGAAAGCATCATCTTGTCATGCATCTTGGAAGCTCCCATAATCTTGGTGGTCCTCGTTACCTCTGTTAGCATGTTAGCACCTGCATGTAGAGCATATCAGGGACCAGGTAACAGCATACTCCACTGCTACCTGGTGAAGGGACCCTGACTACCTGAGGTGATGCCAAGGACATAGGCTGCAGGTAGTGGAGGGGCCAGGCTAGGTGGCTTCAGGTACACTTGTTTTGGGCCTTGTGAATAGGCCCTTAGCCCTTTCCACCCCCTTTGGAAGAGGAGGTTGCAGCTGAGGAGCTCTTACCCTTGCCTCTGACTTCACCTTGTTTTAAGGGCACTGTGGCCCCATCAGAGGGAGACTGGACAGGAAGATCTCCCTGGTCCCTATTACTACTCCCTACTCCATTTTCTGCTCCCTTGCTAGAAGCTGCTGAAGAGGCAGCCCCTTCAAGGGTCTCTTGCCTTGCCATAGCAGGCTGGGGTAGGATGTGGAGTGGAAGTATTGGAATGGGAGAGTGGATAGTTTGGAGTATGTGTCAGGGGTTACCTCCTCTTGATGCATTTTTTGTGACAAACTGGGGAGCCTTTGGAAAGTGCTGGAAATAGCTGCTGGGGGACATGGGACATTTGTTTGCTTAATAAGAAGAGGGAGGGTAGGGCTAGGAGGAGAGCTTAATAACCACACAAACACACACAGGCATAAGCAGGAGGGAGAGGAAAGCACAGTGCTGGCTTTCTCAGCCTGGACAAACACTGGGGTTGGAGGAGGGGACTGCAGGATTCACCACAGGAGGGTAAACTCAAGGTTGTAATAGGGGATGTGAGGGGACCCTGCAGGTGTAAGGAAAGCCCCTGGACAGGGCTGGCCAGTCCTATACTGAAAAACCTGCAGTTGCAGGGTTCCCTGCAGCTAAGGGGCCCCCTGCACATAGGCAGCGGAAGTGGGGGGCTAACAGGGCTCAGTCCCTACAAACATGGGGTAGCAGCAGGCATTGCCTTAGCATGTGTGCTGCAGGGTCCTACAGCAGGGGGGGAGGAGTGGGCATGCTAAGCTACACTGTGCACTCACAACCAGGATTGCAGGTGGCCCAGCTGTAGGCAGGTATGTATCTTTTAATCTGTTTTTTTCATTTCCATGGGCTTGGGGGAGAACAGATCAAGACCCTGACAGTGCAGGAGAGAGTGGGGTAGCGGAAGGGAAAATCATTCACCCCTGCCCCTGGCCTGCTCCTTCCTGCACTGTGGGGATTGTCCCACCACCTCGTCCGGCCCCCATTCACCATGACTGGGGCCCTGGCCCAGACGGGTCGTGGGACAATCAGAGCCTGGCGGCTCCTCCAGAGGCGCAGTGCCAGGCAGCCAAGTGGGGGGAGGGCACATGGCCCCCCCCGATCTTTGTATGGACTACAGCTGCAGCTTTGAAAGCTTTGGGCGCCACCTTGTGCCTTGCTGCCTGGCCTGCCCAGTGGTGGGATGCACATGATGACACCCACTGCTTTCAAAGAGGTGGCGGTGAGGCATGGAGACAGAGCAGAAGCTGAGCCCAGCTCTCAGATGTGGTCCATGCAAAGACTGGGGGGCCATGTGCCTTCCCCCTGCTTGGCTGCCCATCGCTGTGCCTCTGGAAGAGTTGCCGGGCTCTTCCTGGGATGATGCAGGGTGGGGCAGGTTGGGCGCAGGGGTCCCGGGGGCTCCATCCCCTCCATCCCAGTGGTGCAGCTGAGGCTGGAACTGCTCCAGGTCCTGGCTCTGGACTCCCCTGGCTGGTGCAAGGCTGGGGCTGGGGTTGGGAGGCAGCCAGGGCTGGGGCTGGGGCTGGGGCCAGTGCAGCTGGGGCAGGTGCCAGGGCCAGGAAGTGGCTAAGGCTGGTGCAGGCAGTAGGCAGCTGGGGCCAGTGCAGCCAGGAAGCTGCCAGGGCCAGGACTGGCATGGCCGGGACTGGGAGGCAGCCAGGGCTGGGGCCGGTGCAGCCAGAGCCAGGAGGCAGCCATGGCCGGTGAGGCTTCTGGGGCTGGTGTGGTTAGGAATGGTAGGCAGCTAGGGCCAGGGCCAGGGCCAGGGTCGGGGCCAGGGCCGGGGCTGGGAGGTGACCAGGGCAGTGCAGCACCAGGCAATGCTGTTCCCCTGCTTGGTCCTTTCCCCTCCCCGCTCAGACTTTCCCAAGCAGGGGGACGTGTATTTTCTTCCTCCACCTATGTCCCTGCGTCTGGCTACTTGCCACTGCTGGCTTCACATCCAGATGCTCACCACCCCTCTCCCCCTCTGCCACTGCCACCACTGGCTTCTTTGGGGCAGGGGGCCCCAAAACTATTTCTTGCAGGGGGCCCCCAAAAATGGTGGGCCAGCCCTGCCCATGGAGCAGCAACAGGGGGAGAAGAGGATTTTGTTTCCCCCACAAGGCAGCACGGGACAGCTCAGGAGATAGTTTGCAGCCAGCAGCTCCCGGCACCTGGTCCCTGACCCAACCAGCCAGTCACCACAGGAAACAGCTGTACCTTGCCTCATGCTGGGTGTGAAGGACTGATGGTCTGACCCAGCAAATGACATTTCTTTTGTTCTTATGTTAAGTACCATGGTGTGATCATTGGGCAGTGTCCGAAAGTATGCCTTGGAAAATCTTTAATATTCTCATTCCAAACTGGCTAGAAAATGGGCACCCTTATATGACCCAAGGTCTGAGTAAAGCAAGCAAAAATTGTACAGCACTGTACTGAGGTGAAAACCTCCCTCTGCTGGACACTCACCAGGGTGCCACGTTTGGGTCCCACCAATTTTTGCATATCCTCTTTGAGCCCGCCTGCACTATGGTGGCGCTGTGCTTCAGCCAAAAGAGCCTGGAGCATGTCGTGCAGGTCTGTTTCTCACTCCATACCTGTAGATGTTCCTGCTGGAACTGCTGTAGGGTTCTCTCCAGCAGCTGCCTACAAGCTGCAAGCACATGGAAGACTGAGGTATTTAGCACAGCTATGGAGGCATACTGTGGGTGCATCTACATGAGATGCTTATTGGAGAGTTGGCAAATTAACTCCACAGTAAATGCCTCAGCATCTACACATGCAGTGCTATTAGGCCACAGGCAACTAATCAACACTGCTGCAGGTTAGTACTTGTATTTACAACTACTATCCTACAGTAGAGTTTTTTACTCTCCATCAACACACGTGTAGATGCTGATGACGGCTGGTGGGGCATGAGGGTGCTTCAATGTGGGGGCTGTCTGCCAGATAGTCCTACACTGGAGTACCCTTGTGCCCCAGCCAGCCCCTTTGCATCATGTTGAGCCAGGTCGGGGCAGCCCTGTACTAGTAGGCCGAGCTCCTGGGCCCCCTGCCAGGCAGGGCTGCTCCAATCCAGCTTAATATGCTGCAGTCCTGGGTGCATTCACTGGAGCAGTCAACACTGGCACAATATGCACCAGTGTTTATTGCTGTGTATTAACAGCACACGTAGATGCACAGTGAGTAGCTGTGGGAGCACAGCTGCGAAGTGGCTTAACTGGTTTTTGTTTGGATTTGGGGGAATGTGGGGGGGAGGGGCAGGCTCAAGAGCACCCCAGCCTGAGCATATTGCTGCCATGTTGTTATCAGGTTTACTTTGGTTTGGGAAAGATACAGCACCAGAGTAGCACTGCCTATTGCCCTTTCATAGGAATAGGACACAATATCCTAGCTCCCCTCAGGGATGTGGGGAATTTTCCAGTGCTTTATTTTTCCGTGGGAAATTTTCCAGTTCTAAAAATTCATTGTTTCATAGAATTCAGTAGTAACAATGAGTGGATACAAATACAATATTAGGCAAGCTTGGCAGTTTCAAAGTTGTAATTAATGTTTTCCAGGTGATTATCCCTATGAAGTATGTGAGAGAGTACATGTATATTTTATTGATTTGTAAACAGGAGGGTAAATACACTCACACAATAATCCAAACCAAAAATCAAGTTATGAATTCACCTAATTGGCTGTGCAGGTCAAATCAAAACCAAAGCTAAAATTCTGATTTCATCTCAGACTGCAAGTGAAAGCAAAACTAAAACTGTGATTAATTATTGTTTTACTTTCAGTTCAGAAAACGCACAGATCAGTGTCTCATTTCTTTTCTTGAGTTGGGGAAGTTAAAAGAGTTTGCATAAGATCTGCTAGTTTTTCAGTGCTTTTGTTTTGAAGTACTCATAATAATGTCTAATCAGAAAAAAAACTAGTGTGTGATATCATTATAGTGAAGTTCAAGCCACTGAAGGAAGGAAGAAAGTTGATAGATGTAAATATTGTGGGCAGGAGTATGCTAACAATGCAACAAGAATGAAGAAACATTTAATAACATCTAGAAACTGTCCTGAAAGAGTACAAGGCATATACAGCAAGCTGATACAACTAAGTAGTGGAACAATATAATCTGAGAAAAGTCTACTTAGATTAATAGATTCATAGATGCTAGGGTCAGAAGGGACCTTAGGAGTTCATTGAGTCCAACCCCCTGCTGGGCAGGAAAGAGCGTTGGGATCAGATGACCC
>NW_005842365.1:279038-289517 GCF_000455745.1 Alligator sinensis
ATGCCTATCCAGCCTTCTCTTAAAGACCCCCAGGGTAGGGGAGAGCACCACCTCCCTTGAAAGCCCATTCCAAATTCTGGCCACCCTTACTGTGAATAAGTTTTTCCTGATGTCTAGCCTAAATCTTCTCTCTGTCAGTTTGTGACCATTGTTCCTTGTTACCCCAAGAGATGTCCTGGTGAACAGAGCATCTTGGATTCCTTGCTGTGCTCCCGTAATGAATTTGTAAGCGGCCACAAGATCACCTCTCAGAATTCTCTCGCGGAGGAAGAAGAGGTTCAGGTCCCTTAGTCTCTCTTCATCGGGCTTGGCCTGTAAACCCTTAACCATATGAGTGGCCCTCCTCTGGACCCTCTTTAGGTCATCCACATCCTTCTTAAAGTACTGCACCCAAAACTGGACACAGTACTCCACCTGTAGTCTGATCCATGCCGCATAGAGGGGAAGTTACACCTCCTTGGTTCTATTTGTCATGCATCTGCTAATGCATGATAACGTGCGGTTAGCTTTGCTGATGATTTCATCACACTGCTGACTCATGTTCATCTTGGAGTCCACTATGACTCCGAGATCCCTTTCTGCTTCTTGCACTTGTCCTTGTTGAACTGCATCCTATTGTGTTCTTCCCACTTATCCAAACTGTTCAGGTCTGCCTGCAATCGTTCCCTACTTTCCGGAGTGTTCACTTCACCCCACAATTTAGTATCATCCACAAACTTGGACAGAGTACCCTTTACGCCCACATCCAAGTCACTGATGAAGACATTGAAGATTACAGGTCCAAGGACCGAGCCCTGTGGGACTTCAGGAATCCTATGTAAGTAAACAAATTAATATGTTAAACAACACGCAGTATAGGCTAGCATCTAAAATTGTTTGAAAACATTATAATTGTAAAAGTTGTTAATGCAGCTCTGGATGATTATTTACTTATTTAAAATATTTGTATCTTGCTTTTCTGCTTGCATTAAGCACCCAAAGTGGCTGAGGCTTAACAATAATTTTTTTACAAATTACATAATAGATAGTTAACTATTTCAACCCAGCAGCGCGAGCTTAGTCCTCTGGCCAATGGCAGAGGCCAAACTATACTTCCCTTTGGCTCTGCAGTCCCAGGGCAACTGAGCAGCAGTGTGTTATTTCTGGCAGGGAAGTGGGGGAAGCAAGCTCCCTGCCACTTCTCCTTCTCTTTCTGATGGATGAGGCCAGACTAGAATAGGCTAAAATCAAAATCTTTCCCCCAGTTTGTTGCAGGAACTTGGTAACTCAAGTGAAATGGCAGATTTGCAAAAAAAAAGGAAAATAAAAATGTTGAGCTGCCAGATTGGGGGAAGAAGAAGCAGGACCCTCGCTTTCAAGATCATTGTCACCCAATATGTGATCCACCATGAGTAGCTGTTCAAGACAGTCAAGCTTTTTGTCAAGCTTTGTGGACAAAATATCAAAAGAATATCAAGAAAAAGCAGATGAGACATTACCTTGAGCTATATTTGCAAGTGGTATACCTCTTTCCATAACAGATAATCAATACTGGAAGGAACATTACAAACTAATTCTCCCATCATATAAGTTACCGTCATGTTATTGCTTATCACATTTTCTCTTAGATAGAAAGTATGACAGAGTTCAAACAATGGTTATTTAAAGGATTAGTCAAGCAGAATCACTGACTCTGATGTCAGACGGATGGACTGATATACAAGGATATCTTTATTGAACATTGTGTTAGCAACACCTGAACCAATATTTCTGAAAGCAATTGCTACCAAATCTTCTTGTCATACAGGTGAATACATAGCCAACTTACTGAGTGAAGAGACTGAAAGTGCAGCTCCCTCCAGGGTACAAGCCCTTGCAATTGATAATGCGAGTAACATGAAAGCTGTGGGGCAAATATTAAAGGCAAAGTATCCTCATTTAATAGTATTTGGCTGTCTTGCCCATGGGTTGAATCTTCTGGCAAACAACATAGTAAATGGGAATACAATGAAGACAATATGAGCAAACTGTAAAGCGACTGTGAAGGTATTCAACAATTATCATGTTGCTAATCAGACCTTGAAGAAATTACAGAAAGAGAAGCAGGGGAAGGAAAGTGTACTTTTATTGCCAGGGGAAACTAGATGGGGCTCGGCTACAAGCATTTACATGGTTTGCTGTGCACAAAGAATTCTTTGCAGCGCGCTTCAATAGATGACACAGTCTTCCAGATTATTCCTGTGAACATTCGGAAGCAGATTCTCAACAACAATGTGTTCTGGGTTCGAGTTCAAGAACCATTCAATTTGCTACTACCAGTTTCAGTGGCTATCAAGAAACTTGAAGGAGATACCCCAAACCTTTCAAGTATTCCAGAGATATTCAGACAACTGAATGAAAATCTAATTGAGCTTCTGCCTTCTTCACCTCTATCCAAAAAAGAAGTAGTAGTAAAACAAATGTTTACTAAGAGATCTGAGTTTTGCTTTCATCCAGTTCATCTGGCAGCAAACCTGTTGGATCCTCAACAGAGAAAACAACATTTATTAGAAGATGAATTATCTACTACTCTCAATACAATTATGGAAGCTAAGAATCTCCCCAGCATCTACAAAATAGCCATGATGACAGACATTGCCAAGTACCATGCAAAAGAAAAACTTTGGAGCAAAGGCATCATTTGGCAGGCAGAAGAGACTATGTCTCCTCTCACATGGTGGAAGGGATACTGTAACACCCGACTGTTGTCCAGGATTGCTCTAAGGATCCTAAGCATTCCACCAACAGCAGCTTCTTGGGAATGGAACTGGAAGGCTTTCAGCTCAATCAAAACAAAAAAGAGGAATAGATTAACAAATGAATGCACCACTAAATTTGTTTTTATTTCTCAAAATCCTTTGCTTCTGGAGTATTAGTCAGAAGCACAATTAGTGAATAAGATGCAGTGTGATGATAAGTTGTCCTTGCTCATAAACTCATTGGTAAAACCATCCTTTAGTGAAAGAGAATGTGCTTCAAGTAGTTCTGAATCAGATTTGCCTCAATCTGTGCAAGTGATTCTACAGATGGTGACAGTGAAACTGGAGGTGCTGCAATGACCTCAGTGGAAGAGAGTTAAACTCTGTTGAAATAGATGGGTGGACAACCACGGCATATGATGCAAAGTTCTTTGGGTGTGCTAAAATTAGTGTATCAGCATTTTTTCTTAAACAAACCATATAAGGGAAGTACCTGCTATTGTGTATTGTCTTTACATTTTTACACGTATTCCAATAAAAAATAATTTCTTTCCACATAAAGCTTTGAATTTGTTTGAATATAACATTTAAACCACATTAAGCGTGCTGTAGTTAATTTTTTTCCTAATCAAATATTTAAGTTCAAATACTTGTGGCTATTGGGGCATAAAATTCACATGGGGGTAGTTTTTTAGTTCTGTTTATGAAATATAAGTCAAATAAACATGCTAAATACGATCACCCTCTATTTAGGGCATTGGAGATTTTTCTGGAAAATTTTCCAATTCAAAATTTTCTGGAAAACCCACATCTCTGGCTCCCTTAGCCTTCCAGGACCTGCACTGATCCTTCAGACTTCCCAGTAAGCACACCCCTTTCCTAGATTTCCTCCCTTGTGGACACTGGCTTTAGAGGTTCCCATTTAAGGACATGAGATAATGGACATACGCATTATATCAGGGGTTGTCAACTAGGGGTATGCGTACCCCTGGGGGTACTTGGGAAGGCCCCAGGGGATAGGAGACTGCAGTGCAGAGAAGCAGGGATACTTGGGAAGCGGTTGTGCAGGGGATGGGTCTGCCACCGCCATTCAGCACTGTGTGCTGCCCCCCTGTGTCCAAGTCCATCCGTCTGTCTGCTGGGGGATCCCCTCAGTCAACTGGCCACTGGGCAAGACCCCCCCCACTCATCCACAAGCCACTGGAGGGCCCCTCTGCTTCTCGACTGGCCACTGGGGGTACGTTGACCAAAACAGGTTGAAAACCCCTGCATTATATGTTCCTTGTGACATGTGCCTGTATTTAAACTGGAAGCCAACACTAGATTGTTTCTGCTAGTTGGTGCTACAGGGGGGATACACACTGATTAAATTACGGGTGTGGTTTGTGCAAGAAACCATGGAGACCCCCCCCATCTGGTCCACCAGGCTACTGGTGAGCCATGGAGTTTGGTGGGTGGGGCCAATAGTAGGCAGGGCTTGCAACAGAATCTGAGGCACTTGGGTTTTGCTGAACAGGGCGCTGGCAGCAGAGGATGGGTGAGGACTGTGTGACAGTCCTCAATTGCCCTGCAACTGCTATCACTTGCACATCCCTACCATGGCAAGCAGATGCCTGGCCCATAGCTATTCTATCTGCCCCATTGCTGCAATGGCAGCTGCTGCCTCGGGTCATATCCAGCCTGCAAGGAACCTCTGTGGTCCATATCTGGCCCAGGGCCCACAGTGAGGTTGATACCCCTAGATTACAATGAAGGGTAGGAACTGTACATTTATGCTCCAGTTTATGGACTTCCCCTTAACCCAAGAGGAAGTAACTGGAAAATCCTCAGCACAGACTATGTGCTGGGAGATGAGCTATTTTTTCTGTAAAAGTGACTGGAGAATTGCCAAAGGTTGGAGAAGGTGCCAGAGACACAAAGCTGAGATGAAGGCAGTTTCTAACCCCTGGAAATTCAAATCTGTGCTTGAGGCAAGTCCAGATTGGAGCATCCTGTGGGGTCCTCCCCAGTGCTCTCTTAATGAGGCTCATATATTGCAAAGGGTTTGGCTGAGAAGGCAGCTCTTGCTAGCTGCACCCACCTGCAGTATTACTGGAGCATGAATTAAAGCACTATATATGCCCAAGGGGCATGCAGTGCTGCCTCCCTCTTGTGGCTATATGGCAGAGCTGCAGAAAACATGCAAAGCTGAGCCTCTACCAGCATGGGCATGAAGTTACATACAAAAGACAGTTGACAAGGTATGGACACATCCGTACTGAATGTTCAGGTACTAGATGATTCGGGGCTATCAGCCCTCCTTCTGCAGGACAGGAGCAAAACTCTTAACCAATGGGATTAATAAAGAATCCCTGTGGCATAGTTATGCATTGTAGAGTTTATTACCCCCATCTTTGAAGTATTTGATACTGGCCACACTCAGAAATGGTTCACCGGATTGAACTGCCCCTGATCTCATGGCTCCTGTTATCCTTCAAGGGACAGTACTGTATTTTCCACATGCAAAGGCCCTGGATAAAACTATTGCAAATTATATTCATGTCTGCTTTAAATCAGGTGCATTTTTGTCCCAAAATGTACCCAGAGCTCATTAGACTTCATCCTCTACACTGAATGAAAGGGTCATATAGAAAAAGTAACAGATGCTATAATCTAATTTAGGATACCACTATACTGCACGCACACAAAAGATGGGAATCAAAGTTGCATAGATATAATTGACATTTCTTGCCTGTTTGTTGCTTCAGTTTTCATCCTTAATTTTCTGGTAACCATTTTAACCTGGAATTCATAGAAATGCCATAAATCAGGTATGCTCAACCCCCAGGCTGTGGGCTAAATCAGGCCCATTGGAGACATGTCATCCATGCCACAGGGCTCCCCATGGGTCTGGAAACTTAGCAGCAGGAAGGGTTAGTAATTAACATTGCCACTGCTGCTGCTCCCCTCCTCCCTGACATATTTCTAAGCCTCATGCACCTTCATTAAACCCTGGACTAAGTCTACTCTTTGCACCCAGATTGGCTTGATTTAAAGATGCAACATATTAGAAGACAGGGTGGATTCTCTATTAAGCCACCCTCTTAAGAATGTGAGGTTGAAGTCCATCCTGAATTTTGTAATTTTAATTAAACTCTCATTCTGCCTTTGTCTGAAGAGCCCACTGCTCTCACAAATCTTTTCATATACATATAAAATGATTTTGGGCCAACTAGATGTTCATACTTCAGTTCTTCTGTATGCTAAGGGCCCTTGTACACATACTTGGCATTTAGTCACTAAAAATGTTCCTAGTTTCATTTTTCTTTCTTAGTTTAAGATGGCTAAATAAGTAACATGGACATGATTTACCACGTAAGGGTTTATTATGCTACGACTAGTAAAAAGCACTAGAGAACATGTCAGAACAATTTTACTCTCGTGCCCTTTCAGTCCTACCTTACAAGAAATGCCCAGCCACAGCACTTCTGCCACTCTCTTCTCCTGGGTGCAAGTTGCATGGGGCGCTCGGGGGACTGAGATGCGAAATCTTTCCGTGCAAAGCTAATCCCAAGTGTATACAAGCATGGGGCGCTTGGGTGGGTTTTTTTGGCCTGAAACCTTTCTGTGCAAAGCCCCGAAGGTTTCCCAAGCATACACAGACATCTCCCAAAGCTGGGTGAAGTGGGGCAGGGCACCCTTTGGGCAGCAGGCTGTTTCCATAGGGAGCTGGGTGCGAGGTACCATTTGTGCTACCCCCAAGCATGCACAAAGCATTGCCTCTCCTCTGGCTCCAGGGTCCCAAAGGACATCACCCCCGGCCCTAACCCAGTGCCCCTTGCTTTCCCTGGATGCAAGTTGTATGGGGCGCTTGGGTGCTTTTTTTGGCCCCAAACCTTGCCATGCAAAGCCCCACGTTTTGGCACAAAATTTTTGTGTGCTTACTACGCCGGCATCAGACTGTCTGGGTTTTTTTAACACTGAACGAGGCAGGTGTGTGTGTGGGGGGGCGGGGGGTGGGGGAGGAGACTGTCTGGCCCCTTGAGTGCCTATAAATTTGTGGAGCAGTGACTAACTGGGGTATGTACTCTGTAGACTTTTGAGGTGGATGAGAGATGCCAGCACACAAGAGGCACATGGACTCAGCCCTGCGGGACGCTTGCTCCTGGGTGGCATAGCACCTTTTCTATAAGAGTGCATCCTGCTGCTTGCTGCTCATGTCAGCTGCAGTATTGCCTTTCACTGCAGGATGAGGCAGCTTTTTGCAATACTTGAAAGAGGACACCCCGACCTGTTTCACAATTAAACAGGACGTTTATGCTTTGGTAATTGAGAACAAACACTTGGCTGTGCCCATTGTTTACTTTATCTTTCATGTAAGCGGGGTTTAATTGCCATGAATGAAGTTGCTGGGTATCTGATAGGGCTGTGTGAAATTTTGCCACCAGTTTTGTTTCAACACTGTTTCGACCTGTTTTGAGGTTGAAACAGCAAAATCGAAGTGAAACAGATATGGTCGAAACAGCCTCGAAACAAAATGAGGCAAGTTGAAACGTTTTGCTGTTTTGATGCTGTTTTGATGTTTTGCCCATAGGCTATGATGGGGAAGGTTGAAACAGACTATAACATTGTCATTTCTGGCCAGATTTGGATAAAACTTGCAGGAAACAATGTCTACCCTGGAAGGTGCCAGAGTGACAACATGCCAGAGCCCGGAGCAGCTGTTTGCAGCCTCCCAGTTGGAGCCGTCCCATGGAGCTCAGTCTGCTTGCAGCAGGGCTTGCAGCCTCCCAGCTGCTTCCTGGGAGCAGCCTGGACTCTGTGGCTGGCAGAAGTTGCTTAGAGCTTGTGCTGGCGGTGGTATGCCGAGCAAAATGGCCTCGCGTGTCATGCTCGGCCCATGTGCCAGGTGTTACTGACCTGTGCTTTATATTATGCTACTACCATCAACTTGTGGGCTATGTGTGCTACCTCCCTCCCTCCCTCTTGCCTATGCTTCACCGCTTGTAGACCTACAGAATCCCAGCTTGTGCACTCTCTCTCTATTTACAATAGCAAAAGTGCTGAACTGAAATATCTAGCCTGTTCCCTCAGGTGCTTTCCCCATGGCAGGAGGCTCCCTCTCAGCACTCCTGGTTGCTGTTGGCCTATGTGCCCTCTCTTATCACTACTGCTACGGTGCAGTTTTTCCAACAACTCTCTCCATCCTTCCCTCTTGCCTGTGCTTCATCGTGGAGACCAGGGGTTGGCAACCCCCGGCACGTGTACCGAGCATGGCATGCAAGGCCATTTTGTTCAGCATGTCATGGCCAGCCCTGGCTCTGGGTAGCTGCTGCCAGCAACAGAGCCTGGGCTGCTCTCAGCAGGGCTTGTAGTGTCCCTGCTGGGAGCAGCCCGGGCTCTTGACTGGCAGCAGCTACCCAGAGCCGGGGCTGACTGCAGCCAGGAGGATGCAAACAGCTGTGTTGGGCTCTGGAGCCCCGGCACGAGCTCCATACCAGTGCGTGCACCCACGTGTTGAAGCAGGTGGTGGGGGAAGGGCCTGAAGCAGCACAGCCCTGGTCTTTCCCCCGCTCCCAGCACAGAGCTTGTGCCTGGGCTCAGGAGCCCGGCACAGCTGTTTGTAGCCAGCCTGGGCTCTGGGCAGCTGCAGCAAGCAGACTGCAAACAGCTGCACTGGGCTCCAAAGCTCCGGCATCAGCTCCATGCTGGCGGCAACTGCACGGGCACCTTGGGGCAGACAGAAGGGCAGTGCAGCCTGCTCCGAGGTGCATACTCAGTTGCCGCCAGCACAGAGCCGATGTTGGAGCTGTGGAGCTGTTTGCAGCCTGCCCGCTGCTTGCTGCAGCTGCCCAGAGCCCAGGCTGGCTACAAACAGCTGCACCAGGCTCTGAAACCTTGCCATCACCTCTGTGCCAGGAGCTGGGGAAAGACCAGGGCTGTGCTGCCTGAGGCCCCACCCCCACCGCCTGCTCCAATGCGTGGAGTGCACATGTCAGTACGGAGCTGATGCTGGAGCCTGGCACAGCTGTTTGCAGCCTCTCAGCTGCAGCTGGCTGTGGCTCTGGGTAGCTGCTGCCAGCTGGGAGCCTTGGCTGCTGCCAGCAGGCAGCTGGGACACTGCAAGCCCTGCTGGGAGCAGCCCAGGCTCCAGCAGCTAGCCAGAGCCGGGGTAGCCGCCGGCGGGGCTTCGGGTGGGGGGCAAGGGGCACAAGCAGGGCATCCTGCCATGTACCCCCTGCCCTCATTTTGTTTTTTTGGCATGCCGGCACTCCGGCACCTTCCAAGATAGGCATTGTGGTGTTTTTCGGCGCACTGACCAAAAAACGTTGCCTACCCCGATGTAGACCAATGGTATCCCAGATTACACACACATGCTTTCTTGCACTGCAAGAAATGCTTTCCTCAGGTCTGAAACCTGGTAAATCTCTGCCAGGAAAGGGCTTCACTCCTCACTCCCTCTTTCTCCAGCTGCAGACACACACACACGCACACACACACACAGCACCCTGCTTCATGGGTGCTAAAAATGCTCAGTTCTTTCACTGCAGTGAGCAGCTTTCTTTTTGTTTTTTTGAGTAAAATCTAAAAAAAAGGGTTTTCCCTAAAAATCAAGACCAAGATTACATGCAGGTTTGAACAGTGTTGGTTAAAAGTAAACATTGTGATATAATGTTATTCTCTCCCCCCCCCCAAAAAAAATGTTTTTCAGCCAGTTTTTCACTACCAAGGGCATCTCAGCTTTCCCACTCCATGGCTGGCCTTCCAATACAACCAAGCATTCACCTACCCACTCCACGCCCTCAGCCAGTCCTTTTGATGTAGGAGTTCAAGCTGGGCAGCTTGTTCTGACTCAGCTTCTCCAGACCATAGTGTATTAACATTCCTGGGAACAGTTGGCAAGCTCTCTCCCTGCATCTTGCCTCCTGGCTGGGGCTCTGTCTGGGGCAAAAAAAACTTCCTCTGGGGTTTTTTTGTGATATAATATCATATAACAACTTTGTGATATATTTGTGAGATGATATATATATAACAGCTTTGTGATATATTATTATTTTCTTCACAAATAGAAAAGTTTTTCAGCCAGCTCCACCACTTGAATACCAACAGCTGCTTCCCCCATGGCTGGGGGGCTGTCTCTCAGCACTCCTGGTTGGTGCTGCCCTATATGCCCTCCCTTCTCTGGACAGGACCTCCTAGCATCATCCCCCTGCTGCTTCCCCCCATGTATGTAAAAAACATAATTGTCAATGCTTGGATTTATAAAAATGTAATACAAAAATGTTACCTGGGATCCCCTTGCTCAGGACAGCTGCCCCCAAACTCGTGTTGGGGGGGCCATGATCAGCCTACTCTAATTCCCCCCTCCCCCTGCGATCAACATAAATGGCCAGCATGACCTAACACTCCCACCAAGTTGAAGAAAGAAAAAACTGCCCAGGTGCAATGAATTTCCCCTGCTCCCCCGCCAATCACCATTTACACAGTGGACAGAATTGAGAGGCTGCACTGGAGGGGAGCAGGGGGTGTCTTAGGGAAGCTGCAGCAAGCAGCGGGCTCACTACAAACAGCTGCACTGGGGCTCATCACCTCCATGCCGGGAGCTGGGGAGAGACCGGGGCTGTGCTGCCTCAGGCCCCGCCCCCACCGCCCGCTCTGAGGTGTGCCTGCACGTGCTGGTGCGGAGCTGATGCCGGAGCCTGCACAGCTGTTTGCAGCCTCCCAGCTGCAGCCAGCCCTGGCTCCGGGGAGCTGCTGCCAGCCCGGATCCCAGGGTGCTCCC
>NW_005842365.1:289565-296230 GCF_000455745.1 Alligator sinensis
TGCTACCCAGAGCTGGGGCTGGCCATGGCGTGCCAAGCAAAATGGCCTCGCATGCCACGCTTGGCACGTGCCAGGGGTTGCCGACCCCTAAACTAGACTATCAAGAGTGAAGAATTGCCTCAAATGCCTGGAGATTGGGCAAATCACACTTCTTTTATGCCTCTCTTGATAAAAGGTTCACATATCCTAGAACAGGTCTCAGAACAGGTCCTAACAGCATGCACAGGCTGTAGTGTGTATCATCTGCTCTGCTTTACATTTTGTTGGCCAAGGAGGGGAGCAAGAAAAGTCATATTTTGGATGACATGATGGATCTCAAGGACAGGGACCAAATTGGACTTACGCAAAAGTTGAGGCACCGACATTTGGAGTGAAGGGAACGTCATGACACAACTGGGAAGCCGCAGGAATAAACCTGTTTACATCTCTATTTCTGAACAATTAGAGCAACTTGGCATCAAACGCAACTGGGAACAGTGTCGCTGTAAGAGGAAGGTCTTAAAGTGTGCCTTCCATCACATAAAGGACAATAACTCTTGGTCTGGTGCCTCACATAGAATGATTCCATTTTACGACAAGCTATCATGCTTAAAAGAGATGCTTCAGAGGCTTGTGTGACTGAGTTTGGGACAAGAGGTATGCATCACAAGGAATCAGAAACTCCCCGGCACCAAAGTACTTGTCAAGCCACAGCTACTTTGCAAGTTCCACACAATCAGCCTCCTTCTCAAGAACAGAATCAGTCAGAGACCAATGATCTCGCTTGGCACTGCTCAAGGGACCTCTTTGGCACTCGGCCAGAAATGAGCTCCCCCTCTACTCTAGTGAACCCATGCGTTTTGGTACTGGACACTCAGGAGGCTCAACAGATGCTCGAAAGAAATAACTCTCCTGTTCATGAGAAGGAAGAGGACTCCGACTCAACCATCGTTGTGTTGCAGGACTCCTCAGGTTCCGAAGGGAGTACTGTGTCAGGGAGGCAATGGCAGTCCTGAGACAGAGACTCTGCTATCCTCATGAAGGGTGACTTGTAAGTAACAGTATTGGTATTAGTAGTGTTCTGGATTTTCGGTTTTACAGATTTTCACTCATAAATTCGGACTGGGGGGGCAAGGACAACAGTGCTGCTCCCTGTGGTGGACACTGCACCTGGGCACTCTGCATGTACCTGCAGGGCAGCAGCTGCTTCCAAGGGGAGCAGAGCTCCAGGCTCTCACCTCTGGCAGGGCCACATCCACAGCCACCTGCAGAGGTAGCTGGTTTTTGGTGTGGGGCAGGCGCGCAGCTGGAGGAGGGGATGGGGGAGGCATGGGTCTTGCTTCAATGTGCATCCTGGGAAGTGGGGTGCATGCTGTGGTGCTGGGACAAATATTTGGGGGATATAGCCTTAAGGAAATGCTTGGGTGAGAGACAGTAGGCTGTCAGTGGTAATTCTTGAAGTGGCAGTCCTGTTAAAATAACTAAAGAATGACTCACTGTTCTTTAGAAATGTTCAAGAACGGATGAGGTTTTTTTTTTTGTCTGTGAACAGGCACTCCATCTTCACGAGCAGCTGCTAATGTTCAACGTCAACATAATTTTTGAAAAAAACAACGAGAAGATAAGGAAAGTATTCTTCATCTACTGACAGACGCATCTGAAAGCATGGCTACGTCCAGGGCAGAAATGACATCCAAATTGAAAGATGCGTTGGATGTATTAAAGCGTAGTGAGCAAGCCAATTTGGAGGTTATGAAATGCACTAGTAATGACCTGGTACAGTGTTGTGAGGAATTAAATCAGAAGGTTGATCTCATTTTGAGTGGGGAATCAAAGGTTCAGACCAGAGTTTGTAACAGGGTTTCACAAATGCCAATGTACTGGGAGCAGCATTGAGAGTAGCCCACCCAAACTGTCCAATCTCTTGCAAAGGAGAGCTGTGCCTCATGTAGCTGCAAGATGAAAGCCCCAAGGCGCTTCAGGGATGAGGAGGAGGAGGGGGATGCTGACATGAGCCGGGGAGGGTGCAGAAGGAGGGTATCTTGTGGGGGAGCTTGCAAAAGGACAGTGATCTGGAGTTGAATTTTTGGAATGGGGTAACTGCTCAATTTCATATCCCCTGACAGTTCTTCGAAGGCCTGACAGCAGAGATGCAGTAACACAGACAGAGAAGCACTGGTATCAGTGGGGATCTAGATTCATTACTTAGGTATGTATGTAATAGAAAAAATTGTTAAATACAGTTATGTCCTTTGACAAGAAAGTCCAAGTACTTGGATTCTCATATTTAGCAACCAGCAACACTACACATTAATAATATAAATTGAGATTTGTATTATACAAAGTATACATTTGTTAATATTTAAGTTAAATTAGGTTATTAACTTTTTTTTAAATACAATACAGCCTTCTGTGTGCTTGTTGGAACTGAGGAAAATAAAGAGAGGTGGAAGAGGAACATGAAAATAGGGAAACAGGGAAGCTGGGGTGCCCCCTGCCCCAACTCTGGACAGGAGCAAGCAGGGGAAAAAAAGTTCGGGGTCCATGTAAGAAGAGGCTGAGGCTGGCTTGGCCAGACAGCTTGCTGTGATAAGCGGCAGGCTGCACAGCAGGGGGTGGTAGGGGATAGTGGCACTGTTGTGGGGAACATGGGGGCAGAGGTGCTCCCCCAATTCTGGGCCGGAGCAAGCAGGGGAAAAAAGTTTGGTGTCCAGGTAGAATGCAGCTGAGGCTGATAAGGACAGCCAGAAGCAAGGTGCATACGAAAAGGCAGAACATGTTTCTTTGGAAATCTTATTTTTCATTATGTTATTGCTTCTGCTTGATTGAAATTTGCAAGGTTAGCACCTGACATCCGGTTGAATCAGTGCAGGAGAAATTAGATGAATTTTCATAGATTTCCATGAATTTACAAGTGAACCCAAGCGGCACCTGGTGGTACAATAGTTGCAAAGCAGGGAAAAATCATGTTTTTGGGCATAAGTTATACCCACATTACAAATTTAAAACAATAAAAATAACCCCCATGGAAGAAATGTAGGAGCTAAAAATAAAATATGTTGGAGGTGTTTTAAATTACCACGAAGAAAGAAAACCTAGAACAATAAAATCAGCTGATAACGTGGATACACAGATGCAGTTGAACTAGCTTAATAGTGATTTTTGTCACGTGGACACAGGGAAAGTGTAACGTGGTAACAGAAGAGGTGTAATGTGGACAAGCTCCCATATGTCATGAAAAGGATCAAACTGTTCCTTTTTGAGGGCAAGGGGAAAGCTTTGCTTTGGAACTCCCTAAGGCTGCTGCCTTATCCAATTTCCCTCTTTGGAGAGGACTCCCTGAAGCCAGCCTTAATGTGACTACATAAGGGGCAAGCCTCTACCTTCAAGGCCCTGGCTTTTCTCAGTTCCTGGCTTCTTTAGTGATCTGTAGCACAGCAGACCTCAGCGTCTAGAAAAGAGGTGGTGGCATTTTCAGCTTTTAAAGAAGAGGGTTATCAGAGTGCCAGTTTTCTCCAACAGCACCGTAGACTCTGCTTCAAAACAACCATTGCTTATAGTGCCATTCTTATTCAGTCCACCCTGGAACCTTCTCTACCCAGCTCAGAGCCATCCTCCATACTCTTCAGGATGTCAGCCACATTAGGTGGGTCCATACATGCACTTTACTGCACTTTGAACTAATTTAATTTAATGTGCACCACAGTTAATGAGCAGTAGATTAATTTACTCTGGTGTAGGACAGTCCTATCACAGAGACTATCCTATGCCACAGTAAATTACTGCACTTAAACATGTGTGTAGATGGTGAAGTTGGGATTAGTTTACTCTAGCTCAAATTGAACTGGAGTATATTCAGTTGTATTAATGGCATGTATAGACATGTCCATGTGCAACAAGAGTTGCAAAACTATAGTCCTAACCTGGGACAACATTCACCTAATACAACGAAAGTCATGGTGAAGTAATCAGGAAGCATTCTCTGTGGTTTGCTGTCAGGCTTAGATCATTATTTGTCCCTGGGGTGAAAAGGGCATCTAAGTGTCCTACTTGGGGAAGTATTTACAAGAACGGTTTACAATAAAGCATCCTTATACTGAGCCCCCAAAGTTCTCCCCACAAAAACTACAGGCTTCCAGATAGCCTAGCCTCCTTTGTCATACCATAATACCCACTGACATTAACAGTATTTGCAAGTCCTTAGTCCCTCTGAGTGTCACATGCCCTAGATATGTTAGTATGTTACAGCTGAGCCAGCATCAGGGTCCTTCTATAAACTGAAAGCTAACAGATACCTTTAGCTTAGCTTAGTCGTGTTCAACCTCTGCCCTGTGGGCCAAATACAACCTGCTGAGCCATTGCATCTGGCCCACGGGTCTCCGCAGTCCTGAAGTTTGGCAGCGGGGGAGTGGCAGCTTCCCCCTGCAAGGCCAGATTAGGCATCTTTCCCTTGTAGGACCATGTTGGGGTTGGCCTGATCCCTGTCCCCCTCCATTCAGCCAGATAGTGCCTGCCTGTTTTACCCCAGGCACTGGGTCTGGGTCACTGGCTGGGTCTGACCTGCAGATGGATTGAGCACAGCCCATCCACGCTGCCAGGGAAAAAGCTTGAGCACCACTGGTCAAGACCTGTGCTTGTTGAAGCTGAAATTCAGAAAGGCTGGTCTGAAGATATTTGTAAAGAATGAATGTAGACTCTCCTTAGGTCATGGTGAGGGAGCTATAGAGTGAATCTTCTTTTTGTAGTTACAAAAACTGAAATGACTGAGGGTTTTTCTTTTATATTTTCTAGATTCCTTGACAACTAGTATGAAAGCAAGGATTTCAACAAAGAAATGTCTCATTTCTAGAAACATCTGAGGCATATAGTGTGCCTCTGTGTCCTTCTGTCCACCTGACAACTCATTACTCTGCAGAACTTGAAACAGACAGATGTAACACAAGCTCAGGCAAAGAGCATTTTTTCAAGAAGCGTTTCCCAATTCACTAAGACAGGGACAAAAAAGACTGGGATTACAGTAAACAGATGTGGCTTGGAGCAAAGGGGTCTACTAGAAGCTGGTAAGTGATGATGAGCAGCAGGACTCCAGATACACACACACACACACACACAGCCAGCCAACTATATCTCTCCTGTTCTAGAGTGTGTGTGTGTGTGTGTGTGTGTGTGTGTACACACACGCAAAGCTTTACTTAATGCAGCAAGGCTCACTTAAGGGGGTTATGAAAAAATAGGGATGACATTTCTTCATCCACCTCATCCCCCTGCTGCCAAGCTGCACATGGAACAACACTGTAAAAGCCTCCATTTAGTGGAAGCTTTGGAGAATTAGTCCAGTAACTCCTGGCCATACAACAGGAGCAGGAGGAGTGATGCTGATAAGGGGTCTCCTGCCTGCACAGCTACAATTGTAGCCTCCAGCCTCATCCATGCAAAGCCCTTTGCCATCACTTTGTGTCTCTACCATCATTCCTGCACTTTCCCTCCCCCTAGCCAGAACTCAGGACTTATGCTTTGGTTGCTCAGTCCTAGTCATGCTACAGCAAGGACATGGCAACACAACCACTGCAGCAGCACTGCACTGCCCAGGTCCCCTTTTCAGCTACATAAAGCCTCCAGCAAGATCTTCAGGCACAAACTAAATTGTATTTTTTACTTGAGCGAGCACTGTTTCTTGCACAAACCACACATGTCATCACAGCTCCAGGCAAAACCTGTGCCCTTTAGCAGAAGGAAGTGGTCAGAGCCATTTCCATTTTCTTTAATGTTCCAGGAAAAAAAAAAAAAATAAAATAAAAGGTAGCTGTGTTCACTCACAATCTTTCAATAGGAAAAAACACAGACAGTGTAAGGTTTTTCCCTCACTAGTGCAGAGGGAGCCTTAATCCCAGAAGCAATTTCCACAGCACCGTCTCATACTCTGCTATATTACCAGTTGATTCAGAAGGCAGAGCAGAAACAGCCAATAGAAAATGAATGTACCCACCTTAGCCCCTACAGACCTTTAAATAAGTATTTATTGGGATACCCCACACTACACCATGACATAGAAAATCTATTCCAGGGGTCAGTAACCCCACGCAGAGCATGGCACACAAGGCCATTTTGCTCGGCACGCCATAGCCAGCCCCAGCTTTGGGTAGCTGCTGCCTGTGACAGAGCCTAGTGTGCTCCCAGCAGGGCTTGCAGCATCCCAGCTGCCTGCTGGCAGCAGTCCAGGCTCCCAACTGGCAACAGCTACCCCTGTTTGGCCGGGAGGCTCCAAACAGCTGTGCCGGGCTCCAAATCTCCAGCTTCAGCTCTGTACTGGCGCGTGCACGTGCACCTTGGAGCCGGCAGTGGGGGAGGGGCCCGAGGCAGTGCACCCCCAGTCTCTCGCCTGCTCCTGGCACAGAGCTGGTGACTGGGCTCCGGAGCCCAGCTCAGCTGTTTGTAGCCAGCCTGGGCTCTGGACAGCTGCAGCAAGCAGTAGGCAGGCTGCAAACAGTGTGCCGGGCTCCACAGCTCTGGTATCAGCTCCATCCTGGTGGTGACTGCACGGGCACCTGGGGGCAGACAGAAGGGCAGTGCAGCCTGCCCCGAGGTGCGTGTGCAGTCGCCGCCAGCACAGAGCTGATGCAGAGCTGTGGAGCGCGGTACAGCTGTTTGCAGCCTGCCTACTGCAGCCTCCCAGAGCCTAGGCTGGC
>NW_005842365.1:297289-311385 GCF_000455745.1 Alligator sinensis
GTGTGTGTGTGTGTGTGTGTGTGTGTGTACACACACGCAAAGCTTTACTTAATGCAGCAAGGCTCACTTAAGGGGGTTATGAAAAAATAGGGATGACATTTCTTCATCCACCTCATCCCCCTGCTGCCAAGCTGCACATGGAACAACACTGTAAAAGCCTCCATTTAGTGGAAGCTTTGGAGAATTAGTCCAGTAACTCCTGGCCATACAACAGGAGCAGGAGGAGTGATGCTGATAAGGGGTCTCCTGCCTGCACAGCTACAATTGTAGCCTCCAGCCTCATCCATGCAAAGCCCTTTGCCATCACTTTGTGTCTCTACCATCATTCCTGCACTTTCCCTCCCCCTAGCCAGAACTCAGGACTTATGCTTTGGTTGCTCAGTCCTAGTCATGCTACAGCAAGGACATGGCAACACAACCACTGCAGCAGCACTGCACTGCCCAGGTCCCCTTTTCAGCTACATAAAGCCTCCAGCAAGATCTTCAGGCACAAACTAAATTGTATTTTTTACTTGAGCGAGCACTGTTTCTTGCACAAACCACACATGTCATCACAGCTCCAGGCAAAACCTGTGCCCTTTAGCAGAAGGAAGTGGTCAGAGCCATTTCCATTTTCTTTAATGTTCCAGGAAAAAAAAAAAAAATAAAATAAAAGGTAGCTGTGTTCACTCACAATCTTTCAATAGGAAAAAACACAGACAGTGTAAGGTTTTTCCCTCACTAGTGCAGAGGGAGCCTTAATCCCAGAAGCAATTTCCACAGCACCGTCTCATACTCTGCTATATTACCAGTTGATTCAGAAGGCAGAGCAGAAACAGCCAATAGAAAATGAATGTACCCACCTTAGCCCCTACAGACCTTTAAATAAGTATTTATTGGGATACCCCACACTACACCATGACATAGAAAATCTATTCCAGGGGTCAGTAACCCCACGCAGAGCATGGCACACAAGGCCATTTTGCTCGGCACGCCATAGCCAGCCCCAGCTTTGGGTAGCTGCTGCCTGTGACAGAGCCTAGTGTGCTCCCAGCAGGGCTTGCAGCATCCCAGCTGCCTGCTGGCAGCAGTCCAGGCTCCCAACTGGCAACAGCTACCCCTGTTTGGCCGGGAGGCTCCAAACAGCTGTGCCGGGCTCCAAATCTCCAGCTTCAGCTCTGTACTGGCGCGTGCACGTGCACCTTGGAGCCGGCAGTGGGGGAGGGGCCCGAGGCAGTGCACCCCCAGTCTCTCGCCTGCTCCTGGCACAGAGCTGGTGACTGGGCTCCGGAGCCCAGCTCAGCTGTTGGTAGCCAGCCTGGGCTCTGGACAGCTGCAGCAAGCAGTAGGCAGGCTGCAAACAGTGTGCCGGGCTCCACAGCTCTGGTATCAGCTCCATCCTGGTGGTGACTGCACGGGCACCTGGGGGCAGACAGAAGGGCAGTGCAGCCTGCCCCGAGGTGCGTGTGCAGTCGCCGCCAGCACAGAGCTGATGCAGAGCTGTGGAGCGCGGTACAGCTGTTTGCAGCCTGCCTACTGCAGCCTCCCAGAGCCTAGGCTGGCAACAAACAGCTGCGCCGAGCTCCGGAGCCCAGTCACCAACTCTGTGCCAGGAACGAGGGAGAGACTGGGATTGCGCTGCCTCAGGCCCCTTCCCCACTGCTGGCTCCGAGGCACGCATGCACGTGCCAGTACAGAGCTGATGCTTGGGCTCTGAAGCCTGGCACAGCTGTTTGCAGCCTCCCGGCTGCAGCCAGCGCCAGCTCTGGGTAGCTTCTGCCAGCCAAGAGCCTGGGTGGCTCCCAGCAGGCAGCTGGGACACTGCAAGCCCTGCTGGGAACAGCCCAGGCTCCAACAGCTACCCAGAGGTGGAGTAGCTGTTGACAGCCATAGAGTCCAGGCTGGGGGGGGCAGGGGCAGCAGGGCTGGGGGGTAAGGGGCACAAGCAGGGCTTCCTGCCATGTACCCCCTGCCCTCATTTTGTTTTTCTGGCATGCCAGCACTTCGGCACCTTCCAAGGTAGGCATTATAGTGTTTTTCAGCACTACGGCCAGAAGACGCTGCCTATCCCTAGTCTATTCTAAGTTTGCAGGGCTCACTTCTGTTCTGCTGATGAGAACTGACAAAGCGGGTACTGTAGAACTAAAGCCATTCCACCACGAACTCTGGGCAACCTACTACAAGGAAGGAGGGCATAACTAAGTGCTTGGGCTGAAACTGGAGAACAATTAACTGGGACTCTTTTTAAGGCATTGTTTCCTTTCCAAAAGGAGAGCTCACACCACCAGACCTGCTTTTGTAAAGGATTCACTCTCTAGTCTGAACAAAAGCGTGGGGTCAAAAGGAGCACTTGGGAGAGGCCTGTAAACATACTTACCATCTAATCCTACCATGCACCAACACAGCCAGACAACAGATCCCTCTTCACACCTGCCCAACATATGCAGCATAGTCACCTCTGGAAACTTTATTAGTTTTAATGAAGTCACAGTATTTTCCCCTGAAATACAATGCATCACCATCACCACAGCTAAGACAAAATCCCAGAACAATCCTAGAGCACAGACAGTTACTCTTCAGCTGTATTAAGAAAAAAGCTAGAGGTCTCCATAGGTTACCAAATTCACTCCCCACCCATCCACACATTTCTCAGGCACAGGTCCTTCCCCTTGTATTGCAGGCTATCAAGCCAGGGGGGCAGGAAAGAATTATAGTTCAATGGAGTGGACTTGCATAGTTTTAAAGGGAACAATGCTGCTCTGGCACTTCACACCCTGGCAACAGAACCAGGAACAGCTTCAGAGACCCTTGTATCACCCAAAGGGCTAAACCAGTCCAAACTTTCTAAAGGCATCTAAAGATTTTATATCAATCCTGTCCTCTCCTCGCCCCACCACTTCTCCCATCCCTGCCCCAAAATAGAGCTCAGGAGTTTGCTTGATCCCTAACTTATCTTGGACTAACCAGATAGCTAGTGGGGCCAGAATAGGACATTGTTTTCACTACTATCCCCGAGAACCCCTTTTTCTACCTAGCTCTGATCCTCAACAAGCCATTAACCCCACCTTTGAACCATGCCTGTTTCTTTAATTGTAAAATAAGGATATTCCCCTACCCAAGTGTTTGAGAACATTAAGTTCAAGTTTCTACTCACAGCTCTTAGTACCTTTGCCAAAAATTGGACGGCTAGGAGGCACTCAGTGTTTTATATGAACTTAACCCTTGTGCCTCTGAATCTGCTGTCCAGTCTTCCTAGAACCAAGGAACATTAACTTGTTGGCTCTGAAGATGACCAGAGACTCCGGACTGTAGCCCTTGCTCACAGTAGAGTAATTAAAAGTGGCATTGGATAAAGGTAGCTGCCCCTCAAAGCCCCAACAGCCCACTTCTAAGCAGACACCATTCTGCTGTGGTATTAAATACAAAGAAGCTTTTGTAGGCAACAGCTTACTTCATCAGATGCTAGGAATTGCAACAGCATCATAGCAGCATCTTCAACTCTACAAATGTAGAAGTACTCTAGCTCTAGTATCTTTGAGGGACTTTCCCAGGGGATGGCATGTAGACCCCTTTCTATCTAGAGCTACATTGCAGCAGAACCAGGTGCATACACCAGTTACAGACACCAGCTAAACACTGGTGCCAGGAGGAGCAGCTGACATTTTGATGAGCAAGAGAAGAACTTCCTAGCCCTTGGTGATAAATCAGGCTGAGTGTCCTGTGCTCTCATGCTCATACTGCAATTATCCAGAAAGAGGCAGGCATTTCCTCTTGGAGGGCAGTGTGCAGCTGCCTTAACACACCCCAAAATAAGGGCAATCATTTTGATACAAAGCACAGCCATTTCCTGTAGGCTGGCTTGAAAAGACTGGCTACCAATGCAGCAAAACACACTTTTGCCAAGGCTGAAGGAAATATTGATAAAGGGGGTAGGTGGAGAGAAAATAATAGTTATAGTGAAGGCGCTAGGTTTTTGATATGTTGGTCTCTTTATCAGAGAGACAGGCTACTTCTCCGCTAGGGCAGGTCAGTGGCTTTGACTGCAGAAGAGGCTGCCAGTGAGGAGTCTTCTCTTGAACTCACTCCAGAGGAGGTCCCTCTCCCGATTTGCTCTCTTCATGAAGCCCCGGTTTTCCTGGGCCCGTCTAGACAGGTATGGCAGCACCTCATTCACAGGACCATAGGGGACATACTTGTAGACAGGAAAACCTGCCTGACCTGTGAGAAGAGAAATCCTGTTACCTTAGACCAGCGTATGGCTCAATGTATGGCTCCCAAAGTGATCACATCTGGCCTGCAGCATGGGAAGCCATTGGCACGCATCTCAGGCTGATGCATCCCCTCCCCTGCCCTACTGCTCTCCTCCACAGCCCTGTGCTCTCTCCCTTATGGCAGACTGCTTAGTCTTTCCCTTCCTTTCTCCCTTCCCCTCACCTAGACAGGCGCTGCTTACTATAGGTAAGCTCTCTCCCTCTTCCCTCTGACATTGGCAGCCCCACCGCCTTCCCTCCTGCACACCATGCCCAGCAGCCACCACTGCCAAAAGAGTGCTGGCTCAGTGAGGTAACAAGTGGCCTGCAATTCTAGAAGAACCACTACACCTTAAGCAATACTTTTAGCCATATGAAAGTTAACATGATTTCATTGACTCCTGAGCTATGCCTACTCACACTAGCTAGGGAATCCAACTTCCTGGAGCATAGCTCATTACATCTTTAAAGTGCCCATTACAGCAAATACCCCTATACCACAATGTGTCTATACCACTTCCATAGAGCTTCTGTGCATGCTGCTTAGCTCACCTGTTCCTGCTCTGCACAAGCTAAACCTGAGAAATAATGGAATCACAGTGAGGGGGGACTCTGCCCCTACCTAAAGACAGATCAAGAGGAGTAGTGCAGGAGGTCTCTGCCTCATTTCCAGGTTTGATGTGCATGAAGATGGAGGATGTAGGCAGGCTATGCTTTTATCAGTACATTCAGCCAAGGAAGCAGTACAAACAAAGTCCCATAAGCCTAATGGGAAGCTAAATCACAGCAGAAAACCATCTAGCTTCAATCTCACAAGTGAAGGCCTCGATTTTTGGCAACAGCTCTTCTGCAAAGACACCAAATGGTCATTTAAGACTCTCTCTTTTTGCTGCTCCTTTTTGCTTGTACTACAATCAGAGTGGGCTTGTGGCTCCTCCAACTCATTCTTAGAGCAGAGATTTAAAAAAAAAAACCCAAAAAACACCCCACACCACAAGAGGTAACAACAACTGAAAAATGGAAGCAGCACAGGCAGAACTTATACATGCTGCTATGGGAAGAACACAAAACTGGAAAATAATCTTGAGAAACCAACTGAATGACTCTCAAAAAGACAACTGTTCAGGCAAGGGAGAAGCAGGGAAACCCAGACTGCAGAGCTGAGTAGGATAAAGCCAGACTTAGAATGATTCAAATAGGATTCCCCAGCTAGGGAACCCTAGAAAGTAGTCCATTCTGAGAAAAGCGTGAAGACCAAAAGGAGCAGCCCAGTGCAGAGGGAGGCTCCACTGGGATTTCCCCATAGCTAAAGCCTGGGGAAAAATGGGAGAACAGGACAAGGCCCGAGAAGGCTCATGGCTCGGAGGAGGAAGAAAGGAATTTCCAGCAGCAGGACAGCTGGACTAAATTCAAGAAGCATATACTCACAAGTACTGCAGAACTAACAACATAAGCATAACATGTTTCAGTCAGAATGCTAGTGGGAGAGTAACTGAATTGGAAGACATTATTCCAGGCAAGGAAAGAGCATGAAAGACTCATGTGGCAATGGAGTTTCTGTATGTTTGTGCAAATCAATTTCTTCCTTGCAACTAGGCCTCAAGAGGTTAACACTTTCCAGACATACATGCTGGGCTGGGAGTAGAGGACAATCAATGTGCACAGCCATGTCTGGCAGTGGATGTGCTAAAGGGTGCAGTAAAGAACACCATTTCTGCTCAGTGCATGGATGACCATGGCTGTGGAGCTTAGATGAGGGGGAAACCAATTGCCTGATAAAAGCTGACTGGGTGGCCCACCTCTTAAAGGGGTTTGAAGGTTATTAAAAAAGGAAGCTTGAACAGAACAAAAGGCACTAACTATAGGGTAAGGAGAAAGAATCCATGCTTCAGTGAAGCCTTATGCAGGAAGGCAAACCCTGGGTTCACTAGAGGCACTTTGAGCCAAGCCCAGAGAAAGCACAAGAGTGATAAAAAAAGCTAAGCAGGGGGACAGACTGGTATTGTTTTGCTCTGTACAATTCCTATGGTAGCTGGACAAAAAGTACAACTGTCTGGGACACCTACAAAGACTGTGTTTGCTTTCAAATGACAGTGAGAGTATCCATGAAGTTAGAACTGTAGGAAAGAGTGTGCTCCACCTACTGTGATGTATAGGGCGTGGAGGAACAGCACTACTTCTGAGGACCTAGGGCAGGTGGGTCACAAAGTCCCATTTGCATGAAGTGGAAACAAAGCTTGTGCCTTGGCAGTGCTAGAGACCCAATAAGAAGCCAGTGCTGTAACTTACCCAGACTGAGGAAAGCCTAGGATTGCAGAAATCCAGCAACAGGTAAGTCTGTAGTGTGTGTGGACTCATGATTTTGGGCTCCCAGGGGCTCGGGTGGGGTGAAAGGACAGAGGGGCTGTAGTTGAGTGAGATAAGGATACAGCTGTTTTTTAGACAGATAACTTTTATTGAACACATAGTGCAAGGGAGATCACTGATTAAAAAAGAAAGAAAATGAAAAAAAGGAAGTAGAATTCTGGCTGCACGCCAGAGTGGCCAGTTGCAGCAATGGGAAAGTGCCATAGAGTGAAGAGTGATGTACTGTGGGGATACCTGAGAACCAACCAGTTGTGTCACAGAATGCTTCATGTCCACACAACAGTGAACCAGTTTAAAAATAGTACCTGATTTTACAGGTACACTTTTGAACCACTCTAGGTAGCTTTAAACCAGTTTACCAGGCCTGCATGTTCATTTGCTTCAGGTTCCAAAAAAAACAAACAAAAAAAAAAAAAAACCACATTTAAAGTGTTGTGTCCACTCCCTCATTAGCACAGCCCCTTTTGCCAGATGACAAGAAAGCCATTCAAGTGCCTTTGCACTCTTACCCTATGCCAGTCCAAGCAGTCAGACCACAGCAGACCCAATGCCCCTGGACCACAAGACAGCTATACCTACAGCCCTGTGTCTACTTAATACCATGCTAAACCACACCTTCATCTTTCCCTCCCTCACACCAAACTGCAGAAGGATCCTGGTGCTAGGCAACAGGTATTAATGCTGGTACTGCTGCTTTGGGCAAAACCTACCAAAAGGGAGGGGTCTCTGCTAAGATGGCACATTCATTTCCTGTTGAGCACCAGGACCAGAAGTGCCAGATGCTTACCCAGTGGGAAGGTGATCTGGTCACACATGCCCAGCAGCTGCCCAAAGTACACCTTTTTCTCTGAGGGATGGATCTCAAGCTCAGTCATCCTGTAAATAAAGGACTAGTTACATCAGAAAGGATGTGCAGACAACAGCAATGCCCCAGATACCAAGCACAGAGGGGAGATTTGATCAGGGAAACTTGCTCCACCTTTCCTACAAGCCACCTAAAGGCACAAAAAAAGCAAACAGTATTGCCTTCCAGAAGTGAGAGCTTTCAAGCTCTTGACTCAGGTCATTCTAGAAATCTGCATTGCCCTCCCAGACATCCAGCACATCATAGAACCCAGCTGGGCCTGTTCACTATCCCAGTGCATTCTGCTTTGCCTGCAGGCTGTCCCTAGGACAGCACGCCTCCCTACTCCCATTGCTATGCCCACAACACACACACTGCCAGGCAAACTGATACCCAGAGGCCAGAAGTCACTGCAAGAGCGGGCATGCAACACCCTTTCCTAAAAGTTGCTTCTGTCAAGCTTGAGTTTTCTTATCAGCTAGCCATCTCAGAAACCCAAGACAGCTAAAATTCTCAGCCAAGCCTCTTGACTGTACTGGAAAGCAATATTAGTTTAGTCCCAGCCATGCACTAATTCAGCTCACTCCCAGTCATATTTCCTTAAATATGGCTAATGTTCTGCACACATGTACAGAAACAGTATTTATGAGCTGCATACATACAGCAGCAACACTGTGCAAGTCTCACCTACTTGACTCTGCTGCTGGACATATCTAGCCCCAAGTTCTTTTCTGGAGTAGTCCATGTTATTTCTATCCTGAGTCCCTCCCCACAGGCACCAACCTGCAGTTCTCATCCCACTTCTTACAGGCCTGACAGCTCCTACTCTTGCCTTATAGTCACATGAGTTGGAAGTGCCTGTACCTTCTAAGAGTGAACTTCACTGTGTCCTCATTGTGTGAAGCCACCATTACGTTGGCCTTCCGGTTGTGCTTGATTTCTTCAAGAATGTAGTCCAGACACCTGAAGGATAGAGCTTACAGGGGTAAGTGGAAGTTACCTAGGATCCCACCCCCTGGTACAGAGGCAAGAAAGAATGCCTGGGATCCTATCCCATACACTAAGAGGGTTCCCAGCTTAGATAGTCTTACTACCTGTTGTACATCTCACTCGTCTTTTCGTATGTGGCATTAATAGGATCCTCATAACCTATCTGGGCGGCTCTGTTTCGTTCTTGTTCCATGTAAGCCCCTCTCACAAGCTTGGCTCCAAAATGCCAGCCCTCCCGGCGTGAGAGTTCCACATCCACAGTCACATTATCATATGCCTCCTGCAATGAAGGGAGAAAAAGAACAGTCCTGCAGCCTGAAGCTCCCCTTCTCATGCTACCACTCAGCAAAAAACCAGCTACATGCATGGGTTTGCAACTAATGGTCACTGGCTGGACTGGGTCCACAAAATGATTGAATGCAGCCTGTAGGAGCAAAGGGTGGGGGCAAGCAGAGGTTTGGGGAAAACAACAGCAAGCAACTTAACCCAGCATGACCTCCTACTGACCTGCACCATGCCACTGACTCCTCCACAGTCCTCCCTGCTCCACCCCACATGACAGGAACTGCTTACCATCATCATTCAATTCATCCCTCCCCACTGCTGTTGGGGATAGGAATTGATGGTATGTGACAGAAGCAGATGACTTGGATGCTGCAGAGGGAGGCAGTAGCTGGCAACAGCAGCAATGGTCAGGAGGGGAGGGTTGTGGTGGAGAATATAAAAAGAAACATAGGTGGCTGGGTCACATGCACTTAGCCCACTGCTCTATAAGGTTACCAACACCTGAGCCAAGCAGTTGCTCCCATAGCATGGAGCAGAAATCCCAGTCTGCTCCACATGGAACCAGCCCACTGCCCCCAAATGGCTCTAGGAGCCACGTATTCTCCCAAGCCTGGCCAGCCTCAGTACCTCTTGCCGCAGGGCTTCATTCCACCGCCCACCATTGCATCCTTTGTTGCAGAGAGCTTCTTCTGACTACCCTGCATAGCACTGGACACTGACCTTCCTGTCAGCAGTGGCATCTGTATGACCTTCCTGTCAGCAGTGGCATCTGTATGCCCTCACCTTCAGGTAGCACTGGTAAGTATTGAAGATAACTGCTTTGTTGACATTGAATCTGCGCTGCATCTCCAAGGTAAGCCGGCTGATGGCTGGCTGGAAGTAGCTCTGCTCAGCATCCACCATCAGTCTCACTCCAGTCTCCACAGCTTTCTGGATAGAGAAGGACATTTGGGTCAGGCCAAAAGCAGGGAGTGATATAGCACAAGACCACTGCATGGAATTCATAGCGAAGGCCCCGAATACTTCAGGACCAACTGACATGTGGAGCAACAATGCCATCACAGTCGCTCAGCAAGGCTATTGTCTAGTTCTCCAGAAAGTACACTCCAGCTTCATAGGCTGGAAAAAAGGCCAGGGAAATTTCCCACCAGGACAAAGTAGTGGTGCTAGCTGGGTCTCACTCCAAACCTTGGCAAGGACATCCATCCTTTGCAACATTCGCTTCATCTGCAGATCCTCCTCCTCGGTGAAGTGTGACAACAGAGGCTCCAGCTGACCGGTCTGAAAATAGAAACACCAGGGCCTCAGCACCACAAGTACTGCAGGGAACCCTTAACATGGACAGGGATGAACACAAGGGTCCTGGACAAAAAAGTCAGCCTAGGAGTTCATGAGGCCATCCCACAGCATTTATACCAAGGCACCACAGTGTGCTGAACCACTTATTGAAAGACAGAAAAGGTCATGCACACAGGGCCACTGGCATGGCCAGCCAGTCCCAGTTACTCCACTTGTGCACCCATGCCCTTAGTTAAGGGCTAGGGCAAGGCAGGGGCCTAGCGTATCATTCTCATAGTGTAATGGGGAGAGAGAATCCTAGTTTTGCTATCACTACCCCAGACACTTCACTTGCATCAAAACCTGGTATGTCATTGCAGCTGGGCCTCCACTCCCTTCCCCTCCCCACCAAATCATAAACAATTCTTATCAAAGTAGCAGATAAAGCAGTTGTAGTGTCTTCTGTGGTCAACTCTGCGAGACTGCATTGAGTGCATTACTACAGGGCCCTGTAGATGGCAGCACACTCCACATACAGGCCAACCAGTGCTAACAGGAGCCTTCCCAGAATGCCATGCCCAGACTTGGGATGTTCCATCCCCATCCCTTACAACCTGGCTGGTGACACAGATCCACCCATCATCATGGCTGGGACAGCATCCAAAGCTTCCTAGGACTACCTCTGCTCAGGCCAGCATTGTTGCTACAGAATTAAAGACTGGACCATCCAGCAACATCTCTCTCTGGCAGTAGATGGAGCACAGCAACCCAGCTCTCCTGCTTACTGAGGGTGCGACTGCAACTGAGAATTGTGCTTTAGTTAGGAACTGTGGGAATTGGAACCCATGTGCAGAACTGGGGGACAGACAAGGCCCCCCCCAAGACTCAATCCCCCATTTCAGAAGGATGGATTCCAAAAACCACTCCAGCCAGGCTATTCCCATGCCAAACCCTGCTCAGCATGTGATGGTACCTGTGACAACATCAGTTCTTTGGAAACTCCAGTCCAGACGTCTGGCCCTCCATGAAGATGGTGATTGATCACAGAAGTTCTAGCTCTCCCCAGGATCACATCCTCCTCTACTAGCCAAGCTCCTGACTAGACTCCTCCACACACAGCTGACAGCAAGGGCATAGCCAAAACCAGTCACCACTCCTCTCCCATTCCCTTCCCACCCGCCACCTCCCTTCTTCCTATCTTTGCCAGCATGCCCAAATCTATAGCACTCCCATGACAGCTCAGGAAAGAGCTCTCTCACTTCTGCCTGCCCTAGATGTGAACCCTGGTTTGGCCAAGGATGGGCCTGACAGCATGCCTATAAGCAATGCATGTAGGCAATCAGAGCAACCTGTGACAGCTCCTGGTCTATACCTATCGCCTCCATCTCCTGATGTTGTAGCCACTTCAATTTGAAGTGTCCCTTCTCTCTGCGAGCATCTCAAATCTCTCCTTGGATCTTGCTCTACAGCCCAGTTCTACAATATTTGATTTGCACAGTATGGTGGTTCCTCACAAGTCAACTCAAACACAAGTCATTAACTTAAAAGACTTGCCTTGGGTCTGTCTTCACACACCTGACAAGACCCAAGCCTAGGCCCCTAGGGCTTTGCTTTTCCTGCAACAATTGCTTGTGATGTCAGCAAGGATAAGCTCTGAACACCCATAATTAGTGTGTTCCTGGCAGAAAGGAGGGGTGACTTAAGACTGAAGACTGGGCTCCCAATGTGGAGGATAACCTACATTGTTAGGACATAATGTACGGAGTGGTAGGATGCTTCTGAGGAACATGACAGGAGTCACAATAAAAATGCCCAACATGTAAACCTACCAAGGAATAATGGCTCAACTCCAGCATTTGGGAGTTCTAAAACAGCCTGCTTAAGGCATTGGAGAGTTCAGCATAGCAACTATCCTTCCATGTACCACATTCCCACCCCGCCCAGGATCATCACTATGGGATCGCCCCAGCACCAACAGCTAACCTTATTTATTGCTTTCCAGAAGAACACCCTTCAGAAAGTGGTGCTAACTCACCTGCAAATTTGGGACAAGCAGCAGCTCTGAGAGTTTCATTCGGCTGTCAATCATGCTGTTCCAGTCCAGCAGATCCACAGTACTATAGCCAGACAGAACTGTGTGAGTGCCAGTTCCAGGTGAGCTGCTGACAGCTGTAGACACATTCCAGCCCAGACTGCTACAGGCTCATGTGCTCTGTGAGCAACACGAATCAGCTGCTCTGCTTGCCACCAGGAGAGGTGCTCAGACTAATGCATGTACCAACTCAGCGAGAGACTATAGAAAATGGCTCTCAATAGTGAGGATACAAGTCTGGCACTGGTACTAGCCACAACCTTGCAGAGTAGCAGAGTGGACCTTGATGACAACGCTCAAACTTCACCCCCTACAGGTCGGTTCATACATTCCCCATGGACTAACTCTGCTGCAGTGTTATTTCCACCATCCCCCAAAAATGGAGCCAGCTCTAAACCCCTTCCCTGAAACAATGTTCTTGTATTCAGTTAGTGGACTCTAAGGCTTCCTCATCCAGCATCCTACTGAAACATGCAAAGATAGAGATAGGATCCTCTGGGTCCTCCTCCCAATTCACCCCATTCCCTTCCTCAGGAAGACTCTCATTAGAGGGAGCTTACCCTGAGACACCCAGGTTCTCGCCTGTGAACCAGTCCTCACTCTCGATTTTGGTTGCAATCCCAAGCTTGGCCAAAGTCTCCTGCCAATAGGAGAAGAGTAGATCAGAGTCTCTCTCTTTTGCTTCCTGTACTTCAGGAGGCATTCAGTATATATTATGGAGGCACCATTCTTATGGAATCCACCATGGGGGAGCCATACCTACCCCTGAGCCAGGTAAGTCTGGGCATAAGAGGAAAAGGGGCAACAGAACAGGAATGGTTTTATTGGTAACTGTACCACACTCAGGGTCATCAGGCCTGAAACAAGAGGTTTCTTCCAAGGTCCCAAGAAAATATCACAGTTCCTAAGAGAAATATGGGAAGCAAAATTTCCCCATACAACCCACCCCAGGAAGGGGGCATATCCTGAGTCGAAAAGACTTGTCTTCATCAGCAACTTTAAGAGCCAGAAACTCACCTGCAGCTTCTTTACCTCCAGTTTGGTCTCTAGCGCAGCCAGACCTGCCTTGCCCTGCTCTGCAGCCATCTGGTGAAAGAACCTCCTCCACTTGACCAGCACTTCAGAGAACTGCAGCTGGGAGATCATACAAAGTGAGCATCTGCACCAAGATGCACAAGAACAACTTAGAGCCTTCCTTCAAAGGGGCCATGCACTAGTGGGGCTATATGCTCAGTCAAGCAGTCTGAAAGCAGCACCATGCTGAATGAAGAGTAGTCAGACAGGCCTGGAGAGGTTGCATAGAGATACTGCTCCCACTGGCATGGCACTGAATTCTTATCCTACCATTCCCCTCTGAGTTGAGGTCAAGGTCCCACTGTAACCCTTCCCCACTTCCCTTGCAGGTACTAGGAAAGGGGTATCACTTAGACCTCAAAATGTAGGCCTAGCCATGACCACATTCTCAAAGCCATATGCAAAGAACCTCTTCTGCAGCATGTGAGGCCACTGGTACTACAAAACGTTTCAGAGACATACAATCTTCCAAACTGCTGCCCAGTCAGCCCCCTTGGAACCTAGCTAGCACCAGCTATAGAAACACCATTTCCCAGTGTGTGCTGCGCATGAATAGAGGGAGTATTCTGCTCAGGGGCTTCAGGGGCTCTCCCCCTGCCCCAAAGTGATACCAATAAGAAGAGACCACCAGAAATAAGCAGCATCTCCTAGGCAAACCTGACCCAGTTGCTCTGACCTTGCAAGAGATGCCTCTGTCCCTTTCTACAGTTCTCCACGGCACACAAGAGCATCTTCCTAAGCTCCTGCCTGAACAGCCTACACAAATTCAGTGTTAGCCTGAGCCCACTTCACTGATACCTGGGACCAGTCACTCACCAGGAACTGTGGCCTTCCTAAAGCTGTCAGTTTAATGGCTGAAAAACCATCTTCACAGACGCCACCTAAACAAAAAGAGAGGAACACTAAAGTAGCTGGCAAGTTCATAACTCCTCAGCAG
>NW_005842365.1:311416-314804 GCF_000455745.1 Alligator sinensis
CCCATCTTCTAGTGCTAAGGGAATCCACTAGGTACTAAGCCAAAGAAACTAAGAATTTCAGAAAACCTATTTGGCCTGGCAATGCAACCCTTTGCCCTTACTAGTTACCCACTGGAAACACCAATAAACTCCACCATGATCTAATCTCTGCAGAGGATCACATGGCACCAACCTATTTACACCAGATGGCAACTGCAAAGCTCTGGGTGATGGATGGTTAAGCAGTTTGCTGGGGGAAGGCACTGACAGATGCTTGGACAAAAGGGACAACACATGGATCACCTACCTGAGGCCTCAATACTGCGCAGAAATGTCTCCATGTGCTGGTCACACTTTGCTTCATCAGCATAGAAGTAAGTGCGGGCACTGATGACACCACCCCGGCGATCCCCAAAACCCCTGTGCACACGATACTGCTTCTCTCTCTGCTCTGCATGTGGACAAATAGGGAGAGTGGATTACAAACAGGTGAGAGATGAGGGGTGGGGACGAAGAGGGGCAGGGACAGAAGGGAGGACAAAAAAAAGCTCACATATCTCTATCAGACTCTCCCTGGAATCCTTGCCCAGCTTGTGGCAATCTCCTACCTAGGTTCACTGAAGCCACATCTCTCTAGCTTAGCTGCAAACAGACAACACAAGAATTACAAAGCTTGTGCTTGGCTTGTACTATGCAGGGGTCAGCCTGGACAAAGCTAGTGAGCCCTCCCTGTTGCCACTGCTCTCAGTTCTTTAACAAGAGGATCTCATCCCAAATAATCCCACATGATTTTTAGTTTAATGCCTCTCTTCAGTCTATAAACAGACCAAGTTAAAACAAGTTTCTTCCAGCCCCTGGACTTGCAGCATGCAGGTCCCTGTTGAGCAGGGGTAAAAGGGGTTGGCACAGCCCTTGCGTAGGCTGGGGAGAGGGTGGTGAGCGAGTTCAACCATAGTGGACACTTGCCTATCTAGAGTTGTCACTCACCTCCCATCTCCTTTTCAGCTGCAGAGGTACAGGACCTAGGAAAGGAAGCAGATGGGTGAGATAGAAAACAGTGCCTTTCCAGACCCTACTGAGGCATAATAGTCAACATACCCTCTTTGGCTCCTCTGGGTAAACCTGACAGAACTAGGAGGACACTGCTGTTAGCTTAAACTTCCCCTGAGATTCTGGTGCTTCTCTCCAACAACTTCCCTTCATATAAGCTATTCTCTAATATGCTTCTGGCCCCAGGGCATTTCGCCAACAGAATAGCTTCAAAAGATACCACTAGACTAAAATCCGAGCAGAAGTTAGTCACATACACCTAAAAACCCCGACTGTAAAAGTAAAACTCACAGGGGCTCCAATGAGTTAGTAAATGTTATTCAAGACACCCATCCCACCCCAAGGTGCAGCCAGATCGTGTGTGCTGGCATGGTTCTCAGATGAAAGCCAGGTCCCCCATTGGTACCGTAATCAAGGGAGCCAGCCTGCCCACACATCAGAAGTTGGGAGGTAGGGCCCAGTGACTCAGCTGTCAGGTGGAAGCTTCTTCTAAGGGGGAAATGGTACAGACCACCCCTTTTTCATACCAATGGAATCTTGATCCTATGTGATGCTGGTCTGCATTCTCTACATGGGCGAGAGGGCCTTGGTGAACAGGGCAGGAGCTCTATTTCACAACAGTACACCCCTGTCACATGAGGCAAGGGATATGGTTCCAGGCTTTACCATATTCACTTCTACTGCTTTTTCCAGATGAGGGAGAGAGGTTAGTGGTAAAGCCCCCATACCCTACTTAACTCTTGTTCCTTTGTTTTCTTATGGGATTGTTAAAATTATAAATGATTACATACTAAAAACCATGTCTCTCAAAGACTACTTAAGCAGATACTTAAAAATACCCACACCAGGAGATTACAGCTATAAACACCTCAAAACTCTAGATACCCTACAGTTAGTTTTCCTGTCTAACATGCAGCTCCAGGGCCTAACGACCAGCTCTCTAGAATAGGGATGAGACATTCATTACATTTGAGCTGCCAAAAGTTACAGTAAGGAATACGCAAGGAGGCACAGGGTTCAGTTGGTGAGGAGCAAAGTCAGATGTGGGTTGATATACTGATGACTGGATGCAAAATACTTAATAGTTGCCTCATTCTCTGAGCGTGGTTCCTTGGGGAGAAACTTGATAAAAATTGCGCAATTAGAGTCTACCTTAATGTATATGCACTAGTGGGCTGAATTAAGGCAGGCATACATTTAACACTCTAACTTTGGAAGCTTAACTGTTATTTATTGGTATTATTACTACTACTACTACTACTACTATTATTTTACTAGTTTCTTTAATATATACCAAGTGACAAATTCCTTTCAACTCATCAGCAAAGCTGGACAGTTCAGTCAAAAGGGCAGTCTAGGATTTTGTCTTCCCTGAGTTAGCCAATAGAGAAAGAGAGAAGCCAAGATTGCTGGTGCCTGGTGCTCGTCTTGGGACCCCAGTGGGACTTGGCAGTTACTCCAGCTTGTCAAACTATGGAGTGAAGGGCCCATACTGGTAACTAGGAGTGAATGGAACCTGCTTTGTGGACTCAGCATGACCCCAGGCTTGTCTAAAGGATTGCATTTAGCAGTAGAAATGCTTAATAAAAATTATATTGCTGTAGCAGTAATACTCAGATCACAGCTTCAAAGCACAAGTGGCTCTTCAACTTGTAGTTCTTACCACCCCTCCCCATAACCTCCCCCATGATTACAGCATGCATCTTTCCTGCAGTGAACAATGCAATACACGGACTATCAGTCAGAAAGAAGCTTCCACTTATACTGCTTCATGCCAAGGACTTACTAACTCTCCTTTAATCCCTAACTGGACTTGGACAGCCACTTGAAGTTCACACCTTTAACCCCAAGGTAAAGAGTCCCAGGGAAGTAAAACCACGCTCCCACCTCTCCCATTGGGAAATGGGCCATACCAAAGCATGTTCTGGTCCCCCAGGAAGCATCTCATACTAAAAAGCCAGAAGTAAAAGAGCCTCCGACCCGATGCCAAAAGGCTTGCTTAGGCTTTGGCATTTATGCTTTGATAAGGAACATGGTCCCCTACAAAGAAGAAAAGCATTAGGGAGCCTGACCCCATCCCAGTAAGGGATTCAAAGGCTGAGCTCAGACCTTGCTATATTCCCCCACCAATGGCTCATCAGGAACAGCCAAAGCTTCCTGGCTATCAGGATGAAAAGAGAGTGACTACAAAGGATGGGAGTCACCTCCAAGGAGGATTATTCTGCACTGGTCCGGTCCTGCAGGGAGCAAACCAGGAAAGCCAAGGCTGCAACTGAACTCCAACTAGCTTTGAGCATCAAGGACAATAAAAAGTCCTTTTTCAGATATGTGGGGAGCCGGAGGAAAAGCAGGGGCAACA
>NW_005842365.1:315719-324360 GCF_000455745.1 Alligator sinensis
TGCTGCAGCTAGTAAAGCGACCAAAATGCTGGCTTGCATCCATAGATGCTTCTCAAGCAAATCCCGGGACGTCATTCTCCCCTTGTACTTGGCCTTGGTGAGGCCGCAGCTGGAGTACTGCGTCCAGTTTTGGGCTCCACAATTCAAAAAGGATGTGGAGAAGCTTGAGAGAGTCCAGAGAAGAGCCACGCGCATGATCAGAGGTCAGGGAAGCAGATCCTACGATGACAGGCTGACAGCCCTGGGGCTCTTTAGCCTGGAAAAGCGCAGGCTCAGGGGTGATCTGATGGCCACCTATAAGTTTATCAGGGGTGACCACCAGTATCTGGGGGAACGTTTGTTCACCAGAGCGCCCCAAGGGATGACGACTAGGTCGAATGGTCATAAACTACTACAAGACCATTTCAGGCTGGACACGAGGAAGAATTTCTTTACTGTCCGAGCCCCCAAGGTCTGGAACAGCCTGCCACCGGAGGTGGTTCAAGTGCCTACACTGAACACCTTCAAGAGCAAACTGGATGCTCATCTTGCTGGGATCCTATGAACCCAGCTGACTTCCTGCCCTTTGGGCAGGGGGCTGGACTCGATGATCTTCCGAGGTCCCTTCCAGCCCTAATGTCTATGAAATCTATGAAAGACCTTTAATTTGGTCTCCATGTCTGGACATTGGAGGGTAGAAGAGTTTAGCAAGTTTGAAGCTCACCCTGTGGTAACATGCACCAAGCATTTGCTTTTCACTTTTTCCCAGAGCCCCAATATCTTGGGTAGCTGTCTATCAGATGCATTTTAAGCTGCAGTGGTGAATCAGGCTGATTTCTTACATGTGCAAAGAGCTTTGACAATGTTTAAACAGTAAGCTGATGTAACTCCTTCAAATTCAGTGAACAAAAGTTCTAGCTGAACAAGACAATTTATACCCTTTGTCATGTGGTCTCCAATTCAGTTCAGAAGTCAGTTCTGATCACATTGTTTAAGCAGAAGTCTCATCCTGAGGCAGAAGCTAAAGCTGCCAAACAAGATAGAGTACACCACAGGGAGGAAAAAAAAACGTATTTATTCTAAAATAGAGGCAAATGATGCAATGACTTTCAGGCATTGTACAGACTTTGTACCTGTGCCATGCCCAACTGGCATGCCAAAGTGTCAAAACCAAGTAATTGAATGCCTCTGGCACAGTGGAAAGTCCCAGCACAGCAAAAATCCCCACCAAGTCCAACGGTCACCCTCGTTTAATTTTCAACAGTCCGCGTGATTGGCTAACCCTACACATCACCCATTGGCCAGTTTCCAAAACTATACCCACTTGGCAAATAGTGATTGGCTTATAACCATACAAAAGTAAAAGCAGTTTCTGCCCTCGTTGGAGGACTCCGCACGCATCCTGGAGTAAACTTGGTGGACTGATCACCCACCAATAACTCCCCGTCATCGGCGGTCCCCAATACCCCCCCGTCATCGGCGGTCCCGACATACCCAATACCCCCCCCTGCAGGCTCATCAGCTCGGTCACAGCATCTCGTTCGTCACGCGCGGTCGATTGTAACCAGATACGTACGCTTGGCTGTAACTAAAGCAAGTCTGCTACCTGCGTCGTATTTCATCCTTCCTGCACTGCGCGCATCAGTGGCGTAAGTAAACAATCTATTTTTTACCAATACACATCTGTGCCTAATTCCGCTCCATTCGCCAAAGTACCCACCTGGCGCTCCGGGCTACCGGCCATAGCCCGGCAAGTCGGTCGGACACCACACAAAGTAAGAGATACAAAGAGTGTGTACAAAGTAGGGCTAGAAGGGACCTCAAAAAGTCATCTAGTTCAACTGCCTGCCTCAGGCAGGATCATTTCTATACAACCATTCCATAGAAATCCTAATCTAATCTATTAGCAAAACTACAAGGATCAACCTTGTCACACAACTACAAGGCACAGCTTTCTAACCTGCCACAGATAAAGCAGGGGGACAACTGTAGCTAATGTCCTACTGCTGCAAGGGTTGTTAAATTACATTTGAGAGATCCAAAAGGGCCACACCCCTGCTACAGAAGGCACCCCCCGTCCCACCAGCTTGTACCAATCTGACCTAGGGGTAAAATCCCTTTGTAGCTCCAAATGTGATCAGTCTGACCTCAAGCAGAGGAGTATGACCCTCTAGCTAGGGACCTCTGGGTTTAGTCCCAGCAGAAGTACAGAAACTCAAGTCAAAACACTCAGACTTGGCTGCAGTCATTAGCCAGTGCTTCTGACACAACAGTGGGGAAGGTGTGTGTGTGTGAAATACGAAAAATAGTCCTTCCCAACCCCTGTGGGAAAATGAGCAAAGCCCAGAAGCTTGGGAAATGCTTGTAACATATTAAAGGCAAACAAACTCCTAGATTGTCCCTAATCAAAACTTACCCAACCTCTTGAACACCTGTAATGATAGGGATTTCACAACATTCCTAGCCAGTCTTCCACTGCCTCGCTGTTCTAACAGAGAAGTAGTTAATAAACTGATAAAAGTAGTGCAAAGTTAAGAGAGATCCCAACCCTGCTTGCCATGTTCTATCAGTGGCTATAGGAAAGTGATGGCAGTCAACTATACATTAAGTAAAATGTAGATTAAGTAGCACTGTGCAGCATTAAGCTGTTTCCAACAGGCATACTAACCCTGAGCTGGTAGGTTCCTAGAGGACAGAGCATGATCTCCTCCTACCAAATGCTCTTGGCTGTGGCTGTGAATGTGCAGATAGCCCCACTTCTCCCAACATAAAGCCCTATGTCATGTGCATGTAACATGTGCTGACCATAAGTCAATATATTCGCTCCAGAAGACAAGCCATTTACAAACAAGGCTGCAACATGGTAGATATAGGGACAGACAGAGACATAACATGCAGTTGAGTTGAATACTGACACCTACCAAGAACACAGATATTACATGAAGGACATAGGACTAGATTTATAGCCCTGGTTTAGTGACACTGTACAGCTACTTCAGTCATCTCTTGGCCAGTCCCCATCAGAGTACTCTGCATTCCTTAACTGCTTTAAAGCGAGTCCTGAGTGCTCCAGATGGGATTAGTTACACCTCAGTCACCCTGCTTAACAGGCTGCACCTACACCCTACCAGGTGACACTTGGATTTGTGCTGACCAATGGAACACAGACATAGGAAGAAATAATGCATACAAGATGCCCCAAGGCTGGTCTTAGACAGCTTCACCCACTTCCAGAGAACTCATTTAGAATCTGGAAGGCTGCAGAGAAGCTTTTTCAAAAGTAAACTGCCTGCCCATCCTGTGCCAAGCTACACTCATAGCACACCAATCCAAGGGCAACCTTATCAAAAACAGCAAGAAAGCTGCATCCCCTTTACCACCACCAGTTTATCAGGGCAGACAGTACTTGTGAAGAGGAGGATAACACAAACCAGTACCTGCAGGGTAACAGCTTCCACAAGGCAAATGCCAAGTCCCTGGGGGCGCCTCACATTCATGCCACAAAAGCCGTTCAGAAAAAAAAAAAAAAAAAATCAACCTGCAGTTCAGCAGCTACAGCAGAATGAAGCCACTATTCTACCGCTTAGCCATCTTGGGACACTCTGTACAGTACCCACTAAGGCAGGGGTAGGCTATTATTTAGGCTGGAGGGCTGTTTAACAAGTTCTGGTGAGATGTTGAGAGCCACAAGGGTAGCCCCACCCCTTGATAGGTGCCCTGTCCTCTGATCACCATCCTGGTATCAGAAGTCCCATACCCTAACCCCTGACCTTTGCCACTTGAAGTCCCTCCCCTTGCTCCTTTTGGGAGGGGGGTTTCCCCCTCTCGGGACCAGGAAAACAAAACAAAATAAAAACCAAACAAATCATATACTACAAGTCAAACATCTACTATAACATTTTAATTATTACAAAAAACATTGTCATCTTGATTTATGTGCGTTTGCGTAGTGTAAACAGAGACGACTGTATACTACCTCAAAATAAACTCTTACTCTTGTACATTATGTATGGGGTGTGGATGGGCGGTGTGGGGTTTGTACAGGCCTGTGGGTGTGTGCAGATGAGGGTCTGGGTGTATGGTGTGAGTGTAGGGAAGGTATGGGTGGGTGTGGGGTTTGTGGTGGACTGTGGGAGTGTGTGTGGGGGGCCCTGCCCCCGACATGGCCCCCTCTCCACGGCACACAGTCCCCACCACTGGTGGCAGCAGCAGTAGCAGCAGGTGGTGAGCCTTTGGGGTGCTCATGGCCCACAGCAGGCAGCCCCTCAGCAGCATGCAGCTGTGGCTGAGTCCCAGAAGCTGCAAGAGGTGGCAGGGAATGGGGCCAGGCTGGCCTGGCTCCATCGCGTGGGGCTCCCCACGGCTCACATGCAGCTCCCAGAACTCAGCTGGAGGCCAGGCATGATGGACTTGGCTGGGAGTGGCGGGGAGCTCCACATGATAGAGCCAGGCTGGCTCCGCCCTGCTCTCCGCCACCCTGACCAAGTCCCAGGACCTGGACATGGTGGCAGTGAGCAGGGCCAGGCTGCCGGCTCTATCACATGCAGCTCTCAGGTGACTCCTGGGAGTGGCACATAAGCTGCAGGGAGCTCTGTTCAGTGGAGCTGGGTCAGCCCTGTGCTCCTGCTAGTCCAGGTCTCATGTTCTTGCCAATGCAGCCTCTTCACTCCCCCAACCCAATGCTCCAGCAAGACCCAGCCCTGGAGCAGGCCCTATGCTCTGCACTCTGTGCTCCTGCCCCAGCACTGGCACGGGCCCTGTGCTCCTGCCCAGCTGCAGCTTCCTCCCACCTGCTGCCCAGCACAATGCAGCAGGGACAGGAGGACCAGCTGGAGCCTGGAGGACCTGAGCAGTTCCCCAGGCAGCTGCAGGAGCAGCAGTCCTGCCTAGAAGCTGTGCATGCTGGCCAGGGCTGGGGCTGGGACCAGAGCCCTCCTGCAGGTGAGGGTAAAAGCATAGCATGCTGGCCTGGCAGGAATAGATAGAGCTCAGCCTCATGTGGAGTGCAGCACAGATAGCTGCAGGCTGGGTTAGATACAATTAATTGGTGGGCATCTGCCCACAGGCCAGAGAAATCATCTCGCAGACTAGATCCAACCTACAGGTTATATTTTGCCTGTCTCCGCACTAAGGGCTACTGCCCTAGCTTGTTCCATACTGGCAAGTTAGCCTGCAGTCAGCGCAAAAAGCTCATAGCAGAAGGCAAAAAACAGTGAAGGTAAAAGGATTTGCCTCTCTAAGGTGAGGCTGGTGATAAAGGAAAGGCCAAACACAAAGTACTTAAATAGATGCCTCAGACGCAGCTGCTAAAAGCATCTACAGAGGACCATAGCTGACATGCTCAAAAGGAAGATCCATGAAGCCCTGAATTAGACCTTCAAGGAAAAGCAGTACAGAAGCCCTGGCAGTTTTAAATGCCTGTACAGCAGAGGGGTAAATCCTCATATGTACACCTCTCTCGAGAAAGAAGCCAGCATGCATCATGCTGAACATCATTACCATACCTTTTGTTTATACACTGAGGAGTAAAAAGTCAGACTCCACTGCTGCTACAGCCAAGAGAGCCCATCTGTTATGATCAGCCTGTAGCTGGCAACAGCAGTGTTTAAACAAGTCACCTATTGTGACTTGAGCCAACACCCAACCCTTCACACAAAGCATAAAAGCACTGCAAGGAATTTGGCAGCGCTCGCTCTGGGCTGAGACAGCAGGACGCAATATGGAAAGAGAACACAGCCGCTGCAGAGGACATAGCAATGTTGGGTCTATTTAGAAACAGGATCAGGAAAACAAACACTGCTCTGAACTCTTCTCTAGGAACTAGAGTCTAAAAGAAAGGGAAACTAGGACTGAAGTGTTATGAAATGGGAGAAGAGCTCAGGTATCCATCTGAGGGAGCCAGGGGAGCTGATGGACTCATAACAAGTGGGACTGGCTGCACACAGATCTAAAACTTGGCAGCTGGAGTATTGACATATGGCTGCCAGAGATGCAGAGCCTATCAAAATGGTGGGATGGGCCTCACTGGCCAATCACATTGCCAGCCGGTGCTCAAGCTCTTGGCAAGCATCAAATAGCACATTCTGTTCCAAACACTTCCAGGCAGAGGCAGAGGCTAATCTACCTTGAAATGCATCATGTGCTGCAGAGCTCACAAATATCCTTGTTGAAGGAGACCAGGACATGGCAAACAATCCTGGCATGGGCACTTCAAAGAAGGACCTAGCAGCATGGAGCCCCTGAGAGTAGGCCAACATTGTGAGCAATGGGGCACAAAATGACCCTATGTGCGTTGCTTCAGAGCACATGCTAAATAATACAACTTTATTCAGTACCGCAGGCCAAGGACACCTGTGATTAGCCAAGACAACCCTGATCCAGAAGAGGGAGACAATGTGGCAGCAAAGGCATGAATCAAATACATAGATCAGAGTACTGCATTGAGTGCTCAACGGGTACTGTCTAGACATGACACTCTGGAAACCTGTTCCACACACTGAATGCTTATGCACTCAAGTATGATCCTGTTCCACCCTGCTTAAGTGCCCAGGGGGAAAACAGAAGTCTTAGTGTGCTTATTTTATAACTTTCATAGTTGGTAGTCAGAAGGGACCTAAGCAGATCATCAAGTCCAACCCCCTGGCATGAGCAGGAAAGGATGCTGGGGTCAAATGACCCCGGCTAGGTGATTGTCTAGCCTCCTTTTGAAGACCCCCAGGGTAGGGGCAAGCACCACCTCCCTTGGAAGTTGGTTCCAGCTCCTAGCTACCCTGTGAAGTAGTGCCTCCTGATGTCCAGCCTGAACCTACTCTGTCAGCTTATGGCCATTATTCCTTGTAACTCCCAGTAGTGCTTGGGGGAGCAGGGACTCTCCCATAGCCTGCTGGGCCCCCTTGGCAAGTTTGCAGGTGGCCACCAGATCCCCTCTCAGACTTCCCTTTTGGAGGCTGAACCGGTTCAGATCCCGTAGCCTCTCCTCATAGGGCCTGCCCTGTTGCCCCTTGATCATGCGGGTGGCCCTCCTCTGGACCCTCTCCAAGTTGTCCACATCCCTCCTGAAGTGCGGCGCCCAGAACTGGACACAGTACTCCGACTGCGGCCTGACCAATGTCGCATAGAGGGGGAGGATCACCTCCTTGGTCTGACAAGGTGCGGTTAGCTTTCCTGACCGCGTCCCCACATTGGTGGCCCAAGTTAATCTTGGAATCAACAGCGACTCCAAGATCCTCTTCTGCCTCTGTGCTGACAAGAAGGGAGTTCCCCAGCCTGTAGGTATGTTGCTGGTTCTCCCCAGGTGCAATACCTTGCACTTGTCTGTATTGAATCTCATCTACCCACCTCTGTAACCTGTCCAGATCTAGTTGTAGCCTGTCCCTCTCTTCTAGCATGCTCACTTCTCCCCACATCTTAGTGGGGACTTGGACGAGGGGATGAAAAGCACCCTCTTCAAGTCACCGATGAAGATATTGAACAGTGCGGGCCGAAGGACTGAGCCCTGGGGGACCCCACTGCCCACATCCCTCCAGGTCGAAAACAACCCGTCCACCACTGTTTTAGTATTACATCATCACCTTTGATTATGACTAGGTCACAGAAAACAGCAAACAGCAGGAAGACCCATAGACTTCAAGTTAACTGCATTTCTGGGACAAAAGCAGGATGAAAATTTGATTACAACCAGGCACCTAATATAATCTGGCCCTTTGGGTATTCAACTTTGGGGAATTCTTAACTATCCAACCTTTTAGAGATACAGAGGAAGTCTGCATTTTGGTTTTAGGGCCTTTAGAACCTGAGAAACTAGAAATTGGCTTTTCCTTCTCCTTTCCAAACTTGGACTAGACTAAGAAGTTTTGTTTTTTTTTGTTTTTTACTTTGGCTGGGATAAAGTCACTACAATCAAGGAACAAGATACATTTAAATCTACAACTATAGCAGAATCAAATGGAGACTGATTTTAGTTTCCTTCAACATAATCAGCAGTTAATGTTGTACATGTAAAACCTGCATTTCTCCCATGTGAAACAGAAATCATAGAGAAGTAAGCCTAGAAGGTACCTCAAGGCCTGATCTAGTTTAACCTCCTGTCTGAAGCGGGAAAGGCCTTACATCCCATATGGGAACTGAAGCTGCTGAAATTTTGGCATTATTAGCAACACTCTTACCAACTGAGCTAACTGTCCCAGGCCTATCTGATGTTCCAGGGCCTATGAACTCAATCTCTGGACATCACCCTGGTTGTACTGCATTGCTTGGCCACCCTAGTATGCAGGAAGGCTGAAAGAGCCTCAAAGCTTTGTTCACAAACTAAGCAGTCCTAAAAGAAAAACCAAATTCTGGAGCCACCCACTAACCACAGAAACACGGAGAGATCACACGGTTACTGTGTTGTGACAGCAGTATGCATCAGCATAGCATCCCTCAAACTGAGTAACCAACTGCAGACCAGAAGCCAGCTGTACACAGATGCTTACTCCACTTCCTTCCTCTCAGCCTCCTCTGTTGTCAGATCCTCTTCCACACTGTAATCCAGCACTGATCCCACACCAAATGACTGATTTCGCTGGATCAGGGGTTTGATGGCCTCTTGGTCTTCTCTAGCCACAAACTGCGCATAGAAAGTCATCTTCATCATTTTCTCAAACAGCTGTTGCCCCAGGAT
>NW_005842365.1:324370-324984 GCF_000455745.1 Alligator sinensis
TAAGCTAGGAGATACAAAGCCAGTGTAAAAGCATAGCTCCTTCCCAGAAAGGCTGCTTCCTCCTCTCTGCCCCAGCCTCGGAGCCAGCAACTCCAGGCTCGCTCCATTCACTGTCACACTCCATTACACAGCCTCAACAAGGTCCACCCGGAGGGGCCCATGCCAGTGATCTGCCCTTGTGCGGGCACCGACCTCAGCGGAGGTCCAGTAACCAGCCCCCACGCTGGGAAGGCAGCCAGCCCCGGGAGGCTGCAGCCCGGAGCCTCCTCCCCAAGCGGCCGAGCCGGTTCTCGGAGACAGCCGTCCGGGCCAGAGCCGGGGCCGGACCTCCGCGCGCAGGGCCCGGCAAGGCGGGCGCGCAGCAGGGACGACAGGTGGGCGGGAGCCCAGCCCCACGCGGAGGCGCGGCCTCCCCGCTCCCCCGCCGGGCCCGCTCACCTCCTGGTTCCGCTGCACCAGCGGCTCCACGGTGCACAGCCCCAGCACGACCAGGCTCCGCACCAGCTCCGCGCTGCTCTTGCTCCGAAACGCCTCCCGGGGGTCGCCGAAATCCACGGCAGGCGGCGGCGGCTGCGCCCGGGGCGCCCCCTGCGAGGCCTCCCCGCGGCGTCCCG
>NW_005842365.1:325087-335690 GCF_000455745.1 Alligator sinensis
AAATAGCACCGGCGTCGGCGCCGCCCTTCCTGTGGCTGCGCGGAGCTCCGCCCAGAGCCGAGCGGGGCGGCATGCGTTGCCGCCTTCCCCGGGGACCGCGCCCAGGACCTGGCGGGGCTCAGCCTGCTCGCTTGCTGCCCTCAGCCCTGGGCACTGACCCCCACCTCCGGCTCCTCTCATTGCCCCTCCAGAGTTTTGGTCCCACCCAGCTTGGGCTTTGTCCTATCCGCCAGGTTTCCCCCGATGGGCAGTGCGGAAGATTAGCTGTGCCCTCCCCAAGTAAAGCTGCCGTCTCTCACCTTGGACCAGAAAGTCTTCTTGAACTGCCTGCCAGGATTGAGATGAAAAAAGGAAGGCACCAAAGAGGAATACAGTCCTATGAGATAAGGTTGATGGTAGTTCTGTAACTTAGAAGGTCGGCTCTGCTTCACAGGGCTCCACCATGCCCTCGCCTCACCAGATGTTATGACTTTACTTGCATCAGTTCTCTGTGGGAGTCTCAACTCCCCTACTGCCATGACCAGACTCTAGGTGACTGGTTTCTTGGTCACTTGCCCTGTTCTTCCTGCACAGGTCCCAAGCTGCCTGTCTCACAGTTGGACTTGGTCTTTATCTTTAAGGGCAGAGTCATAGGGGGACAAAGCCCCAACTCACACAAACACTTATTTCCTCCAGGTCCCTGGAATGTCTTCCCACACCTCCTGGACTTGGACTTGTTGGCTTGGACGCTGCAGCCACCTCATTTCCCTGCCTCCGCAGGTAAGTCAGTCTTCGGGACTCTCCCCCAAGTCCCCTTGCTCGGTCCCTTGTTGTTGTCTCCTTGCGCTCCTTCAGGTTTCTACTTGTGTAGGCATCATCAGGGAGAGATGACAACTGCCTGTTAATTCCCTGCACCAATAAGCTGCGTTTGCCATGGCAGTGTCTCATTCGTTGCTCTCCCCACTCTTGCAGCCTTAATTACCATCCGGGTCTTCCACATGATTTTTTTCCTGCTTAGGTTTGCCGTGCCTCCTGTGACAGCTGAAAATTATGTCAGTGTAATAAAGGTGCTTGCTAAAGGCTCTATGAAGATTAGACCAAGTGTTTTTCTGTATTTGTTTAGATAGTAAGCTATATGTTGTTGCTAAGAGCCTAATTAAAGTTTAAAATGTAGTAAAGCCTTGTATAAAGTAAGGCCTAGTAATTTAGCAAAGCCTTCAAGTAGTAAGGCCCTGTGGCGTAGTTAAAATTAACCTTATCAAAGGAATGCAAGGCTTGTACTGCTATTGGTCAGTCTAAGGACAGTTGAAGTAAAAAGAATCTGAGTGGCTGTAAGTTATCAGTAACGTTCAGAAGCTATGAATTGGCTGGAGCATCTGGAAGTCATTCAGAAGGAAGATACAGCTCTGTGAAATGGATTAGTTAGCTGGTGACCTGGGTCAGTGGGCCCCTGGATCTTGAGGAGCCCAAGGACTGAATACCAGGGTCCTTCCCAGTACCTCTCAGACAGTGCTGATCAGGGACGCCTGACTTCGCTGAGCTTTGTGGAAAGAGAAACTTGTTGTACATCAGGCATCAGAGGGGACTGCCGATAAGTTGCCGACGCAAATTATTCTTGTCTGTCATTGTTTGTCTTGTTACTACGCGTAGTTGTGTTTTTGTTAAGTCAATAAACCTTTCCTACCTTTCTATCCCTGACCATACTCTCAATCCTGAACCCTCCGCAGGTGGCTGGGACTTGGCCTCTCCCCGCCCAGGCTCGCTGCTCTGGTGACTTGATCCTCTTTCTTTGTTCCTTTGGAGTTCTGTGGCAGGGCAGACTTATGTTGCAGGCTCAAGTTGCAAGTGTTTGCAGCTAATGGAGTGGTGCGTGATCTGTGATAGGAGTAAATTTCCTTCCATATAGATAATAATGAAATAATTCGACTCCCCATTTTATCACTAAGCACTCCCATTCTATTGTTGAATATTGTCTCGGCCTTGGATAGTTTCCTGCTTGCAAACGCAATCAGTCGTTCTTCCCCCTGATCTATTGGGTTAAGACAGCCCCTAAGCCAACGGGGCAACGAAGCTCCGAACCTTCCCCTACACTGGGGCCCATGTCTTGCAGATGGCATCCCAGGCAGCTAAGCTCACGTGTACCCTTCTCCCTCTCTGGCTGTGGTCCCCTCTCCGGGACCTTTGGGTTCACCTTAGGCCCTCACCCCACCTTCAGGCCAGTTGGAATCCTGAGCCATTTGCTCTGGGCATCCCTTGCGGTGGGCCCCTGGCCCTTTTGATCCCCTCTTGGGTCCTGGCCCCAGCATGGACCAGTTCAAAGGTCCATCCAGTCAGATCTGAATCGCTTGCTTTCTTTCCCTCACAACTCCACTGATCAAATGAGCCTCTTCAAAGATCTCCCAGGCCTGGGCTTTCCCTAGGCAGGACTGTGCAGGGGCTGGAGGTTGTCAGGAGCTCCTACCTGCCTTTCACCAGGGAGGTTTGTGGTTGGTCCTGGCATTTCCTGGGGCTGCTGCACCACTGGCAGTCCCATTAGGCTCCCTACTTTGGTAGGGTGTAGTTCTAGATAATGCCCAGGACCTGGGGCCTCCTCCATCCACATAGCCCCAGTCCATATACCTCCAAGTTGTTCCTGGTCCAAGGAGCTCAGCAGGGAGATGTTCTTCCCTTACTAGCTGATCTTAAAACTGCTCCCCTTCTCAGCAGGGAGAGCTGAGCATTAAATGGCTACCCTCATCAAGCACCTGCCATCTTGGCCTAGCCCTTAAAGTGGCAGGCACCAACAGTACCTGCATCTTTAAGGGCTAGCATTTGTTCTAATTCATTCCACACTGGTATGTATAGGGCCTAGGGCAATCTCTTTCAATGTTCCCTCACCACTTGACCTGGGCTAGTTCTAATCTGGTGGAAAATCCCTTTAGCCTGGCCCGGCACTTCCATAAATACGTCTTTAAATCTTCTCACCAACTGTTCCAGCTGTTCCCTCCCTCCTTTGGGTACCTGTGTCCCAATCATGGGGACTGGGTTACCCCCTTCTTGGGGATTGCTAGTCTCTGGAGACCATTCTTCTTCTACCACCCTGGGGTCCATCAAGTAATGTTCATGCTCCTCCCATTTCTTCAGCAGATTCACATGATAAATCTGTTTAGCCTTTCTCTGCCTGGGCCGGTCCACTACTTAGTTTGTAGGACCCAGCCTCCTTTGTATCCTGAAATGACCCTGCCACTCAGAGACTAACTTACTAATGTGATCCAGCCACATGGCTAGGTCCAAATCACCTTCCTGCAATTCACTATCCTGGTCACACCTCTGCTTCTGACTGGCTTGACTCTTTTCTAAATTATCTCAGTAGATCTCTCACTTTCTCAACCATTCTCACAGCTCTCTAACCTGGAAAGAGCTCTTTTCACCCCCAGGCTTGCTCTCCTCCAGTCCTCACAAATGACGTTAAGTAGGCTTCAGGGCTTATGCCCATAAATCAATCCAAAGGGAGAGCAACCCAAGTATGCTTGGGGTACCTCCCAGACTTTGAACATAAGAGAGTGAAGACATAGCTCCCACCTCTTAGTGCCTAGACAATGAAGTATGGGGTCCTGCTTCTCCCCCATCAGATCTCAGAATACTGTGGAGGCATCAAGCCTGAGCCCACAGGGATGGGGAATGAATCTGAGATTCCAAGTAAGAACAACAATCCTGTTGTATACTGAGCAGCTGTATATGTTATTATGTGCTCCATCCATGGAGGGTGCTGCTGGAACTGCATTACCTTGCGTTGCTGTTTGCTGTTCTGCTTCACTGTTAAGGTAGCTAGTTGTTAATAAAGATGGTTTCCTTTATCTTCCTTGCATGGTCTCTCTGGGACAAGAACCCCATGAGTGATGAGGATGGGATCCTGGTGAGTAGGATCAGCAGTCCCTCACAGTGGAGGATGATTGTCTTGCATGATTGCCTTATCTATGGGTCCAAAGATGGCTGATGAGTCTGATCCAGCATTGACAGACTCTGTTGCAGCTCAGGCATGAGTTTCCATGAAAGAGCAGGGGGTGGCTCTGGATTCTTGATGCAGTTTGCAACACACTATTTCTGCCACTCCCACTTTTCCATCTCCTGTTGTTGTTATAAGGTTTCAAAGTACTGAGATCCTTGCAGCAGATGCTTTCTCCATTTGGTGCAGTCCTGGGTGATAGTGTCCAACAAGTTGAGGTCAATGTTGCTGTGGCAAATGTGGACGTTCCCCAGCCGGCCACAGTGCTGGGCTCCCACTGTCTCTGGGTACGCCACCCACCTATCTTTCCTGCCATGCCTTGCTGTTAAGTAATTACAATCTTAATTAGGTGGGAGGCTGCCCACTCTGGGCCCTGGTGTCTAGGGCCTTGAGTACATGCTCCTACCTTCCCTTACGTGTCCCATGCCTCACAGATGTTTCTAACAACTGTGCAAAGCTCTGGGTTGAGGCCAGGCCCAACTCATTACAGTATTAGGCCTCTCCTGACCTGCCCTGTTTTGAGCCCCACTCACACTGCCTCCCTCTTACTGAGGCCTCTCACACTCCACTGTCTCTCACACAGTCTCTCTCATAGTGCCCTTGCTGGGCCTCTCTCATACTGTCCCTCCTTTTCCATGGGGCCACACTCACCCTGCCCTCACCCGGGGGGTCCTTGGGCTTGATTCCCTGCATTCCCCAGCCAGCAAGCATGCAGCCTTTTGGACATCTACTACCCGCATCCGAGGGAGTGCTGGGTGGTTTGCAAAATACTACGCTGACTCTGCCCCTGTCTTATAAGTGGGTAAATCTCTGCAGCTGTTCTCCATACACAGCTGCTGACTCACCCCCTTATTTCCCTGCAGCTTCCCCTCTGCTGCCCTCCAATTGGCCTTAGGCACCCAAAGGCTTACCTAGACCAAATTCGGTTCCCCAAGTTAATAGGACTTCAACTCATGCCCCCAACTCTCAGGGTCTCGACTGGTTCAATTACTCAGGTGCAGCCTTTCAGGTGCCTCTCTGTGCCCAGCTCTGCACCTCCACCTCCTGAGGCATATACTCGGCCCCCTTCTTTGGGGCCTGGGGTTGAACACCCCCCAGGTTCAGGTCCCCCTTGTCAGTGTGCCTGGCCCACAACTCTCCTTCTATCTCTAGAGTCTTACACCCTAAATAGGCTCTAGTGGCCGCAGCCATGCCTAGCCCCACTACCCACTCTGTGGCAGCTTGCCCCCACTGGGTGCAGGTACCCCACATGGGTGTGCCTGGCCTTGCTACCCACTTCAGGCCTTGTGCCCCCATTGGGCCCAGGTGTCCCACATAGACATACCTGGCTTTCACTCCCTCTGATGTTACTAGGAATCCACCAGATGGTGGGGACAGGGGTTATTAAGGCGCCCTGACCCACCTTTCACCAGGATGGTCCTCAGACTTGGAATTTGCTGGCCCTGGTCTGCCACTGTCAGGACCACCAGGCCTCCATATCCTGGCAGGGTGCAGATTTAGGTCATGCCCAGGACCAGGAGCCTCCAAGCCACCACATAATTCCTGCCCTTACTTCCATGTTGTCTCCAAAGCAGCAGCTCTGCTGGGAGATGTTGCTTTTTCAGCACCAGGCAGCAACTCCTGCTTCCAGCCCTGCTAGCCGGAGGCTTAAGATGGCTGCTCATCAGGACTGGGCTGCACCTGCCTGCTCCTTGGCCCCGTTCTTAAAGTGGCAGAGTGCCTGGAGCGCTCTGACACCCACCTTCCCTCTTAAAATGGTTCCTGGGGAGGGCTTTCCCTGCTGCTCAGTCAACAAGCGCCCACAAAATTTGCAACATCCCCAAGTGATGAGCACCCCACTCGTGCTCCACCACGCACCTTCCCCCTTTAAATGACTCCCTGGGGTTTCACCTGGCTGCATTTCCTGCAGGCCCTTCTCCAGCCTGCTGCAGCCCATTCTGTGGGGCAAGCATCCTACCAGTGCTCCATCACACCTGCATTCTTTCAAGTTAGCTTTGAAGATGTCCTTGAAGTGCTTTTTCTGTCTTTGTCTTGAGTGTATGCCTTGAATGAGCTGGGAGAATAAAACTTGCTTTGGGAATCTAGAGTTGGACATCTGCATAATGCGGGCAGCCCAGTAAAGTTCATGTCGGATGATCATTTCCTTGATGCTCGTAGTATTTGCTTGTGAGAGGACGCTAATGTTGGCATGCTTGTCTTCCCACTGGATTTAAAGGATCTTCCACAGGCAGCATTGATGGTACTTCTCCAGCAACTTGAGGGGTCTCCTGTAACATTGTCCAAGTCTCAGCTTTAAAGTAATGTGGGGATCAGATCTGATGTTATGATCTTCAAACACCTGTTTCCTCACGTGTCTGAAGGCTGCACTTGCATATTTGAGGTGATGTCTGATTTCTTCATCAATGTCAGCCTTCTGTAAGAGATGGCTTCTGAGGTATGGGAAATACTCAACGTTCTCCAGAGTCTCACTGTGAATCTGAATTATTGGAGCTGGAGGCTGCCCATTAAGAGCTGGTTAATGGAGGACCTTAGTCTTCTGAATGTTAAGGTCCATTTTCTTGTATGTGTTGGCAAATATGTCGACAATTGCCCGAAGGTCTGCTTCCGAGTGGTCTTGGTTTGGCTTGGAATTGGCTGAGATTAAATAGTTTACCATCCATTTGGTAGTTTAGCTCCGCTCCAACTGGAAGCTTCTTGGTGGTCAGATGTAGCATTGCAGTACAGGCTATCAAGAAGAGTGTTGGAGCAGTGATGCAGCCTTGCTTAACTCCCATCTTAACCTCAAAGGGTTAATAGTGCTAATGCTAATAGTGCTTCAGACAGAAGAACAAAATTAAACCTTGCAGTGATCCATGCTGCAAGTGAGCAGAAGATGGGGCTCTTTTCCTCCCATGGACTGGTCTGTGCAGTTGTTTTCTAATATGCCTACTTTGGGCCACATTGAAGAATATGATGTGGCCAGTCTGCCACTTGGGTCTTTTACACTGACCAGCTAGATTTCTGCCTGGAAGTTAATAAGATTACTGATAATAACCAGAAATATGTAGTGCTGCTGAGCATCAATAGCTGAAAAACGTTTGAGATTACTTGTTTGCTTGTATGCCTGGTCAAACCCCATTACAAGTCATACCATGAGATTCTTGAATTGCTAAAAAATCACTTTGCACCAAGCCTGTCTGAAACTATTTGCTGGCTCAATTTCAATCAATAAAATCAGCTGCCAGAGGAAAGAATTGCTGCGTACATAGAAGACTTGTGTAGGTTGTCTAAGAACTGGGATTTTGGCACAAGTCTTGAATCTTTTCTTGGGGATCATCTTGTGTACAGAGTTCAAGATGAAACCCTACAATGCAGAGTTCTTGCAAAGCATAATCTGAATATTGTCAGGAAAACTAACATAAGTGGAGACACACTGAATGTATTCAAGGGAGAAATCTCCAAGGAAGCCACAAGGATACAGTTCCTTCACAAGAATACAAGTGCACAATAATACAATTCCTTCATTACAAAGAAGTGGCTGTAGCTGTGGGAGAAATCATAGACACAATACATGCCATTTTCATGATACCAACTGTCACCATTGCTAGTACAAGGGTCACATTTAATGGGTGTGTCATCAGCAGGGATCCTGGGTTTCTCTGATAACCCCCTTCTCTGATAAAACCCCCAAAATTCATTATTAAAATTAAAGCCCCACCCCCCTTGGCCTTGCTTGTGCCCCTCACTCCCCCACAATAGCCCCCCAGCCCTGCTTGTGCCTCTTGCCCCCACCCTCAACCCCTGCCCCCAAGCCCTGCTGGAGCGGCCCCCAGCTGCCAGGGCTATGGGGCCAGGGACCCAGGTCTGCAACTCCCTGCACCCAACAGAAGGCAGCGGGTGCTGCAGCAAAAGGAGCATGGAGCTGGCTCTCCCCTTGCTGCTGCCTGCTGCAGGCTTGGGCAGGGGTGGGGCTGGCTCCTGGCAGCAGTGTGCACTCCTGGGGATCAGGGGGGACCTGCACCCCACAGATCTGTGTGGGGGCGGGGGCAGGTGAGCACTGTGTGCAGTTTCCCTGAAGGGCTGATACATGCCATGTGCAGCTGACCAGGCGGGCACTCCTGTGGGAAATTGGCTGGGGACTGAGAGAGTGGGAGGTGTTGGGGGAAGCCCCACATGGAGTGTCTGGCTGGTTGGACTAGGAGCGGCACGCTATTGCCAGGCTGGGCTTGTCTCTGGGTGGGAGCAGGGCCGGCACCCGATGGCAGCGCATACTCCTGGGGGTAGGGGAAACCCCCACCCCCCAGATCTGTGTACAGGGAGTGGGGGAAGGGCAGGTACGCATTGCGGGCTCATGCTCCCTGCCCTGTTGTCCTCCCCCATAGCTTCAGCAGCACAGTGTGTGTGACCCAGCATGGCAGGGCACAGTGGGACCACACATGTAAGCTGCCTGCTGCTCTGGACACACTTCCCCTGCGGGTGTGGGTAGCAGGAAGAGGCACAACTCTGCCCTGCTGCCCACACTGTCCCTGTGCACTGGTGTAATGTATTTTTTAGGGTTCCATTAAATCGTTCCACCAGCCCGTTGGTTTTTGGGATTATACACAGCCGTACGTAGGTGCCAGATTTTCAGTACCTGGAAAAGGCTATGCATGAGGCATAAAGTTTTTCCCTAGTGTGGCAGGAGGCCACTTCTGTTTCTCCCCAAAAACTCTGCTCTGTGACAATTTGGTTAGGATGGGCCCTGCAGAGGGTACACACCTTACCCTATCTCTTTAGGTAGCCTGAGCTGGATACATTCCTGAGGGAGGGGGGAAACCTGCTCCCTCTGCCCACGTGATTAGTATCACATACCTGGGTGAGGGGCTTAGTCTCCCTGGGGAGCTAGGAACTGCTAGTCTGCCCAGCAACTAGTGATGCATTTCAAATTGGTTGGCTGACAGCTAACAGGTGCTGGCCTCCATTGGACCAGGTAAATGAGGTCATAAGAGCTATATAAAACTTAAGGACTGCTCCGGAGGAGGGGGCAGCAGCCATGAGGAAAACTCAGAGAGAGAGAGAGAGAGGAGCTGGACCATCTGAAACTTGCTCTCTCTCTCAAAACTCATGATCAAGGAACTGCCTGCCTCCAGAGGATATCTCCACCTGCCTCTAGATGATGCTTGTAAGTAAGCTACCTGAGATCCAACTAGATATATAGCTTGCAGTAACTCAGATGCATGATCAAAGGCTACTCCAGCCACCCTGTTTGCTCTATGGGATTTCTCTGATACTACTCAACTTTGTACCCTATTCCAACCCTACTCCTTGTAACCAATAAAGTTCTACTGTGTACCTAGCGTGGGAGACTTATTGAGAGGGGGTTAGATTATGCCTTGGGGTATTCTTCGTTTGGCTGAATAAAGGAGACCACTAGTTGTGCTTCTGACTGAGGGAAGCCCCCCAAGTTCTTGAAGTGAGTCAAGTACCCTTGAGGGCTACTAGGCCTGTGTTTCCCAGGGGACACTGTGCCAGGATGAAGCCCATCCCTGGGTGGTGGCAGCAATACCCCCAGGCTAGCAGGTGTGCTCCAGGAAGTGGGTTGGCCAGACATGAGGCACCCGTAGGGAGGCACTCGGAGCCTGAAAGGTGGTCAGGCACAGTGAGGTGGGTGGCTCAGCACAGGAGCACTCCTTACTGGCCTGCCACACCTTACTCCATAATTATTTCTTAGGGGATGCCCACCCTCTGCTATGTGGGGTCCTGTAGCAGTACGAAGAGAGATTGCATCTGGGAACCAAGTGTCATAGTCGATCAGGACCAGCTGGTGCTGACTCAGCCAGGCCTGTCACATTCCGAGCAGCATGCAGGGAAGCAGCGGCTGGGCCGGCTTTGCTGCATGCTGCTTGGGACAAGATGGGGCCAGCCAGGTCAGCACTGGCGAGGAAAAGCGGTGGCTGAGCCAGCTGAGCTGTGTCCCACTTCTTAGCATGCTGCTTGGTACAGGCTCAGCCACAGCTTTTTGCCCTTCTGGTGCCAACCCGTCCCAAGCGGTATGGGGAAGCAGCATGCAGCTCAGCCGCTGCTTCTTGCTGATGCTGACCCGGCTGGGCCTGGCCAGCATGCAGCAAAGCCAGCCCAGCCACTACTTCCCTGCATGCCACTTGAGAGGCAACAGGCCTGGCCGAGTGAGCACTGGAGAGGAGAAGCGGCGGCTGAGTTGTGTGCTGCTTGGGACCAGCTGGCAGAGGTAAATAGAAGTCCTGGCTTTGCCGAGTACCACTCAGGCCTGGGCAGGCCAGCACTGAGGAGGGAAAGCCTGTTACGCCTCAGCTCTGTGTTCTTGGGTACCCCTGGCACAGGATGCAGTCTGTCTGACTCACAAAGGACTCACCCCCCCTCCCTCCCCTCCTCTACATAAATGAAACTGATTAAGATGCAGTGAGAGACACACCTAAGACCCTCCAGATAAGGGTGACAAGAGTGAAACAACTGCCCTAGGTCCCATTTGCATCTGAGATGGAACCAGATGACCATTCATTTACATGAGAGATGGAGAACAGAAAGCCTGAAGCAGAGACTGCAGTGAATTCTGGGACCAGAGAAGCAGGGGAGCACTGCATGATGGGGAATCTGTGCTCCAAATGTTAATCAACCCATGTTCACACACACCCAGCTCAGCAT
>NW_005842365.1:336761-341301 GCF_000455745.1 Alligator sinensis
ACAGGCTGATTGACCCAGTTTGACTCAGACGTGCCCTTATGAACTGAATGCTGGCCCATGAGGGTGTCAGCTGGACACCCAGCCGGATTCAGAGGGATTCTGTTTACCTGTGTGCTTGTGTCTGACTGCATTTTATTGTTGCTCTTATGAACTGATTCTTGGCATATGAGGGTGTCAGCCTGTCCATGCTGATCAGCCCGGCCAGGTCAGGCGTGTCACATTTGTTTGTGTGTATGACTGATTTGGTGACTGGAGGAACCCAGCCCCATTGAAACTGAGTCCTGCAAGATAGCTCCACTGGGGGTGAGGGCTTGCAGAGGGGAGAGATACAGCTCCGTATAGTAACACAAGCAGCACATTGACAGAATTATCAAGACCCTAGAAACTATCCCTAATGGATGAGCACACCCCAAAGTAATGGGCAAATCTGGTAACAAGCCATGGCTGAGCTCGGGCAGTTCCCAAGTGGCACATGACTCAGCCACTGCTTCTCACTGGTGCCGACCCGGCTGGGCCTGTCCCGACCCCTCCCGAGCGGCAAAGCCAGCCCAGCCACTGCTTTGCTGCATGCCAATCAGAATGAGATGGGCCCAGCCAGGTCACCACTGGCGAGAAGCAGCGCTGAGTGGCATGTTCTCCCGCCACCCCCTACAGCTCCTACTGTTTTCCCTGCCCCCCCTCCCCCTCATCTGCAGCAACTTTCCTTCCCCCCCTCCTCCCCCCACTGCTTCCAGCTTCCCCAGGAAACACCAGGGGCTCCCAGCCACTGGGCTGTCCCAGCGGTTCCCCCCCCTCCATCCAATATTGCCTTACTTTCTACTCGGATGCGGGTGGGGAGCCACTCCAGGGTCCGCAGAGGCTTCTGGTTTGGGGTTGAGGATGGGAGAGGGGAAGGGTTGGGGTTGGGGGTGGGGTGGGGCCAGGCTCGCGTTGCTGCTCCACCACAGGCTCCTGCTGGGTCCTGCTGCCACTGTCTGCCTGTCATCTTTGACAGGCAGTGAGGGGCAAATAAAAATGAATTGTCTAGAATTTTTAGAGTCCCCGCAGGCCAGATAGAATGGGCTGGCGGGCCGGATCTGGCCCGTGGGCTGTATTTTGCCCACCCCTGTCATAGAAGAAGATGAGGTGGGTCAGGCAAGACCTGCCAGTCACAAATCCATGTTGGCTGGCATGCAGAAGCTTGCATTCTGTTAGTCTGGCGGTGATGGATCCCTTGACAATTTTCTCCAGGATTTTGCCAGGGATGGATGTCAGACTGATCGGTGTATAGTTCCTTGGGTCATCCCTCCTCCCTTTCTTGTAGATAGGGACCATGTTGACTCTTTTCCAGTCATCTGGGACCTCTCCTCTTCAAATATCTCTGCCAAAGGGGATTCAATGATGTCTGCCAGCTCTTTCAAGACCCTTGGCTGCATGCCATCTGGGCCCAGAGACTTGTGAATGTCTAGTTTCTCAAGGTGTTCCCTCACCTGATCCACATCGATTTTGGGCCTGTCACCCGCTCCCAAATTGGTTTGTGCCATTCCTGGCAGTGAGATCCTCGTGGGAGGGTAAAAAACCGATGCAAAAAAGTCATTTAGGAGATTATTGGGCCTTTCTTGGGCATCTGATGTCAGTTGCCCTGTTGCATCTCTCAGGGCCCCAATACTGTCCTTGTTCTTTTTCCTACTTCCCACATATCTAAAGAAAGACTTTTTGCTGTCCTTGATCCCCATAGCTAGCCTAAGTTCAGTTTGTGCCTTGGCTTTTCTCAACCATGCTCTGCAGGTGTGGGCGAGTGCAGAATAATCCTCTTTGGTAATGCTTCCTGTTTTCTAGCTAGTGTAGGCTACTCTTTTGAGCTTAATGAGGTCTAACAATTCCTTATTCAGCCATAGGAGCTTCCTTGGTGGTTGACTGCATTTCTTGTGAAAAGGGATGGCTTTGCCCTGTGCTTCAAGCATTATGTTTTTGAGCAATAACTATTCCTCACGTACTCCCTTTTTTGTGGGGGTATGGTCGCTGATTGCCTGACTGACCAGTTCTCTCAGTTTGTATAAGTCAGCCTTCCCAAAGTTAAGGACTTCTGTTTTACTGAGGGGTTTGCCTGCTCTTTGGTGAACTAAGAAGGTGACCAATTCATGGTTACTGTCACCAAACTTCCCCTCGATCCACAGATCACTCACCAGGTCCTCCCCTTTGGCCAGGACCAGATCCAGCAATTTCCCTCATCAGTCCATAGACCTCTTGGGTTAGGTAGAGGTCATCGATGCAGATGAGAAGCTATGCGACCTATCAGATTTGGCCATGCGATCATCCCAAGAGATGCCAGGGAAGTTGAAGTCCCCCATGACTATCAAGCATCAGGAGCATGCAGCTTTGACCAGTTCCCTATTGAATTCCCAATCTAGGTCTTCCTCTTGGGGTGGTGGTGGTGGTGGTGGGGGGTCTATAATAGACTCCTACAGGTAAGTCACCCTCCCCATGTTCTCCTTGTATCTTGACCCAGAGGGTCTCGAGACGCCCTTCCTGGTTTAGAAACTTAATGTGCAGGGAGGTGAGCTGATTTATGATGTAGAGAGCAACACCCCCAGCCCTCTTTCCCACACAGTCTCTCCTATACAAGGTGTAACCCTCTACTGCCACCGACCAATCATAGGTGGAGTCCCACCAGGTCTCTGTAATTCTTACAAGGTCATATTCATTATCACATAGGAGAAGGGGCTACTTCCACCTGAATCAGTGTCTGGGCACAACCCGTGTTTATGATGGTTTGTATCATCTTCCCTCCCATACTGGTCCAGACTATGGCCTTCTCCTTCTTTTCTTCCCAGCTTGGTTTTCCTATGTTGCAGTCCATCGTCTCCACAGGGCTGTTATCCCCCAGATCCTTCCGCTGCATCCAAGCTTTGAAATGGGCCTCTCTGGAGTGGTATATCAGGCGGGAAGCATTTGTACACTCCCTTGCCATGTGTCCCATCCATCCACACTGGAAACACACGATTGTAGCACATCACCCTTCATGGACTTCCTTACATTCAGTCTCCCATGGTGTGTGATTTGGCCCTCTCTTTGGGCCTCATGGTTACCTTCTCCTTGTGCACTCTCAAAATATTCAGCTAGTCACAGGGCCTTGGCAGAAGATTTTGGACGGTAACACCACACCCATCACTGTGTATTTTCATCCAGACCCAATAGAAATTTTTCTAACAAAATTTGGTTACACAGATCAACCTTAGACATCTCTTGTGGTCTTAACCACTTTTCTAGCAGGTCTGCCAAATACTGGAGAAAGAGCCTCAGACATTTATCTTCCCTCTTCTTTTTCACTCTGAAGGCTTGGCGGTACCACTCTGGGTTGATGTCCAACTGAAACATAATTTCCTTTTTTATTTTATCATAACCTATTGCTTCTCCCCACAGCATAGCTCAGTATCTGGCTTGTGCTTATCCTATCTAGAGTACGCCCAACTGGCCTGCCCAGTGGCTTTGGTTCAATCCCGAGGCTAACGCTGCTCACATAAAGTTTTCCAGGATGCTTCTGGGTCATCTTGTGGGGTCATCCTGGGGACTTTCAGCTCAACTTGGTTCCTGTAAGCCCATGCATGTTGCTGGAGCCACTTTGAGGGCGATTTGATGAGCTGCCTGCTGTTGCTGCTGTTGTAGCAGTTGGCCCACCAAATGTAATGTTTCTTGGAGAGGTTCAAGGCCTCCCATGGCACCTGTTTGGATCTCTGTGTGGCCAGTAATCAGACCGTCATCAAGTTCCTGGACAATTCACCACTTTGTAAGTAGGTTACTTCTGGTTCAGTGTAAGTATCTGGCATCTTGGAAATTTCTTGGCCCGATGCCTTCTTATCATTATTGCTCAGATTTGATTCGCTGCTGTACGTTTCAACTCTCATCTTGATTTTTCATTGATAGTATTAGTTGCAAGCTGTGACTTGTTCTCTGCCACAGCCTACTACCAACAACCCACTCAGGGATTTCTTCTGGGGCTCCAACCTCCCCTGCAACCCATCCTAGTCCCACCCAGATGTTACGCTGCTGATTGAAATCATAGACTTCCTTGAGTGAGATAACTTCCTTTATTTTTTTTATTTATATATTTTTGTTTTTTTCTTTGTAAGTTTTAATGATCCGGGAGAAAGCAGACCCCCTGGCTTCCACCACTACCAGGTAAGTCTTGCGTATGGTCATGATAGGGCCTGACTTGTCCCAATCTCTCAGGGTGCCCTGCCCATTGTTGTTATTATAAATTAAATAGCTCAAAAATGAAAAAGAATGGAAAATCCCTTTCTGGCACTTTTATTCCTGGGGTTTATTACCCTTCTCTCAGTCTGACCTGTGGCTTCCTTGACAATCATGCCCACTGCTGGGCTCTAGCCACAGCCTGTGGCTTTAAGCAATCTTGTCCCTTTAAGAGTTTTGGGTGGTGTCGCTGCCACTCTGGCACCCTCATCTCATGGACCCACCGAAAGTCCGAACAAAACCAACTGACGTTTGACGAAAGAAAAAACCCACCCAGCTTCAGCTGGAACCAGTTTGTGGCAGGTGCTTC
>NW_005842365.1:341311-365141 GCF_000455745.1 Alligator sinensis
TGATAAGGCTCTCCCACCATTTGCACCAGGCCTCTTGGAGGCATCTCTTCAGCCACAGTCTCCCTGCTCAGTAGAGTATGGCCGAGCTCTCCTCCCCACTCGGAGCCAGCTCTTGCGACTTCACTCTCTCTAGCCCCCAGTCCTGGGCTTCCAAGTGAATCTTCGTCTCCTCCGGTGCCCTGCCCCCCATTTCCTGAGGCCATGCTATTACTATGGAGCAGTTGCTCTGAAAGTGTCACTCCTGTCACATTCTTCCCTCTTCCCCTGCTGCTATCTCTCCCCTAGCAGGCTCCTTTTTTTCTGCGGGGAGTTTTTTCATCTGTTCCAGTGCTCTTGCCTGTTTCTCTCCACAGTGAACCTAGTTATTTCTGATACGGCACTTCATCTACTGCTGAACTGTTTTTTGGAACATTATAAAGGTTGTCCACTATTTTTGCAGCTTCAACGTGTATCTGGCGCATTTTTAAAAAGCACGTACACAATTATCATTAAATCTTTGCCAGAAACAAGATGGGAAGGAAAAACAAATGCCATAAGAACAGTAAGATTTCAACTTGGAGATATTAAAAGTGCATTAAATGAAATAAGAAAACGCAAAAGTAAGAGATGCCAAGCTGCAGTCAGAACTATGAGGTGTGTTCATTGAAATCAACTTGTTTAGTTTAATTATCAGTTTAGTTGTGAGGTTTAGGTATGAGGTCTTGACAGTGATAAACAAACTAAATAAAGCCATGCCAAGTGCTCAGATTGACATGAATACTGCAATTATTTTAATCAAGTGTGCAAAGTCTATTAAAAGAAATGAGAACATCAGGATTTCAATCATATATGACCAAAGTTTCAGATATTGCAACGGAGTTGGAAGTTACAGACATTACCAGAAGTGCACATTGCCAGAAAAAAACATGTTCTAGCTATGAAATATCATCAGATGAATGCTCTAGTGAATCAATGAAGAGATTTGAAGTAGAATTTTATAATAAATTAACAGATACTGCCATTGGAAGTTTAGATGAATGTTTTGATCAGATCAATAAAATCTGTAACACCTTTGATTTGATAATAAATACCAGCAGCTTCATAAATTTAAATTAAATTGATTTAAAAAAACAGTCCCTTGAACTAGAAAAAATTCTCACCAGCGAGGACATTATTAGTGATATAGACTGTAATGAATTTTTTGAAGAAATCTGCTCACTACAGTATTTTATAAGTATCAACCTTGGTTGTTTAGAACTTCTCACATATATCCAAGAAAGGGCATGGTGGAAATTTATCCTAATGTGACAATCACTCTTAGGATATTATTGACATTACCAGCTACTGTCACATCTGGAGAAAGAAGTTTCTCAAAACAAAAATAATTAAAATTACTTACATTCGCTCTTAAGTCAAGAGAGATAGAATGGATTGGCAAAGTTATCAATTGAGAACAAAATATATAAAGACATCAATACCGCAGACATGATAAAGACTTTTGTAACAAACAAATGCCACAGAATGGAGTTTATATAAATATTTTATAATAAAAACATGTGATTTGAACATTTGATTTTCCTTTTTTTTTAACATTACATTTTCTATTCATCATCTTTTATAATTTATAAAAAATGGTAATTTTTTCCCATTTTCCGATTATATTATCATTATCTCTGGTGAAGGGGGGGGCAATACTAAAAGTTTTCCTGGGGCCCCCAGGAGTCTAGGTGCAGCACTGGTCACAACCCCTCACTGTCTGAGAGGTCATGCCTATGCCTCATTTTCTACAGGGCAGAGCTTCTGGGGCCCCAGGGGCAGGCCATGCACCATGAAGGCAGGCCATCCAGAGGGTCAGTTTTTCCCAGTCAAGGTGTGGACCTTCTGATGGGGAGGGAATTCTGGGACCAACATAGAACGCTTGTCCATGACAGTGACTTTTTCTGGCTAAAGATGTTTCTGGTTTTTTTTACTATTTATCCCGGGAGAGAATGGGGGGAAGGACCTAGGACAAGAAAAGAAAGTTACAAGAGGTAGGAGGGACAGGAGAGAGAAAAAAAACACACAGGGAAGATAAAACAAGAAAAAACCACTTACCTTCAACGGGAGCCGCAACACAGCAGAAACAGAGGGGAGCTGCAACACAGCAGAAAGAAAGGGAGAAGCCCACGTGGCTCATTAGCCACGTCTTTATTCAGCTGAGGCTGGCCGTTGACGTCAACAGTAATCATCGCCCGGCAGCAATAAAGTGGGCAGATGGACAAAGAAGAGGGAAGGAGAGGACGGACCCAGAGAGTGTGGGGACGCCAGGCTCACTCCGGGATTCCCACGAGGAAGAGCGAGCAGTGAGCAAGGAGCCAGAGAAGGCTCCTGATGCCAGCCGCAGGAACAGCGGCCATGAACAAGCCACCAGTGCCGGAGGTGAGCGGGAAGTTGCTCTGCCAACCTGCAAGAGCATCAGCTTCAGGGGAAACAGCGGAGGATGCACAAGGGTCATCACCACCATAGGTGGGAGTATTGGGGCCAGGAGGGAGGAGGAGGAGCTCTACCCAGCGAGAGCCCCAACAGAACCAGACATAAGGGCTACAGAGAACCCAGGCATCCACCCTGAGTGTGGGAGAGAGCCAGCCACTCATCAGGGAATGACGAGGCACCCAGATAGGGACTCTCCGAGAAGGAGAGGAGCAGGGTAGTCCAGGGCTTATACAGGCAGGGGAAGGAGGGTAAGGGAGGACTTGAGCAGGAGGTCAGCTCCCAGCCAGACCATAGAGGGCTTGGCACCCAGGGTCTCTGACACAAGAGACCTGGGAAGGGAGTCGTTTTGTGTTTTTCTTTTTTGTGTTTCTTTTGAGTTTCCCCGTACGAAGGGGTTGAGGGGTAGGAGGCTACGCTAGAATAAGAGAGACGTGGTGAAGCCCATAGGACAGCACGTCGGGTCAAGGTCTCGGGGGAAAAGCTCCTCCTAGGTGAGTACGGACGCCACGAGTGAGACCAGTGAATGTACATAACCCAGGACAAAATAAACAAATTGGCCTCAGAAGCTGGTATCCGGGGCAGGAGAGAAATCAGGAGGCTCCACGGTAGTGGAAGAAGAGGTACATGGTCACGAAGACGGGACAGCTCATCAAGGTGGTGTGAGGATGGGGTGTAGGGGTGGCGGAGACCCGCTGGTGACCTCTGGGCTGCCCGTGCCATAGAAGATCCCAGGGTGGTCATTCCCCCACACTGGGAAATATACAAGTCATGGCAGGAGTGTTACGTCTCAGCTCTGTATTCTTGGGCAATCGGGGCACAGGATACAGTCTGTCTGACTCACAAAGGACTCACCCCCCTCCCCTCCCCTCCTCTACCTAAACGAAACTGATTAAGATGCAGTGAGAGACGCACCTAAGACCCTCACCAGATAAGGGTGACAAGAGTGAATCAACTGCCCTAGGTCTCATTTACATGAGAAGTGGAAAACAGAAAGCCTGAAGCAGAGACTGCAGTGAATTCTGGGACCAGAGAAGCAGGAGAGCGCTGCATGATGGGGAATCTGTGCTTCCAATGTTAATCAACCCATGTTCACACACACCCAGCTCAGCATTTATCAGACCAGTTCTAATCTGGATTTACTAAGGACTTTTCCCCCCCCAGACACACACACGCAGCTCTAAATTTAATAGGCATCTCGGGCCGTACATTCCCCGGTCCCACTATGGGAGGCCTATTTAAACTTGATTGACTAAAACTCGGTTGCCGGGTTAGGGAATGCTGAGGCAAGAGACCGAGTCAGAGGGGGTATGGGCAACATTTGAACAATGGTTAAGGGTTCATCACAGCATCCAGCCTGCTGGAGCCCTAATCCCAGGTGTTGTCATACTTTTCCCGAGACGACTGGTGGGAGTCCTCTCCACAAAAGGTTATGAGCACCCCAATAATTGCTTTAAGTCTGTTAAAAGACTATAGTAAGATCTGGAAAAGTCATGCTAAGCTGAGGCTTGTGCACAACAAGTAAAAATCCAAAATCCTGATGCTGCAAGCTATCTATTGTTCCTGAAGAAACCATGAGATATCCCATCAGTATATCTGCCACCCATAGGAATTTCAAGCTGGCTCCCAAGTATTTGGGTTACTCCCTAATCTTAAGTGTTTCCTGATTATCAATCAGTTTCCTGAGATGGTCCAAACCAGATAACCCCTTGTCAATAGAAAAGACAATGATTTACACTACTGAGGGTGCTTCGAAGCAGCTAAACTGAGGGTATAAAAATCTGTAAGTGTGTGTGCTGCTAGAAAAAGAGAAAGAACAGGAAGAGGAAAAGGAAGGAAAAGAAGTAGAAGCAGGAGGAAAGAAGGAGAAGAAGAAAACCCCTGTGCTGACACCATCCCCTGTCGTTCTTGGGACGCTGGAAGAACAGATCATCTCTCCCTTCAAGGACTGTGCTACAGACTGTGCCTGTCAGCTTTGCAGCCTGAGTACCGTGGACTAGGTGAGATCCCAGCGTTCTCTGTCTTCTTTCTAGGCATAAACTTCTGAACCTGAACTGTATCAGTTAAGCTTGAGCTAAGTTTCCCCAAATACTTAGTGAAACCAGGGTAGTATTGTCATTGTTGGTGTTTGTTTTTCTTTTGCATGTCTATTACTACTAGTACTATTACATATTTCATATGCTTAGCAATAAATAACTTTTATAGTCAAACTGGTAGTAATTGGGTATATTTTTCCTTCTCTGCTTCTCTTTCCTCCCGTGCTCTGCAGCAACGCTTCTTTTACCTATGCTAAAGATCCCTGTGAAGCCCAAATTATTGTGGGGTCTGCTCATCAAGAGGCCAAAGATTGGGACGTGCTGAGTTTGAAACACATAAGGGGGTCAGCTTGTATAGGCTGATTGACCCAGTTTGACTCAGACGTGCCCTTATGAACTGAATGCTGGCCCATAAGGGTGTCAGCTGGACACCCAGCCGGATTCAGAGGGATTCTGTGTGCTTGTGTCTGACTGCAGTTTATTGTTGCTCTTATGAACTGATTCTTGGCATATGAGGGTGTCAGCCTGTCCATGCTGATCAGCCCGGCCAGGTCAGGCGTGTCACGTTAATTTGTGTGTGTTTGTGTGTATGACTGATTTGGTGACTGGAGGAACCCAGTCCCATTGAGACTGAGTCCTGCAAGATAGCTCCACTGGGGGTGAGGGCTTGCAGAAGGGAGAAATACAGCTCCGTATAGTAACACAAGCAGCACATTGACAGAATCACCAGGACCCTAGAAACTATCCCTAATAAATGAGCACACCCCAAAGTAATGGGCAGATTTGGTAACAGGAGAGATAGGGGAAGGCTGCCCGTGGAGGGAACATCAACTTGGCATTTTTCGGGAGGCTGCAGGGCATACATCCCTCAGTGAGCAAGCCAAGGCAGCACGTGACCAATTACTTGAGACCTGGTGGTCACACTATTGTAATGTATGACGACTAATGATGTAACATGTACATGATTTACCATGTAATGGCTTAATATGTATAACTAGTAAAAGACGCTAGGGGTCACGTCATAACAATTTTACACTCCTGCCTTCACAGTACTAATTTATGCCAGGAGGCATTTTAAGATAGAATTTGATTTTTTAGTTGGTTTATTTTCTTGGGTTGTTCCGGGTGGCTTTTTGGGAGACTGTAGGCAGCTTTGCTTGAGAGAGACATGTTTTGGGGTTTTTTTTTTTAGTTCAATAAGCAGTGCTGCCCATCTCCTCTGCAAAGCCTCCTGGGTTTTTTTGGGTGCTTGTTGCACAGGGCACTGGTGGTTGGGGCGGGAAATTTTCCATGCAAAAGTCCACAAGAGCCTGCCTGGCTCCCCTTCACAAGTCTGGCTTGGCATCAGGGGTGGGTACTGCAGGCCACCCAAAGGGACTGCCCCCACAGCCAAGCCTGGTCTCACAGTTCTGCCTCCCACTTGTTCTGGGTACTTGTTGCACTGGGTGCTGTGGGGGTACACTTAGTGGTACACAAAGGGTCTGGCTGCCTCCCCTCCCTGCTTCCATGGGCAATAGCATCTGGGTATCAAAAGCATTGCATTTCCCGCCCACTTTGCAAAGCCACCTCTGCAAATTTCCTTCCTGCCATTTTTTACACAGGGAACAATTTTGTTTTGGTGTTGATTTTGGACAGGGGCTTTTCATGCACTTTTCCAGCCCACAGGGGTTTTTGTATCCTTTCCAGGCTGGTGCCAGACTGTCTGGATATTTTTACATCAAAACAAAACCACCCGGGGTGGGGGCGTGGTTCCTGCCCCCTCATGGTCTATAAATTCGGGAAGCAGTGTTCGGGGTGTACATACGCTGTATCAACAAGAGAGTTTTGAAGCAGATGAGAGATGGCAGCACACCAGAGGCAGAAGGACTCAGCCCAGCAGGGAGACTTGCCCCTGGGTGGCACAAGGATGCCAGTGCAGCGGTTTGATAAGAGTGTAAGCTGCTGCTGCTGCTGAAGTCGTGCAACACAGCGTTCAAGTGCTGAATGAGAGCGGCTTTGTGATACATAAAAGAGGACTCCGTGATGTGTTCCACAATTGGCATGTTTACGTATTGGTAAGTGACAGCTGACACTTGGCTGTGCCCTGAGGGTGGGGGGTGGTGATTTGTTTACTTCAACTTGGATGTTGTCACGGCGTGATGCCCCTAGGGCTGTGACTGTGCCAGTCTTGCCCAGCGGGCATCCTTTTCCTCGTCTGCCATCTCCTGCTGGTAATTATAATAAATAGGGAGGTTGCCCTCAAGTTTATGTTTGGACACGGTCCTGATGGGCCCCACTGAACCCTGTGGGTTCTTGGTCCCCTTTTGGGTCCTGCTAAAAATGGATGCCTCATGGGACACCCTCAGCCTTATGGGCTAGATGCGTGGCTCCAAAACCATCCCTTTACCATGCCCCAAGCCTCGCAGGTAGCATTCAAACGTTGTCCCTCTGAGGCCATAGTCTGGCTTGGCCTCCTGTCATAGCTGGACTCTGCAGCCCTGCCTCTGCACCCTCTGGCACTACGTTCTCCACAGCCCCTTTGTCACTGCACCCCCTGGCACTGGGGTCTGCTCACCCCCTAGTGCTGGGGTCTCCACACCGTAGTGTGGCTCCAGTGAGGCCTTCTCCTCCCCAATAGCCTTGTTCTGGTCCACCGGTTTATAAACAACCACCAAAATATGAGCCCCTGCACTATAATGTAATACAACCATTTCAGGGTGCTCTCTGTCCCTTTAAAGGAGTCAAACTTCCACCCAAGCCTTAAATGCCTTGTAGCCCAGGGTACCTGGTGAGCTCCTGGAGCCTCATTAGGTCTATAGGCAGCATATCATAGGCAGCAAGCCGGAGGAAAAGCAAGGGCAAGCCAGAGGAAAAGCAAGGGCAACATTGGACCCCTGCTAAACCAAAAGGGAGAACTGATGACCGACGCCCAGGAAAAAGCCAACTTGCTAAATGGGTACTTTATGTCAGTCTTTCACAAGTCCCATGGGATGCCCCTGCCCATTACGGGACAGGGACACCTAAGTGAGGGTGGTTCCTTGCCCTCCATCAATGCTGACCTGGTGAAGGAACACCTTGAGAGGCTGGACACCTTCAAGTCAGCCGGTCCTGACAATTTACACCCCAGAGTACTCAAGGAGCTGGCTAGCATCACAGCTCAGCCCCTGGCACAGATCTTCGAGAGCTCCTGGTGCTCTGGTGAAGTGCTCGATGATTGGAAGAAGGCCAATGTGGTGTCTATCTTCAAGAAAGTGAGGAAAGTGGATCCAGCAAATTACAGACCCATCAGCCTGACCTCTATCCTGGGGAAGGTCTTAGAAAAAATCATCAAGGAGGCCATCCTCAATGGACTGGCTGATGGCAATACCCTGAGGGACAGCCAGCATGGGTTTGTTGCGGGTAGGTCATGCTTGACCAATCTCATTTCCTTTTATGACCAGGTGACCTATCACCTGGACAAGGGGAAGAGATTGATGTCCTATATTTTGACTTAAAAAAAGCCTTCAATCTGGTATCCCATCATCACCTTTTGGCAAAACTGGCCAACTGTGGCCTCGGGTCCACCACGATCTGCTTGCTGGGGAATTGGCTCTGGGGTCGGACCCAGAGGGTGGTGGTTGACGGAAGTCAATCGTCATGGTGCCATGTGACCAGTGGTGTCCCTCAAGGCTCTGTCCTTGGACGTATTTTGTTCAACCTCTTCATTAATGATGTGGACATTGGAGTCAGAAGCGGACTGGCCAAGTTCGCTGATGATACCAAACTTTGGGGTAAAGCATCCACACCTGATGACAGGGGAGTAATCCAGGCTGACCTTAACAGGCTCAGGAAATGGGCAGACAAGAACCTGATGGTGTTTAACACCGAAAAATGCAAGGTTCTCCACCTCGGGAAGAAAAACCTTCAGCATGTCTATAGGCTCAGCAGTGCTACTCTGACTAGCACTATGGACGAGAGCAACTTGGGGGTCAGGATTGACCACAAGATGAACATGAGCCTTCAATGTGATGCTGCAGCCAATAAAGTGAGCAAAACGCTGGCTTGCATCCATAGATGCTTCTCAAGCAAATCCTAGGACATCATTCTCCCATTGTACTTGGCCTTGGTGAGGCCACAGCTGGAGTACTGCATCCAGTTTTGGGCTTCACAATTCAAAAAGGATGTGGAGAAGCTTGAGAGAGTCCAGAGGAGAGCCATGCACATGATCAGAGGTCAGGAAAACAGATCTTATGATGACAGGCTGAGAGCCATGGGACTTTTCAGCCTGGAAAAGCGCAGGCTCAGGGGTGACCTGATGGCCACCTATAAATTTATAAGGAGTGTTCACCAGGACTTGGGGGAAGGTTTATTCACCAGAGTGCCCCAAAGGATTACAAGATTGAATGGTTATAAACTCCTGCAAGACCGTTTCAGGCTGGACATAAGGAAGAACTGCTTTACTGTCCAAGCCCCCAAGGTCTGGAATGGCCTGCCGCCAGATGTGGTTCAAGCACCTACTTTGAATGTCTTGAAGAGAAACCTGGATGTTTTACTTGCTGGGATCCTATGACCCCAGCTGACTTCCTGCCCTTGGGGCAGGGGGGGGGGCTCGGTGGTCTTCCGAGGTCCCTTCCAGCCCTAATGTTTTGGACTCGATGATCTTCCGAGGTCCCTTCCAGCCCTAATGTTTATGAAATCTATGAAATCTATCAGTTGGCCACCAGTGTCTCTGTGCAATTCTTCCCTGGAGGCTCCTTCCCCTGGCTGCTGCTAGAGAACTAACTGCAGCTGGCCTCAGCCCAGGGCTCTGCCTTCTTCGGGTCAGCTGACCAGGTGCAGGTACAACCTAATTCCTTTGTTAGCCTGCTGCCATAGTAACCTACACCTGTGGGGGTTTCTGCCTGGCTCCTAGGGCCCTCTCCCTAGGCAGTTTCTGGAGCAGGAACTTTAGTGCCCTGTGACAGATGTAAATAGGGTGGGTGGATTTAATTGTCATGAAGGAAGGTGCAAGGTAATGCACAGCATGAAACCCCACAGTGGCAGTGCATTACAGTGGCCTTCTCCATCTTCCCATGCCCCCCACCCTGCTTCTAGGCAGGGTACCCGAGATCAGGGCAGGAGGCACTGCATGGTGTTTTCCCAATACAAATTCTTATGCTCTTAAACTCCCTCCCCCCCCAAACCATTCCTTCTTTCCCTCCTATTTTTAACTCTCAATTGGTACGCTGGATGCTGGTCCCACCAGACAACAGGCAGAAGAGAAGAACACATGAAGCATTGGAAGGATGCCTTACACCACTTCTTTCTACACATTCTCAACTGGCAGTGATGGCAATGTCACTGCCAGGTGCCTATTGCTCCTTGTATTATCCTTAGATGAATAATACTGACAGAGTAATTGAGAATAAGCATGATAATGAGTTCACCATTAGCAGTGCATGTATAAAAAATAAACAGCTCTCCGCCGTGATGTAGAGTTATTAAACAGAGATAGAGGGGTTTCTTGACATGCAGGGTGCCTGTTTCATGAAACTGGGTCCATTTCTGGGTTTTTTCCTTTTTTGTTTTTGATGCACGGGGCGCCCATTTTGCAAAAAAGTGTCCATTTGTTGTACCCCCCCCCTTTTTTTTTTCATGTGGCGGGTGCCCATTTTACAAAAGAGGGAGAAATGGGGTTCATTTGTCTTTTTCTTTTTGGTATTTTTTTTTGAGCCAGGGTTGTCTGTTTCATGAAACGGGATCCATTTTTTGTTTTCTTGCTTTTTTTTCCCCACGTGTTTGGTGTCCATTTCTAGAAATGGTGTTCTGTATTCTTTTTTTTGCCTTTTCTGATGTGTGGTGTGCCCGTTGTGCAAAATGTGGTCTATTTTTAGGTTTTTCTTGCTGTTTTCGTTACGTTTTTGTAATGCCTAGGGTTCCCATTTGTCAAAACAGGGTACATTTATAGGTTTTTTGCTTTTTTGGGGTTTTTTTTAAGCATGTGGATTGCCAGGGTGGATTGCCCCATTTTCATGAAATGGGGTATATTTTGGGTTTTTTTGCTTTTTCCTATTTTTGGCATGCGGTGTGGCCGTTTTGTGAAACAGGTTCCATTCTTAGATTTTTCTTGCTTTTTTGTTGGGTTTTTTTATGCACGGGGTCAATGTTTCTTTTTTTTCCTTTTTTTGTTTTTTTGATGCAGGGGTACCTGTTTTGCGAAGCGGCGTCTATTTTTCAAGATTTTCCTTTTTTTAGAGGTTTTTGTTTGTTTGTTTTTTGGGGGGGTTTTTTGTGGGGTTGCCCGTTTCAGGAAACAGGATCCATTTTTAATTTATGTGTTTTTTTGGTGGTGGGGTTTGGTGTGCAGGGTGCCTATTTCTCGAAATGTGGTCTATCTTTCTTTTTGCCTTTTTTTTTTTTAATAGCGTGGGATGCCCATTTCATGAAACGGGGGTGTATTTTTCATTAGGGGGGGGTTGTTTGTTTTTAACGTGTGGTGTCCATTTCGGGTCATGAGGTCCATTTTTAGTTGTTTGGATTTTTTCTTTTTTTTGACATCTGGGGTGCCCGTTTCATGAAGCGGGGTCCATTTTTAGTTTTTTGTTGCTTTTTAATATTTATGTTGATGTGCAGGATTTCCACTTCGTGAAACAGGGTCCATTTTTCTTTTTCTTTTTTTTACTTGTATTTTTTGATGCATGGGGTGCCTGTTTTGTGAATAAGGGTCCATTTCTTGTTTTTTGGCTTTTTTCCCCCCACGTGCTGGCTGTCCATTTCAGGACACAGCATTCACTATTAATTTTTTTTTTCTTTTTCGAAACAGGGCCCATTTGTCTTTTTTTTCCTTTTTTTTTTTTTTTTGTTTTTTTTGACCCGTGGTACTCCATTTTGTGAAGTGGTGTCCACTATTTGTTTTCTGTTGCTTTGTTGTTTTTTGGTTTTTTTCTTAATGTCCGGGGTTCCTGTTCATTGAAACAGGGTACATTCTTGGACTTTTTTGCTTTTTTTGTTTTTTTGGATGCGCGGGGTGCCTATTAATGAAACAGGGTATCTTTTTGGGTTTTTTGCTTTTCAGTTTTTTTGACGTGCATTGTGGCCATTTTGCGAAACGGGGTCAATTTTTAGGTTTTTCTTGCTTCATTTGGTTTTGTTTGATGTGTGGGGTACTCTTTTCATGAAAGGGGTCTATTTTGGGGGGTTTTTGCTTCTATTTTCTTTTTTTTTTTGATGTGGGAGAGCCAGATTTGGGAAACTGGGATCATTTTGAAATTTTATGGGGGTATTTTTTGGCCTTTATTGACATGTGAGTGCCCATTTTGGGAAACAGGGTCCATTGGGGGGTGGGGTAGGGTTGCTTTTTGTTTGGCTTTTTTTGGATGCATGGCATGCCCATTTTGTGAAATAGGGTCCATTTTTTGTTGGGTTTTTTTTCCCCATGTAGTGGGCGCCCAATTACCTCAAAAGGGTCAATTTTTTATTTTCTTTTTCTTTTCCTTTTCCTTCTTTTTTTTTTTTATATGAAGAGGTAAAAAAAAAACCCTTCACAAAAAACCCTTTTTGCGAAGAGGGTTCTATTTTTCATTTTTCTCCCTTTTTTTTTGCTTTTTTTACATGGGGGTGCACACTGTGAAACAGGGTGCATTTTGGGGGGGGTTGTTCCTTTTTTGGTTTTTTTGACACATGGGTTGCTGGTTTTGCGAAACATGGTCCATTTTCAATTTTTTGCTCTTTTTTTGTTTGTTTGATGCATGCGGTTTCCATTTTGGAAAAAATGGACCCCTTTTCATTAAACACCCCACACACAAAAAACCCCCAAAAGAAGCAGAAAAAAGCAAGATGGACCCCATTCTGCAAAATGGGCACCCCGCACGTCAAAAAAGCAAAATAACCAAAAAAAGGAAAAATGGAACTGTTTCATGAAATGGGTATCCCACATGTGAAGAAAAACAAAAAAGGAAAAATAAAATTAAATGGACCTCATTTCATGAAACAGGCATAAAAAAACAAAACAAGAAAAAAAAGAAAAAAAACAAGAACTAGAACTCATTTTGTTGAATGGGAACCCCACATGTCCAAAAAAAAAAAAGAAAAAAAGCAAGAAAAAAACTAAAAATGAACCCCATTTAATGAAACAGGTATGTTGTGTGTTAAAAAAAAAAAAAAACTCCATAAAAAGGAGAAATAGACTCCACTTCATGAAACAGGTACCCTGCATGTCAAAAAAGACAAGAAAAAATATGGACCCTGTTTCATGAAAAAGGCGCACACGCATCAGAAAAACCGAAAAAAAAAAAAGGCTGGAGGGGTGGGGGAGGACTCTGTTTTGCAAAACGGGGAAACTCCGCATAAAAAAACCAAGAAAAACAAGCAAAACACTGAATAACGAACCCCATTTCATGAAACACGTACCCTGTGCATAAAAAAACAAACAAAAACAAACAAACAAAAGAAACAAACTGAAAATTGACCCTGTTTATTGATCGGCAATGCTGGACATCAAAAAAAAAAAAGCAAGAAAAACCGAAAAATGGACCCCATTTTGTGAAATGGACACCCTGCATATAAAAAAAAAAAAAAAAAAAGGAAAAATAAACCTCCCATTCATGAAACAAGCAACTGGGCCATAGGAAAAAAAAAAAAAAACACGATAAAAAGGAAAAATGGACCCTATTTTGTGAAATGGGCAATACATGCAACCAAAAAAACCAAAAACAAAAAAACGGAAAAAACAGCATGGAGGGAACTCTGCCCGGAGATGTGTGGTACCTTCCAGGATATGCTGGAGGACACCATGTCCCATATGAATGACTCCCTGGTAGTGGTGGTGAGGTTTAGTGCCTTGGGATTCCCCCAGTGCTTATGGATCCTTGATAGGACCCATGTTCCCATCACATGCCCATGCTACAGAGACTGCTTCTACTACAACCAGAGCGGCTTTCACTCCATGGTGCCCCACCATGCTGCCTTCATGCATGTTAGGTCTGCCTGGGTGGGCAGTGCCCATGATGCCCATGTCTTCCAGAACTACAGACTACTGGACCTCATGGAGAATGGGAGCTTTGCCTTGGGTGCCAGACCTGTAGCTGGGCACCATGGTCATCTCAGCCCTTCTCATCAGGGACCCCACCTACCCATTCCTGCCCTGGCTAATGTGGCCCTACACCAGCCACCTGGACCCCTGCCAGGCCCACTTCACCTGCTGCCTGGGCCAGACCCACACCCTGGTGGAGTACACCTTTGGCTGCCTCAAGGGCTTCTGGTACACCCTTACTACCCACCTCGAGTTCTCCAAGGGCACCCTCCCCTGGGTCATCATCACAGCCTGTGTGCTGCATAACATCTGTAAGGCCTGGGGGGAGCTCTTCCATGAGGCCTGGGCAGAGGAGGTGCAGCACTATGGAGGATGCCTGGCAGTGGGACCACTACCTGTTGCAGTAGTGGAAGCAGCAGCTCCCTCCACTGAGGACCCAGGCAGTGGGGACCCAGGCTGGGCCCAGGCAGTGGGGAACTGGATGGTGCCAGACTGGGGCCAGGCCAGGGGCTGGTAGAGGTTGTGGAGGACCTCCTCCCAGGCCCAGGCAGGGGCCTGCTTCTGGGCAGAAGGTGGCTGCCAGGGGGCCGGTGGAGCAAGGGTTGGCAGATGAGCAGTGCCAGGGCCAGAGCCAGAATGGTGTCCAGCATCCGGCAATCTTCATCTATGGCCTACCCTGCCTAGGCTAGGATGGCATTTGGCTTCTACAGTTCCTCCACCTGCTTACGCTCCAGGGCCAGGAGCTGCACCCAGAACTCCCAATACACCCTCCCCTGTGCCTCCTTGTGTCCGTCCTGCACCTCCTCATCGGTGACATCTTTCACCTGCTACCTGTCCTGGTGGGCCAGATCCTCCATCCACCAGGCCTGAGTGTCCCCCAGCTGGTTCTTTGAAGCTACCTCCAGGTGATCCAGGAGGAGGGACCTGTCTAGGGTGGAAGTGACCCTGAAGCCTCATTCCAGCTGCCAAGGGCAGCCTCTCTCCCACATACAGCTGTAGGCCCTATGGAGCCATGAGACAGAAGCTGTTTGTGAGTGTTTGCAAAATTTCAGATATAAGATGCTCTGTACCAGGGGTTGTTAAATGCCCAGCCTCAGATCAGGGGTTGGGTGAGCATCCTTTCCCCTCCCCCTCCCCCCACATACTACCATTCCCCCACAGCATGCCGCTGCTGTGCATACCCTGGGTCGTGCACAAGGAGCTGTTTGCATGGACCAAGGAATGCCCAATCTACTAAGCCTTGCTGCTGCTGCTGGCCATTGTGTCCCAGACACACTTGTGCACCTGGTATGGGACCCAGAGCTACGACAGCTCTGGGGGCGAGCCCAGACTGCCCCAAAACCTCTGCCACTCTCTGGAGGGCTTTCTTGGGTTGCACTACATGTCCCTGCCCCCTGCAGTTGAGAAGGACATTGTCACCAGCATCAACATTTTCCTTGGCTTGTGCGAGGCCCATGCTCACCTAGCTGTGCAAGAACGGGCTTCTCAATAAAGTTTGGCACTCCCTTCAACCTCCCTGTGTGCTGGGGCGGGGAGGGGGCAACTCAGGGCCAGGGGAGTGCGGGCTGGCCAGGCTGGGAGTGGGGGCAGGTGCAAGGGCAGAGGCTGAGGGCAGTGGTGGGAGTGTCCTCCCCACAGAGCGGGGCTTACCACGTGACCTGGGCGAGAGTGGCTGGTGGCTCTGTGTGGTCACATCTGTCAGTGATGGCATGCCGCTCCAGGAGATGTCATCAATCAGTGGGGTGCAGCAGGCAGACACCTGGCTGGGGGACCCCACTAGGGACAAGCTGATGCTGCTGGTGGCAGGTGGTGTCATGGCTCCTGTGCCTCATGGTGGGAGCTGGGGCTGTAAAGCTGGTGCAGAAGGCACTGATCCAAACTCCCTGAGCTGCTGGTGAAGGGTGCAGCCAGGGAACTCAGCGGGATGGGGTCTTGGATGCCCAAGGGACCCTCTCCCAGTGGTGTGTGACTAGGGATGCCAGGCCACAGTGGGGCTCAGGCAGGCCACCCATGCTGCCATAGACAGCATGTCTGTGGCCTGGGTCCTGGGCACAAGTATGTCTATCACTTCCTACATAAAGGGCATGGTCTTGTGGGCCTTCCCCGACCAATGATTGCGGTCAATGATGGAAACCCACTGTGCCCACAAGGCCTTGACCTTTATGCAGCACTGCCACACTAATCAGTTGTGACCATGCTCTCACATCTGAACTGACAGCCCCCTATAGACATGGGCATTGGAGTACCCACCACATTTGAACTGGCACTGCACTCCTACCTCACCTCATAGCACCATGAGGTCACCAGTCTCCTCCATGGACCGATTTATATCCTGAGTAGTGAGCACAGGTGTGGGCATGGCTGCAGAGGAGGACACCATCATGGGTCCCACACCATCTCTCTGGGCCCTCACATGGCTGTACCTGTGCTTCTGGGCCTGGACAGATACCTTCAGCACTCAGCGCAACGCCCATCATGGGACTGGCAGCCGTGTAGCAGAGGCAATGCCTTGCATCACTTGCAAGCCTGAGCACACTGCTGGGCACATTGCTGGGGGTGGGTTGTGGGCAGGTGGAGCTGATTCCAATGGCCAGAAACTGCTTGCAGCTGGGCCTATGGTCTGGCAGACCTGTCTGGAGCCTGCAGCAGCCTGAAGAAGCCTGCAGCCCTGGACAGCGTGAATCTGGCAGCTGCGCGGCAGTGTGGTGCCAAGCAGTAGTGTTGGCAGGCTAGGGCAGCTGGCCTGTGGCCTACTCAGGGGAACGTAGAGGTCTGGAGTGGCCTCAGGCTCCCTGCTGGTGTGCCCCAGGGCTCTGATTGCCTGCAGGATTTTAAAGGCTTGAGGCAGGGGCTGTCATAGGGAAGCCCAGCTCTAGGGCAGAAGAGGCTCCCAAACCAGAGCCCTGGGGCTAGCCTCAGACTAGCTCCATAGGTGGCAGGGCTGACCCAGGAGCAAAATTGCTCCTGGCTCATGTCTACACATGCATAACTGCACAGTAACTAATCACAAGTAAATTTGCTACCTGAGTTTGCAGGTAGCAAATTTGCTTGTGATTAAGGTTTTTTTACTGCATAGTAACCATGCGCACATGTTAACATGAGCACTTACTGTGCAGTAACCTATGCTACTGAGCAGTGAAGCATCTTGTGTAAATGCACCCACTGTGACCCAGTGGTTCGTAATGAGAATCCTCAGATGGCTCTTAGTGAGAATCCTAGTCCAGCAGTCACTTGGAGTACACAGAGTAGCATAGAGTTTCAGCATGCAATGTGGAAGGAAGAAACAGAGGTCATTAGAACTTCCCTTTAGGAATACTCTGATGCATACTCTGTACCAGGGGCTGTGCAATGGGCCTTGGGTTCTTGGACCATGACACACATTTCTGCACAGAGGACATGCTCGTGTGGGACGGGCTTCATCGCTCCCCAAAAGGCAAGCATATTTTTTCTTCCAGGCTGGCTAATCTCATACGGTGAGCTTTAAACTAGGTTCACTGGGAGACAGGGATGTAGAGGAACATGAGGACACTTCACTGTCAAGCCTGGTGACACGCTCATGTGGTACCCAGGTAAGTGACAGGGGCCAGGGCAGGCTTAGGAACAAGGGGGTGGCATGTGCACCTACAGGAGGTCTCAAATGCCTCTACACAAATGCTCAAAGCATGGGGAATAAGCAGGGGGAACTCACCCTCCTACTAGCTAGCAAAAATGCAGACCTAGTGGGACTCACGGAAACCTGGCGGGATTCATCCCACAACTGGGCAGTGGACATTGAGGGCTACAGGATGTACAGGTGGGACACAGCACAGAAAAAAGGGAGTGTGTAGCACTGTACATCAAAGAGCAATTCACGTACTCAATAATCAGGATGGGTTCAGAAGAGGGGCTAACTGAGGCGCTCTGGGTTAGAATGCAATGGGGTCGTGGGGAAAGGGATTTGATAGTAGGCGTCTACTATAGACCACCTCACCAGGGAGATGAGCGGGACCTGGAATTCTCAGGTCAGCTCATGGAGGCTGTAAAGTCAAGGGATGTGGTTGTCATGGGTGACCTAAACTACCCAGACATCTCCTGGGAGGAACAGTCAGCCAGGTCCGACCATTCACATAGGTTCCTAGCCAGGATACAGGACCTCCACCTAACCCAGGAGGTGCATAGTTCCACCAGGGGAAATGCCTTGCTGGACTTGGTCCTTGCTACAGGCGATGACCTGGTGAAGGGTCTGCGGGTACTCGACCACCTGGGCGACAGTGATCATCACTTGCTGGAATTTACTATCCAGCACAGGGTGATGAAAGCAAGCAGTAAGGCAAAAGTCTTCAACTTCAGGAGGGCCAACTTCAATGAGCTAAGAAGATTAGTAGGAGAGGCATTGGGGTTTTGGAGCTTCAATGAGATGGGAGTCCAAGATGGGTGGTTGTTTCTCAAGGAGACAATCCTCCAAGCTCAAAGGGAGTCAGTTCCAATGCGCACCAAGGGGGGCAGGAGTTCTAAAAAGCCCCCATGCCTTGGCAAAAGCATCCAGGAATCCTGAGGGCAAAAAAGGAGGCATACAAATAGTGGAAGCAAGGGGCTATCACCAAGGAGGATTACACCTCCTTTGCTCATGACTGCAGGGAGGCTCTTAGGAAGGCCAAGGCAGAGATGGAGCTAGGGCTAGCGACCAGATTTAGGGATAACAAAAAGTACTTTTTCAAATACATAGGGTGTAAGAAGGTGGCACTGGGGAACATGGTGCCCCTACATGACAGGCTTGGCACAGTTAATGAAAAAGCTGACCACTTTAATGGATTCTTTGCCTCTGTATTCCTGAACAGGGACCAGGACATTTCCCCCACTAGGATTATGGACAGACCCAGGGGAGGCACTGCCATGCCTAGGATCAGGGCTGACCTAGTTAGGGAATTGTTGGAGGGGCTGGACATGTTTAAATCAGTAGGTCCAGATGCTCTTCACCCAAGGGCGCTGAGAGAATTGGCGGGGGTCATAATGGGACCCCTGGCACGGCTGTATGAGTGCTTGTGGGGCTCTGGCCAGGTACCTCCAGGCTCTGGAGGGACATGGGCAGTGGGGTCCCCCAGGGCTCTGTCCTGGGGCCTGTGCTGTTCAACATCTTTATCAGTGATCTGGATGTGGGGATGGAAAGCACGCTGTCCAAATTCTCTGATGACACCAAGATGTGGGGTGAGATGGGCATGCTGGAGGGGAGGGACAGAATCCAGCTAAATCTAGACAGGTTACAGAGGTGGGCAGATGAGAATAGGATGGAATTCAATGCAGACAAGTGCAGGGTACTGCATCTAGGGAGGAGGAACCAGCAACACACCTATAAGCTGGGTACCACCCTTCTTGTCAACACAGTAGCAGAAAGGGATCTTGGAGTCATTGTTGACTCCAGGATCAATATGAACCACCAATGAGAGGAAGCAGTCAGTAAGGCTAGCTGGACCTTGTTGTGCATCTACAGATGCATCACAAGCAGATCCAGGGAGGTGATAATTCTTCTCTTTGCAGCATTGGTCAGGTCACAGTTGGAGTACTGTGTCCAGTTCTGGGTGCCGCACTTCAAGAGGGATGTGGCTAGCATTGAGAGGGGGCAGAGGAGGGCCACTCACATGGTCAAGGGGCAGCAGGTCAGGCCCCACGAAGAGAGGCTGAAAGGCCTGAATCTATTCATCCTCCACAAGAGAAGGCTGAGAGGAGATCTGGTGGCCATTTACAAACTCACTGTGGGGGACCAGTGGGAATTGGGTGAGGCTCTGTTCCCCTGGGCACCACCAGGGGTTACTAGGAAAAACGGCCACATATTGTTAGAGAGAAGGTTCAGGCTGGTTATCAGGAGATATTACATTACAGTTAGGGCTGCCAGGCTCTGGAATGGACTCTCAAGGGAGGTGGTGCTCTCTCCAACCTTGGGGGTCTTCAAGAAGAGGCTGGACAGATATTTGGCTGGGGTGTTATGACCCCGGCACTCGTTCCTGCCCAGGGCAGGGGGTCAGACCTGATGATCTGTTTAGGTCCCTTCCAACCCTAAGCACTATGAAACTATGATATTTATCTGAACTTATCCTTTAGAGTTTGTAGTGGTTTAATGATTATAAAGAGTGGGTTTGATTATTCACTGAAGGCTCAGAATCTCATTGAGATTACCAGGAGGTATATTGGCCCAATATAGGCTCTCACAAGAACACCAGGAACTACTTGCCTCAGTTTGACATGCACAGCCTTGTCTGTTGCCTTGCTTTTTTTTTTAAGTCGTATGATCAGATTCCCAGGTGACTGGAAAAGACTATAAGGAAGATGCTTCTAAGACCAAAGCAGGAGTAAGACTAGTAGGGACACAGGAGTATGTATTTTCTCTCTATTCCACCCCTTAGGAGGAATTCCCTTCTAAAATGCATCATGATTAAATGTTTATGGGAAAGGTCCCAGTGTTTTTTTATATTTTCAGTTTATGAGCTGTTCCTTTATTTGCAGGATAAATACTATCTAACAATGAACATATAGAAGCAGAACTGCCCCGCAAGTAATAACAGCAGCACAATGAGCAATAGCATGCATTAAAAAAAAGTCAAAGCTATTAGTCAGTTTTAGTTGCAGGAAATTTTTTTGATACAGCATTTCCCTTTTGTTAATATGTGCCTGTAAGTACAATGCAGGTACAGAGTGCTTGCCTCCTACTGTCTCAGTGAAGAACATTGCTTCTTCAGGAAAAGAGGTAATGTGCATTTTAATATCTATTGTGTTGCAGAGTTAAATGACTTGTGAAGGTTTGAACTATCCTGACAGCTACAATGGGCAAAAATAGAGGAAATCTTTGCTCCAACCAATACAAGCATTGCTGCTTCTAACAGCTCTGTCATGAGAATTCCATCTTCACTGATTTATCCTCCTCTCCAGTCAGAGGCCCATAGTCTGCTGGCCACATGTGAACAGGTAGATCTCATTTACATACCTCAGTGAACACAGTCCCCTCAATTTCTTCAATAAAATGCAAAGAAAAATCTTTGGATGACTACTAAGCCTTCACTGAAGCCAGTCAAAATCATTATCCCACCATGCAAAGGAGGTAACCCAGACACATGGTTAAGTAATTAAACCACTGCTAGGCAGCACAGAGAATTGAATCCACATCTCCCAGTCCTGGTCTAGGGCTATAATTATGAACTAATATCTGTGTATGTTGTGCAGAGGTGAATGCCTCACAGCAGCTCCAAGAAGAAATATGTGAGACCAGCTGAGCAGGGCTAGTACTTAAGCAAGCTGCATCCTGTCCTATTCATGGTGGCCCAACACTGAACACTCCTCCCCCAGCTGTGAAGTGGTGTGGGTCCATCCCAGATCTATCACCATAATTTAACTCAGTGGATCACAGGGGTGTCAAGCAGAGGATAAAAGGCAGGAAGTACTGTTTGCTCCTGGAGGTTAGTGACCTTTGGTGGCAATGAGAGGCCCCAAGCTTCATAGTCCAGCTGGACATGGCTATTCCCACAGTTCTAAGTAAGGTTCCACCTTTCTTTATATCTAAACCATACTATCTGAAGCATTACTCCTCCTTGTGGAGTCTTCCAAGACAGGAGAGTGGTAAATGTGAGACGTAAAATTACTATTGACTTAGTGAGTCTTGGATCTAAGGGTCAAAGCATTTGGGTGTAGCCAAGTGTCAAACCTGGATTCACAATTTGAAATTTTACTGATATGCCCTTGGGGTAAAACTCTTGTATGTATTCTTTTATGTATGCTTCTAGATGTAAAAAGTTTCCTGGAAAAAATGCTGACATCAATGTTCACTTTCTCGGGATGACACTTGACAGTGAAGTTGAAATCTGAACACTTTGAAACCAAGGGAAGATTCAAGGGGGGTGAAGTGGTGTGGTCACTCCTCATCCTCTTCTACTGTGAAGCACAGTGAACTCTCCTAAGGGGGAAACACCTAGGGCAGCTGGGGACAGAGCACAGGCAGAAAAGGGGGCTGCCCAGCGTTGTCCCTGCTGAGTCCAGTACCCTGCACAACCACTCCTAACAGCTTGAGCCCTTAGGTCATCAGGGGAAACCCCAGGGATCAGGCAGGGAAGAGGCACAAGAAGGGGGACTGCTCATATGCTGATGCTTTTGGATGAGTCCAGAATCCTGTGCAGCCTTTCCACCCAGTGGGAGCCCTCAGGGTGGCAGGGAAACACAGGGTGGCAGGCAGGGAGTGGGTATGGGAAAGGGAGACCCACCCACTGTTACTACTGTCCCCATCTGAGCCTGGCACCCAAGGCATCCACTCACCATGACTGGAGTAGGGTAAAAGCAGCAGTGACAATGGGCTGGCCCTCCCTTCTTAATCGTGTTCACTGTCCATTTCCCTATGCTGGGGCTCCAGTCATATTCCACTCCCACCCCCTGCCCACCCACCCTCCATATCTGAGGGGTGTCATTCCACATCTCTCTTTACTAAATCCTGATGGAGTCATTTATTTTACTCAGTGTAATTTAATGTGTTAGTGGGTTAATATTGTTTAAGATTATGAATGATGCTGCACAGAAGCTGTGATTTCTGAACCTTTCTGTTATAACCCAGTTCAGAGACAGTTACTTCAGCTTCACAGGAAGTAAGTGCTAGTTCTTCTTTCCTGGTGTTAGAAATCTGAATCCAAAGCCAAGCATCTGGATTTTTCCCACTTGATGCTTGATGGCCACTTTTGCCCACAGGACTGCTTTCCACCCTTGGAAGTGGTTTCTGAACATCTGTATAGATAGGCCATGATTAGCGTATTGGATGAAACATGAATCAATTATTTCAGAAGTCTGCTGAAGATCTGGCCATGTCACTGATTGGAAGGTAAATGTCTTGTTACATTGGCATTTTTTATGCTTCTCATCTTGAATCTAGTTCTTTGGGATTATAACAGAAGTTGTACAATGGTCAAATAAATATTTATTTATAAATCTGTTGGAACAGTTAAGGAACTCAACTGGGGGGTTGTTTTGTTTTGCTTTGTTTTGTTTTATTTCCCTCATTATAGAAAGATGACTTTTCCTGCAAAGCCTATTAATTGGCCATTACTTTTGGTCCATTTCATAACTGTATGCTGATACCACTCTTCCAAAATAGCATGCCTTCTTTACTTGCAGGTTGATTCCTCTTTCTATTGAATTCTGAGTATTTTCCTAACACCCTGTGCATTGTTGGCACTGCATTTATGACCTAAATACTGTATCTGGGGGAGTCCCCTGTGGTTCAGTGACAGATTCTTTGTCTGCCCCACAGGTAACCTGGGTTCAATTCCTGGATGCTTATACAAATACAGCTATAGAGGCACCAAATGTATGGACCCATTCCGGCCTTTGGATTCTATCTCAGTGGCCTAAAGTGGGGTTGAAGGTCTGGGCAGCTACCACTGCTCCAACCTCCCCCCCACCCCCAATAACTGCTGCCTAAGCATATGCATTGAAGGTCTGGGTGACCTCTCATGCATGTGGAAGGATAAATGATGTGGAAGGATAAATGGTTGCCAACCCTTATTCTGGGTGGACCCAAAACCTAAGACCAATCATGACTTCTTCCATTCAATAATAGGCAAAATTTATTGATACAAAGGGATAGCAGATAAAAGTAATGCAGGCAAGGCAAACAAAATAGCCCCCTAATTCTTTATCTGCCCACCCTAAGGGTTACACAGAGAGAAGGTACATCTGGCTAGTTCACAAGCTTCATCCTGTGGTTCTTTTCTGAATGGCAGCAGTCTTGGAGGTGAAGGGCCAAAGCACCCCCACCCACACACACGCACACAATGGGGTGGATGAGACAGGCCAGATGATGTGCCCTCTGTCCATGGTGGCCTTGGATTCCCACCCCTTGGGGACCTTTTGCTTCTCTTAAATCCCTCCTTTTGTATTCTCTCCTGATGACTCTTTCTTTTTGGGTATTGTTGATTGGTCTCCCTGTGGTCATCATACTGCCCACATTCTGTTCTGTCAGCATATGCCTTTGTTTCCACAAACCCATCACATGCATGCACCTTAATTTGGTCATTTAGGGCCCTTGTCCTTGTTACACTTTTCCTGTTTCTACGTGACAAAAATAGCCATTTCGCTAGCTTAATCATGCCTGAAGATCCAGGTTGTCATCTATTTTAAATGGGTTAGTCCAGGGGTGGGCAAAATGTGGCCTGGGGGCCAGATGCAGCCTGCCAGGCCATTCTATCCAGTCCATTGGGCCCCTAAAAAATTTAGAAAATTAATATTAATCTGCCCTGGGCTGCCTGTCATGCGGCCCCTGATGGCTTGCCAAAACTCAGTAAGTGTTTGAGCATCAAGGACAATAAAAAGTCCTTTTTCAGATATGTGGGGAGCCGGAGGAAAAGCAGGGGCAACGTTGGACCCCTGCTGA
>NW_005842365.1:367259-371885 GCF_000455745.1 Alligator sinensis
AGTAAAGCGACCAAAACGCTGGCTTGCATCCATAGATGCTTCTCAAGCAAATCCCGGGACGTCATTCTCCCCCTGTACTCGGCCTTAGTGAGGCCGCAGCTGGAGTACTGTGTCCAGTTTTGGGCTCCACAATTCAAAAAGGATGTGGAGAAGCTTGAGAGAGTCCAGAGAAGAGCCACACACAAGATCAGAGGTCAGGGAAGCAGACCCTACGATGACAGGCTGAGAGCCCTGGGACTCTTTAGCCTGAAAAAGCGCAGGCTCAGGGGTGATCTGATGGCCACCTACAAGTTTATCAGGGGTGACCACCAGCATCTGGGGGAACGTTTGTTCACCAGAGCGCCCCAAGGGATGACGACTCGGTCGAATGGTCATAAACTACTACAAGACCGTTTCAGGCTGGACATAAGGAAGAATTTCTTTACTGTCCGAGCCCCCAAGGTCTGGAACAGCCTGCCACCGGAGGTTCAAACACCTACATTGAACACCTTCAAGAGCAAACTGGATGCTTATCTTGCTGGGATCCTATGACCCCAGCTGACTTCCTGCCCTTTGGGCAGGGGGCTGGACTCGATGATCTTCTGAGGTCCCTTCCAGCCCTAATGTCTATGAAATCTATGAAATCTATGAAGTGGCCCTCTGCCCAAAATAATTGCCTGCCCCTGGGTTAGTCATTTTTATCACCACCAGCATTTATGTTTAGTGGGTGAATTTGTGCCTCAGAGGATTATTTTTTATCATATTATTTTTTCAACGAGTATCTGACATATGGGTGAAAATGGCATTTTCCCTGCCTTGCAACAATTTCATCACCAGGTGCTGCTTGGGTTTGTGGCTGGCCAGTAGGGTGTGCTCCTGTGCTGAGCCACCCATCTCACTGTGCCTGACCGCCTTCCAGGCTCCAAGTGCCTCCCTGGGGGCACCTCACATCCAGCCGACCCTCTTCATGGAGCACACCTGCAAGCCTGGGGGTAACACCACCACCACCCAGGGTTTGGACTGTTCTTGGCCCTGTGCCCCCTGGGAAACACAGGCCTAGTAGTCCTTGAGGGTACTCAGTCCACTGCAAGAACCTGGGGTGCTTCCCTCAGTCTGAAGCACAAATAGTGGTCTCCCTTAGTCAGCTGGACCAAGGGGACCACCAGGCATAATCTAGACCCTCTTTCAATAAGTCTACCATGCTAGGTACAGAAGAGAACTTTATTGATTACAAGGGGTGGGTTTGGAGTAGGGGATACAGGGTAAAGCAATATGAGAGAAATACCTTAGAGCAAACAGGGTGGCTGCGTAGACTTTAATCATGCATCTGACTTACTGCAAGCTATATATCTAGTTAGATCTCAAGTAGCTTACTTACAAATATCATCCAGAGGCTGATAGAGCTTCTCTCTGCAGGCAGGCAGTTCGTAGTGTGTCCATGTATTTCAAGAGAGATAGAAAGCTGAGCTTCTCTCTGTGTCTTCATCATGGCTGCCGCCCCTCCTCCTGGGAAATCTGTAACTTATATAGACCTTCTGACCTCACTCTGGGATCCAATAGAGACTAGCTGAAGTTGGCCAGGCAGATGACACCTCCATTTGCCACCTGGTAGGGGAGGGAGAACAAGTAAATGGCCTCTGAGAAGGCCAAGTCCAGCTCATAAAGTAAGGTGCTGAGGGCAGCAAATAGTGGTGACAGCCAGGGACATCTAAGGAAGGCATGATGAAGATCCTCTTCCACTCTTCCCAAACAAAAGGGGCAGGCTCCTAACACAGCTGGGTCTACGTGGTGGACAAGAGTGCTGGTGGCCACCGAGAGTCCCAGTAGCAACCGCCACTGGAGGTCACTGGTCTTTTTGGAGATGGGGGGCTTATAAAGCGTGCATCACATTGGGCAGACTGGCATGAGTGCTGGTACTGCTATGTGCCTCTGCCACACCGTGTCAAGTTGAGTGGCAAGGATGCGGGCATGGCAAACTCAAATCACCCACAGATACAGGGGAGGGCATCAAAGTGGATGCCGGTGCTGCTGTCAGGAGGCATGGGAAGAGCTAATAAGGTGCTGGGCCCACCACCTAGGTCACCATCCACAACTGAGGCAATGGGCAGCAGTGAAAAATGCTCTCCCAGGACATCCCCAGTGGGGAGGATTCTCTGTGCCTGGAAGTGGTCCTCCAGGGCAGCTGCTGCATCTGCTGGGAGAGTGGCCTGCATGTCCCTCAGGAACTAGGTGGCATAGCAGACCAAGAACATGCCCAATTGGGCAGCAAGAGCTTCATCTAATAACCAGTCTGACCGAGTCATGTTGAAGAGGTTTCCCAGCCAGAGAAGGGAGTCAACAAGGCTGCTAGAAGTGAGGCTTGGCAGCCTGCATTGCAGGGTTGAGTTATGGACCAGGAGCTCTTGCAGTAACTGTGGAAACCGCAGATGCCTAGCTTGGGGCAGGAGGCAGAAGGCAGCTCTCCAGGGCTGCGCCATGCTTCAATAGAAAGGTGGGAGGACACCCCAGTCCAGGAGGGTGGGGTCCAGAAGGAAAAGCTCTTGGTTGAAACCAAGGCCTCCCCATCCAGTGCAAAAACAGAATTACCTAGCTGCCTCCAGGGGAGGGGGTCCTTGCAGTACAGGAGCCTTTGGAGGGCCTGCAGGTAGAAGACCACCACCCTGGCCACCAGGTCAACTAAGCCCTGGCCCACCTTAGCCACCGGCAAATAAAGAATGGTTCTGGGTAGCCTGTGATGCCCGTCCCAAAACAAGTCCACAAGAAGTCACTGGAGTTTCTCAAGCAGGTCCAGCAGGGTGTCCAACATGGTGCACTGGTGCCACAACATCACAGTTGTCAGGTTATTAACAATGAGGACCCACCTGTGGTAAGAGAGGCTGGGCAGATGTCAGCACCATTGCTGCAGGTGTGACTCCACCTCAGCACCAAGATCTTCCCAGTTCCGTGCTGAGAAGACCAATGGCCCGAGGAACACCTCCAGGGACTTGAGGCCCTCCCAACACCAGGCAAGACCCCCAAGCAAGTCAGGGGGAAGGGGGCTGACCCAAGGACCAAGAAGGAGGGTGTTGCTCTTGGTTCAGTTCACACATGTGGCAGAGGCATGCTCATAGGCTTGTTGACAGTTGACCAAGGACTGGACGTCATCCTGGGTGCTAATGAGGACAGTCACATCATCCACATATGCTGTCAGCCTGACTGACAGGCAGCCAGCTAAGATGGAGGCAGGTGGAAGATTTAGTCCAGTCAGGTTCCACCTCAGTGTGTGGAGAAGGGGCTCAATGGACAAGGTGTACAGCATTCCCAACAGAGGGAAGCCCTGGTGGATGCCCCTGCAGGCCAGGAATGGGGCATAGAGCATGCCACTCACTTGCAGGAAGTTTGAAATATCCCGATATAGGACCTGGAGGGCAGAGGTGAAGACAGGCCTGAAGCCAAAGGCCTCAAGGGTCCGAAACAGGTAGTCATGGCTGACCCGGTTGAAGGCTTCCTCCTGGTCCAAGGAGACAAGCCCAATGTTGAGACTGAAGATGTATTTAGCTGTCAGCAGATTTCAAAGCAGGAACAGATTGTCCTGGGTGGTCCTACCTGGCATGCAGTAGCTCTGCCCAGGGATGATGATCAAAGTCATAATGGTGCACTGCTGCTTAGCCAAAGCCTTGGCTAAGATCTTGTAATCAGAGCACAAGAGTGATCAGAGCATACAGGAGGCAGGGAATGAGGAGAGGCCAGAAGGTCTTATAAAACTCAGCAGGCAACCCATTGATGCCAGGGGCTTTGCCTGAGGTGAGGTCCCTGATGGCAGCCATGAGTTCCTCCAAAGAGTTTTCATTCAAGATGGTCAGCCTCTGATGAGCAAAGCATAGGGAGGCCATCATGTAAGTGTCTAGCAGACTCTAGGCAAATTGGTTTAGCTGCAAACAGTTCCTGGTAGAAGGTGATGGCATGGTGTTGGATCTCAACAGGATCTGTGAGCGTTTGGCCACCTGGGGCCAAACGTTCTCTGCAGCTCTTTGTTTCTCAAGGCTACAGAAGTGAGTTGGGGCGTTGGTCTCTGCCAGTTCTTGGCAGTGGGAACTGACACTCACACCTTGGGCTGCATTCTGCTATCTCCTGCAGATGTTTCTTGCAGAGCTTAAGACTCTTGTATGGCCCTGCATCACCACAAGCATCATGCGGGGCCACCTCAAGTTGTGCCACATTCTCCTCCAACTCTTGAACATGCTGGCAAAGCTAACTTTTTGCCAACTGTGTGTACTGCTGACAGAAAAGTCTAATCTGCACTTTTCCCACATCCCACCATTGCTTCCAGGAGGGCAAGGTGGCTGTTGCGGCCTTCCATGTCTTCCAGAAGTGAGCAAAACTTCTGGAAGATCTCCATGATTGCCTCTTGGAGAAACTGGCCAATTGTCGCCTTGGGTCCTCCACGATCCACTGGCTGGAAAATTGGCTCCGGGGTCGGACCCAGAGGGTAGTAATTGATGGAAGTCACTCATCGTGGTGTCCTGTGACCAGTGGGGTCCCCCAAGGCTCTGTCCTTGGACCCATACTGTTCAACATCTTCATTAATGAGGTGGACACTGGAGTCAGAAGCGGACTGGCCAAGTTCGCCGATGACACCAAACTTTGGGGCAAAACATCCACACCAGA
>NW_005842365.1:372067-379310 GCF_000455745.1 Alligator sinensis
GACCAAAATGCTGGCTTGCATCCATAGATGCTTCTCAAGCAAATCCCGGGACGTCATTCTCCCCTTGTACTCTGCCTTAGTGAGGCCGCAGCTGGAGTACTGTGTCCAGTTTTGGGCTCCACAATTCAAAAAGGATGTGGAGAAGCTTGAGAGAGTCCAGAGAAGAGCCACGTGCATGATCAGAGTTCAGGGAAGCAGACCCTACGATGACAGGCTGAGAGCCCTGGGGCTCTTTAGCCTGAAAAAGCGCAGGCTCAGGGGTGATCTGATGGCCACCTACAAGTTTATCAGGGGTGACCACCAGTATCTGGGGGAACGTTTGTTCACCAGAGCGCCCCAAGGGATGACGACTCGGTCGAATGGTCATAAACTACTACAAGACCGTTTCAGGCTGGACATAAGGAAGAATTTCTTTACTGTCCGAGCCCCCAAGGTCTGGAACAGCCTGCCACCGGAGGTGGTTCAAGCGCCTTCATTGAACACCTTCAAGATGAAACTGGATGCTTATCTTGCTGGGATCCTATGACCCCAGCTGACTTCCTGCCCTTTGGGCGGGGGGCTGGACTCGATGATCTTCCGAGGTCCCTTCCAGCCCTGATGTCTATGAAATCTATGAAATCTATGAAAACAGTCACAGAAGTGCGTGTCCTGCAAGAGGCTAGTGTTGAGGCACCAGTAGGGCTCCTGGGAATGCATCCTACCAGGTAGGCTCAGCATACAAGAAACCAGGCTGTGATCTGATAGTCCTGCTGGGGTAATGCAGCTGCTGTGCAGGAGCAGTAAGTGGTACCTGGCAATGTACAGGTGGTCAAAGTGTGCCATGGAGAGCCCACCGGTAGTTGCCTTCAACCATGTGTACTGCCTTGCATTGGCATGGAGATGACGCCAGACATCAACAAGGTTTGCTGCCCCCAAAGCAGTCCACAGCTTCTGGACCAAGGATGGATGGGGCTCCGAACCATTCCAGTGAAGCCATGCATTGACCATGCAATTAAAGTCCCCAACCAGGAGGAGAAGGTCATCACCATCAGCAGCTCTCTGTAAAAAGTCAGCCAATGTCTCAAAGAAAGCAGTCCATTCTCATCCAGCAGTGGGCACATAGATGTTAATAAGGAGGAGGCAATGTTGTGCAAACAGGATGCAAATGGTGAACAGGCAGCCAGACATGACCACCTGGGCTACCGCTGAGTCAGGAGTCAGCTGTGGTGATAGGAGGATCATGACCCCTGTGGTGAGGGAAGTGCCATGACTCAAGAAACTGTGGCCCTTCCAGGTGGCATGCCATTCGGCTTGGTTAACTGCGTCAGTGTGTGTTTCCTGCAGAAAGGCAATGTCCAGCCTTTTCTGGTGCAAGAAATCAAAGAGTGCCATCCATTTCACAGGGTCTCTGCAGTCATTGGCATTAAGAGAACCAAAGGCTGTGGCAACCATGTGTGAAGGGTGTAGATGGGGGGACAGGCAAGGCCAAAAAAACCCAGAGAGAAGCAGCAGAGAGGAGCAAACGTGCAAGACAGAGAAAGATCAAGCCTACAACTCCGCAGCTGGTGTTTCTCATAACAAGTGCCCAACATCACCTGCAAGCTTGCTAATGTGAAAACTATAATGCTGCATCCCTGGATTGTAGTGCAGTGCTGCTGCTGTAGCCTTAGCGGACACCACAAATGTCTCAAGTTTTAGGAACAATTGATGTATATGCTGTGCAATCCTCTGGTGGTGCTTGGTCTGGTCTAGCAACTCAATGAGGTGTTCAACAGAGTATCCAGCACAGGGAGGTTCCTCAGAAGCAGAAACAGGTTCCGCCTCCAGGGCGGGGACGCTCCCTATTCAGGGAGGCACCTTAGCTGAATTGGGGGACACTACCTCCTGAGGGAGGACTTCTGTCAACTCATCCTCAGAGGCAGAATCAAAGTCCAACTCCAAGGAGGAGGAGTTGTACACATCAGGCACTGATATCTGTCAAGCGCTGGGGGGGAGCACTTGACCCCTCACCAGGATTCTCAGCATCAGGCCCTGTGGGAGCAGTGTCTCCTCAGGGGTCCTGGAGGAGGACTTCAGTCCCTGATCTCTTGGATAGGGCACTCTCATGGGCCAGGCACTCTTGCTCCTGGAGCTGCTTGTGGCTCTCAGAAGGTCCAACCTCCATGTTGACCTCATCAGGCTCAAGTATCTGAGAGGTGGAAGAAAGGCTGTTGGAGTCCCCCACCACCACCCCTACCCTTGGGTCACCCCTGAGCACTACAGAGTCTGGGAGCACTACAAGGTCTGAGGAGGCAGGCAAAGAAGAGGGGCTCTGCTCAGTAACCTCAGCTCCCTTTGAAGTGGTGGGGAGGTCTTGACGGGATTACAAGGCCTTTTTAGAAGACCCCTTTTTTCTAGGACTTACCCTTCCCAGCAGGAGGGGCTAAATCCTCCCATGAGGGAGGAGGAAAGGTGGGGAGTGGGTTCACCACAACAGAGCTTGCTGACTCCGATGAAGCAGTGAGTGACTGGGAGGAAGACCCTTCCCCATTGCCTGATGGAGCTGCCGCACCAGAGGTGGATGAGCCACCATCAGGCACAGCCGCAGGAAGCTCCACTACAGCCAGCTTCTTCAGGCACTGAGTAGCCAGGTGGGACCTGCTATCACACAGAAAACATTAGGGATTCCCAATGATGAGGTAGACCTCGTACCACTGCCCATCAATCATGAAGGACATGGACTGAGGCAAACCCTGATCCTCCCTGTTGAGCAGTGTGAACAGCTGCCTTTTAAAGGACAGGACATGCTGGAGTTCAGGGACCTTGCTGCTAAGCAGAAGTCTATGAACTGGCCCTGTAACCATGCTGTAAGGGCTCACAAAACAGGGAAAAGCTTTCAGAGCTCTGAGCAAACTTGGGTTGGGTGGGTTGGTGGCCAGGTGCCTCTCCAGCTCCAGCACTTCCCACTTAAACTGTTCCTGGACCACCTCCCTCTGCTGGGTGTGCCCCGAAGTGTAGCTGTGGCAAAAGAGCCAGATATGCACCTACCTCACATCCCACTATCTCTGAGCTGAGGGGAAAGCTGCCTGTTGCTCCCGTCAGGCCAGCCAGAACTCCTGGAAGGCCTCCCTGAAGCCCACGTCCTCCAGAAGACTGGCATTAAAATGCCAGTAGGCTGACCCTGGATGGCCAGGCCCCAGCAGAGCCTGGGCCCAGACAAAAAGGTGATATCTGAAGGGGGTCAGCCAGATGCCAGAGTGGGCCTGTGCGAAGTGTGGCAAAGAGATATCAATTTAGTCCAAATGGGAGTGGCATACCTGCTCCTCCCCCACCTTCACATAGGTAAAGGTGGCAGGCGGGGTGGCAGGTGCACCAGATGTCCACCAGGGAGTACTCTGTCAGGATCTCCCAGAGGATGCCTCCATTGGCCTGGTTCTGCTCCCTGCCTGACCAGTCCCATGCATCATGTGGCAGAAGGCCACCTCTGTTTCTCCCCAAAAACTCTGCTCTGTGACAATTTGGTTAGGATGGGCCCTGCAGAGGGTACATACCTTACCCTACCTCTTTAGGTAACCTGAGATACATTCCTGAGGGAGGGAGGAAACCTGCTCCTTCTGCCTATGTGCCTGGCATCACATACCTGAGTGTGGGGCTTGGGCTCCCTGGTGGGCTAGAGACTGCCAGTCTACCCAACAACCAGTGGTGCATTTCAAATTGGTTGGCTGACAGCCAACAGGTGCTGGCCTCCATTGGACCAGGTAAATGAGGTCATAAGGGATATATAAAACTTAAGGACTGCTCCAGAGGAGGGGGCAGCAGCAGCCATGAGGAAAACTCAGAGAGAGAGAGAGAGAGAGAGAGAGAGAGAGAGAGAGAGAGAGAGAGAGAGAGAGAGAGAGAGAGAGAGAGAGAGAGAGAGAGAGAGAGAGAGAGAGAGAGAGAGAGAGAGAGAGAGAGAGAGAGAGAGAGAGAGAGAGAGAGAGAGAGAGAGAGAGAGAGAGAGAGAGAGAGAGAGAGAGAGAGAGAGAGAGAGAGAGAGAGAGAGAGAGAGAGAGAGAGAGAGAGAGAGAGAGAGAGAGAGAGAGAGAGAGAGAGAGAGAGAGAGAGAGAGAGAGAGAGAGAGAGAGAGAGAGAGAGAGAGAGAGAGAGAGAGAGAGAGAGAGAGAGAGAGAGAGAGAGAGAGAGAGAGAGAGAGAGAGAGAGAGAGAGAGAGAGAGAGAGAGAGAGAGAGAGAGAGAGAGAGAGAGAGAGAGAGAGAGAGAGAGAGAGAGAGAGAGAGAGAGAGAGAAAAGCTGGACCATCTGAAACTTGCACTCTCTCTCTCTCAACACTCATGATCAAGGAACTGCCTGCCTCCAGAGGGAATCTCCACCTGCCTCTGGATGATACTTGTAAGTAAGCTACCTGAGATCCAACTAGATATATAGTTTGCAGTAACTCAGATGCGTGATCAAAGGCTACCCCAGCCACCCTGTTTTCTCTATAGGATTTCTCTGATACTACTCAACTCTGTACCCTATTCCAACCCTACTCCTTGTAACCAATAAAGTTCTCCTTTGTACCTAGCGTGGGAGACTTATTGGGAATGGGTCTAGATTATGCCTTGGGGTCCCCTTGGTTTGGCTGAGTAAGGGAGACCACTACAGCCCTACAGGAAAAAAAACCCAGGAGGGCTCTGCTTGGGTAATGCGGGGGAGGGAGAAACATACACACATAAGAGCTGGGGAGACTCGAGTTGGTTTACTCAGCCACACAACAAATACCAGGGCAGGGGGAGCAGACCACATGACTTGCCACACAAGGGCAAAAAATACACTGGGGAGCTGCTGAGGCAGATGTAAAAGAAGGCTGGAGCAGTGGAGGGGCTTTGTTTGTTGAACATCAGTCCAGGAGACCTTCAGGTCTCCAGCCAGGCACTTAGCAGCATAGCAATAGGCAGGAAAACAAAGCAGGATCAGATGTAGTGAGGCAGCTGTGGGGGAGTGTAGGATCAATCAGACAATTAGGGAGTAATCCAGTGCAGGTGTGGTGTTGAGTGGTGCAAGGTGGTACGCCAGGTAATCTCCCTCTCTCCTGAGAGGGGCATCAGTGGAACGGACAGCAACAGCGGTGGTAGGAGCCATCCAGTTCAGCCACTAAGGATGTTCTTCAGGTGAAAGTGGAGGTGAAGGCGGGGGTGGCCTACCAAGGCATCTGGGGCAAGCAAGGCACCTTCAGGCTCCAGCAGTGATGGTGGGGGAGGGGCACACAGGTAGTGCAGGCTTTCTCCCCAAGCTGTCCCCTGACTATGGCTTGGCAGTAGGTTGGGTAGCAGGCCAGAACAGGAGTGCAGAAGCTGGGATACGGTGCTGGGGTGCGGTGATGGGGTGTGCTGCAGTGCAGTGGGCCCTCCCCAAGAGGGGGCAGTGATGTGCAGCGGAGGATCCCCTCCCCCTGTGTGTGGGGCAGGGGGGCATCAACAGCAGCTGCAGCAGCCCAAGGCAGGAAAGGGGTGCAGCCATGTTACCACAAAAAGCTCTGAGAACAAGCCAGCAGTTACCAGTATCCAGAGGCAGGAAGGGCCTGGCTATCTTCTCCCCAGAGGCTCCTGAGACCAAGCTTGCAGCAGCAGCAGCCTAGGACAGAGGCATGGCCAACTTCCTCCCAGAGGATCCTCCCCCAGAAGCTCCTGAGATCAAGTAGCCCTGAACAACTTGCCAGGGCAGCTTTTTGTACTGATGGGGCCAGCACAGGTGCTGGCCCTAGGCACTATCTCCCCCTGGATGAAGATATGGGAGGAGCCAGGCAGGGTTATTTTGCCCCAAGTGGCACAACTAGCACCACACCAAAATGCATGTCTGGGCATGTGCACTGAGACAAAAAGCCCTGGTTCAAATTTGCATCACTTCTATTTGAGCTGCTGCAAGTGTACATGCCTGCACGTGTGGATGTGCCCATCATGAGTAAATTTGCTACCTGTTAATACAAGTAGCAAATTTACTAGGGAGTAATTACTGCAAAGTGCAGAACATGTAGATAACTGACCAGGAGCAAATATTCCTCACAGCCAGCTGGGCAGCAGGGGTTGGGAGATTCCTCCCTGCCCCTAGGAGCTGCCTGCTGCTGGGATAAGATCTGCTACTGGAACCCAGGTGGGGACAATGTCCCCATGCCCTGGCCACAGGGATCTCCTAGACCCCACTACATGATGGCAGAGTGGGGGCTGGGAGATTCTTCTCTCTAAACAGTGAGGGGAGTATACCAAGGAGCTGAAGTGAGGCAGGATTGGTGTGGCCACCAAGGGAAACTATGGCCACCCATAGGGACTAGTTTTGTCACAGATGCTGCATGTTGATGGGAGGATTCCATGATTCTCCAGGGGTTTCTGTTGGGCTTTGTGAACTAGTTATTGTAACATGCATTCCTTGTTAATAGCCTTACAAAGTAAGGCTTCTTACATAGTCGCATTATGCAATTGGCATCCACCAAGTGCTCTTGTGCCAGTATGATTCTCTTGTTTAAAATGATATTGTGTTCATGATATTCCTGATATTTCTTCCAGTCTGGTGACAGATATATTTGGTGTTTTCTGATACTCAGGTTTGCCAGCCTTGCTACCATTCTATTTGGTACAAATAATATTATGATGTCTCCCTCCATGCAATTAGTTCTTGTTATACACCACGTCTTGACTGCTTGTTCTACTTGAAAAAGGATATCTTGTAGGCCTGTGTGAAGCAGCTAGTATTCACTTCTGATTCAGATTCAGCCTGTGCAGGGGACAGTGATTCAGTTCAGTGATTCAAATCGCTGTCCAGATAATATTCAGCCAAATCTCTAAATCAGCCAGGCCCATCCCCTGCCCCTCTTCCAGCCGGGCAATGGCTGCCCCAGCTCCTGCACTTGTAAAATAAAAAGCCCTGGCTCACTGGGTGCAACCAGGCAGGGCCAATCCCTGCTTCCCCCCACTGCCCCACACTGCATGGGGGGCTCTGCCTGACCCCTCTGACCTCCGCTTGCTCCCCCCACCCCCCCACATGGGCCAGCTCTGGTCCTTTAAGAAGAAAAAAAAAAGAAAAAAATACCCGGGACTCACTGCTCCTACTGGTGGGGGGGCAATCCCTGCTGCCCTGTACCACTTGGGGGGCTCTGCATGAGCCGCTGAAGCCCTGAGGCTGCTGCAGGAGTGGTGAGTCCCGGGGCTTTTCTTGTTTTGTTTTTTTTTTCTTAAAGGGCTGTAGCTGGTCTAGGTGGGGTACCTGTGGGGGGGGGGGGGCAAGGGGGGGGCAAGGGGGCTCATTCAAGA
>NW_005842365.1:379427-390406 GCF_000455745.1 Alligator sinensis
CCCCAAGCCCCTAGTACTTACCAGCGTGGAATCAGTTGCAGCTCCCTGCTGCAGCCACCGGGGACTGCCTGAATCATCTGTAGCCCAGGTAACTTGGGTATATATTCCCCTTCTCCAACTGAAGGGAATTGTTAGCTGGCAGGTGTGCCATGGGGAGCTGCAGACTGCTGAGTTTCCCTCCATCCATATAGAACCAGGCCAGGACAGTCAGGGAACTTAACTATATACAACTTTATTTACATTAACTTATCACAGGGAAAAGAAACATGGATATAAACATTTGTTTTATATGATATCTAAACGAATAACATAAACAATACCCTTTGGGTAAATGCTATAAAACCTTACACCAGTGCTCCAGATATAGGTAAGTATCTGATCTGAAACAGATAAACCCCAAAATAAACATAGATAGCTAACAGATAAACTATAGATAAGTATGGGTGAACAATAAATAAGCCACAAATACACACAAATACACAACAGGTGAAATAATAGCAACAGGGGGTCCCAGCAGAGCCCTAGGACTCTACTCATCTGCTAATTTACAAACATGAGAGTTCACAAAATATAAAGCATGACATCACACCACTTTTGCTGCAAGAACCCCAATGATAAACTTAATCCCAAGGGGAAACCCCAATGCCATTGGGCTTATCCCAAGCCCTACAAGGAAGCTGGTAACTTCAGGGGGGCCCTCCCAGTGGGGCCTCCACTTTCAGGAGCTCTTAACTAACCAGGGGGGACAGCCCCTCACCTGTGGGAATCCTATTTTCCCTGCAACTCGCAGCTCCCAGGCCTGGAGGGTGGCCCTCGTCCTGTGCGCCAAGCTGCCCTCTCACCTACAGTGGGCTTCGGGAAGGGTCACTGTCCCCTGGAACAGGACTGCACTATGCAGGGCTTCTGGGGCCTCTGGCTTGGCCCTGTCTGCTGGCTCAGTAGCCTGAGCACCAGCTGGCTCCCTGGACTCAACCTTTTGCTATGGGTTGGAGGCCTGGGCCACCTCGTGCAGCACCAGACTTGGTCCACTTCTGGACCCTCCGTGCCCCGCCTCCTGCACCATGCTCCCAGCCTCATTCTGGGGGTTGAGGACCTGAGCTGCCCAAGCGCTTCAAAGATCCTGCTCCATGTGTTGGCCTGTGCACTGTCTCTGGCTATCACCAGAGGTTGAAGATCTGAGCTGCCTCACAGCTCCCAGGATCTGGATGCTGTGCACTGTGCTGTGCACCGAGAGCCTAGCTGCTAGAGCTGTCTACTGTTTCCCACCGATGGAAGTCTTCAGGGGCACTTCTGGGCTGCTGCTTCACACTGCTGAGCAGCTGTCCTCAGCTCTTCTAAGCCCCGCTCTTCTCTCTTCTTTGTCCCAGATGTGTCCCCCTCATGCTGGGCATGCAGCTTCGTCTGATAATATAACTGGGGGAATGGCAACACTGCAGAACACTGTCTCATGAACTTTGGGTGCATAATGTCCTTTCTTCACAAGGATAGGGATCAGGGAGTTTCTGAAAATGCACACGTCATGCACACTGCTGGCCCACCCAGTGAAAATGTTTGTGAACCAGCCCTGGTGGCTCACCATGGCTTGCAGGATCACGGAGGCAAATCCTTTCCTGTATATGAAAGACCTGCTCTCCCTGAAGGGCACAGCACTGGGATGTTAGTATTGTTTAAAGCCCTCATGCAGTTAGGGAGTCCCATGTTATTGAAGCCATCTATGACTTCCTGCAGATTCCCTGAGCAGATAAATTTGTTTGCGGCGATGTCCTGCAGCAGCTGGCATACCTCACTATTCTCTACCCCGGCTGTGCAGGGAGCCATGCTAAACTGGTTCGCGATGCAGTGGAGGCTGGATGGGGTGGCCAGTTTCATGGTGGCCATTGCCACTCTCTTGTCTGGTGGGATGGCCCAATGCATGTTAATGTCCTGCCTCACAATCTGTGGCCCCAGCATCGAGATGATATGATAAAATGTTTCCCTGGTCATTCAGAACATCTCCAGCAGCTGCTGGTCATTCCAAGTGGTCAGCACGATTCGCTCCCACCAGTCCAAGCTGATCTTGTGGGCCCAGACCATGTGGATGCTGTTCCTGAGGTTTCCCAACACAGCCCAGTCATCTTCAGTTACTTTGCATATCCCACTATTTGTTTTCCCACTCAGTACATTTCTGTTTTCTTTTTCTCAGTGCTAGGAAAGCTTGGATACACACTAATGCTGAACACCCTATCACCCTTATCTGGTGGTGCAGCATGTCTTCCACTATCCTCAAGGCCAGCAGTTGTTGAATCAGCAGCACTGTCACCACCTCCTCCTTCTGCTCACTCATGCCTTCCAGATTCTCCATGTTGGAGGAATCTTCACTGCGTTGTTTTCCATTCCCCACTTCCCATTCCTCAAACATTTTGTCTTGATTTTTCATTTGTCCCCTCTCTGTCATCAGCAGGGGGTGGAAGGTGGGGTTGAGCTCTGTCTAGCTGCATTAAATAGATGACCACTGCTTTTTCAACAAGTAACCCTGTGGCACTGGGTGTTTGCGCTGTCTTTGTTTGGTCCTCAGATAAGAAGCAGCAGGTGCTTTGATGCATCAAGTCTTTGTTCAAGACAACTTGTGATCAAGGTTGCAAATGTAAGATTTTGCCATAGCCCTCTCCTGTTAATGTAGGACCAGCCAGCTAAATACTTTTGCTAGGTCCATGAAAACAAACTGTGCTTCTGCAATAAAATTATTGTATTCAGCAATAACAAAACAGCCTTCATTGTGGGACTAACTAGGGGAAGACAGGCCAAAACACAAGCAGGCAGGTGTGATAGATTTTTGCAACATTCTGGGGCACTGAGCACCCATTCCAATGGACAATAACCTTATGTACCTAATGCTCAAGCCGATCAACAAGTCTTTTGTTGGTAATTGGGGTGCTTCATCACCTCTGGGTGTTGTGCGACATAGGTGATAACTTCACAATCTTTGGAATTTTCACAGCATGTGTATAAAGCCAACCCCCAAATTTTGCCAGGGACCTGTTGTAAATCACTTGCTGTTGACCATAAGTTGCTTCACCATGTCTCAGAAAGCCAAGGCCAGCAGTATGGAGGTGAAGAAGCAGGAGGCTGATACCTCCAAAGGCCCAGGGACCCAAATGGACCTGGGAAGAACTGCAGGACTTAATCAACATTTGGCCAGAGCAAAGCATCATAGACAACCTGGAAAGTAGGAGAAATAAGCCTGTCTATGTCTCCATTGCAAAAGTGATGCAGGTGCAAGGGCACAATTGTGACTGGACCCAGGTCCGGTGCAAAATCAAAGCCCTGAGAGCTGCATTTTACCATACCAAGGATGCAAACTCTCGCTCTGGGGCAAGGCACACAATTTCTCCTTTCTATGACCAGCTGTCCATCATTTCCTCCAAAGATGCGGGCGACACTCCGGGTATGCAGTGTTTCAGGACCGGGGTCATTGGGACGGAGAGCACACTGACAAAGGCAGCTCCTCCTGTGGATGAAAATGGGAGCGTGTCGCAGCTGTATGGAGACTGCTGCTGGATGACAGGGACTGCAAAGAAGAACAGGGGTGCACCATTGATTTGATTCCAGTGCCCCCCTCTGATTCCATGGACTAGCACAGATGATGAGGTAGAGGAGGGGAACATCAAGACACCGATGTGGTCAATGTGGTTTGTTATGCTCCCAACAACACTTGATCATCATTCTATGTTGCTGAGATTCAAGAAGATCCACAACCGGTGACTTCTAAGTATCTGTGCCTCCTGCCACTGGCAGGCACTGCTCAGAAATGTGCTGGTTGGTTTTTGGGAGGGAGGAGATTTCATGTGTCACTGGAGGTGGGTCACCGTGCTCTTTCAGTGGTGGTGGATGAATGATATATACCGTTCTCTTTTGGGTTTGGATATCTAGAAATGTAACAGATTAATTTTTTTTGATTTAATTGTTTGCAGCTGGCATGGGCAGTGGCAGCCGTGGATGTGGTTCTGGACCGGGCACTTGTAAGTTTTGGGCAGTATGAATGGTGTCCCACTCTTGCAGGGTCTGTTTCTGTGCTTGCATGCATTTTCTCCACTGTAGGGTGGGGGGTGGTGGTGTGTAGTCTCCTCCTCTTGGGGGAAGGAAATGTCACAAAACCAGGAAGACCTTTTTTCATTTGTTTCCCCTGGTGGCCACACCAGTCCTGCCTCACTTCAGCTCCTTGGTATACTCCCCTCACTGTTTAGAGATAAGAATCTCCCAGCCCCCACTCTGCCATCATGTAGTGGGGTCTAGGAGATCCCTGCGGCCAGGGCATGGGGACATTGTCCCCACCTGGGTTCCAGTAGCAGATCTTGTCCCAGCAGCAGGCAGCTCCTAGGGGCAGGCAGGAATCTCCCAACCCCTGCTGCCCAGCTGGCTGTGAGGAATATTTGCTCCTGGTCAGTTATCTACATGTTCTGCACTTTGCAGTAATTACTCCCTAGTAAATTTGCTACTTGTATTAACAGGTAGCAAATTTACTCATGATGGGCACATCCACACGTGCAGGCATGTACACTTGCAGCAGCTCAAATAGAAGTGATGCAAATTTGAACCAGGGCTTTTCCTTTGTTTACCATGCCCAGTGGCAGTCAGGAATGTGCTCTTGAACCTTTGACCACAGCTTGCACTTCAGCAGAGTGCTCAAGGGATATGTGGCACAAGCAGTGACACTCCCTAGAAAGCTTGCTGGAGGTTTTGGTAGATTCATCATGAGCCAGACTGTCACACACAGATGCCTGGTGGGAGAAACTCCACAAGTCGATGTGTTCTGATGATGCCCTCCTTGAGGAAGTGTGGCAGTTGGTAGACATGGCCACGGAGTACCGTGTTGATTACCAGAAGTCAGATGACTCGATAAGTGATGTCCTGCAGAAATTGCTGAAGCACCTCTTTAAAAAGCAGATACCAGGGAAAAGTAGCTCCGCTTGGTTTGACTCTATCCAGGAGTTTCATAGATTCATAGATGTTAGGGTTGGAAGGGACCTCAATAGATCATCGAGTCCGACCCCCTGCATAGGCAGGAAAGAGTTCTGGGTCTAGATGACCCCAGCTAGATACTCATCTAACCTCCTCTTGAAGACCCCCAGGGTAGGGGAGAGCACCACCTCCCTTGGGAGCCTGTTCCAGACCTTGGCCACTCTAACTGTGAAGAAGTTCTTCCTAATGTCCAATCTAAATCTGCTCTCTGCTAGCTTGTGGCCATTATTTCTTGTAACCCCCGGGGGCGCCTTGGTGAATAAATACTTACCAATTCCCTTCTGTGCCCCCGTGATGAACTTATAGGCAGCCACAAGGTCGCCTCTCAACCTTCTCTTGCGGAGGCTGAAAAGGTCCAGTTTCTCTAATCTCTCCTCGTAGGGCTTGGTCTGCAGGCCCTTAACCATATGAGTGGCCCTTCTCTGGACCCTCTCCAGGTTATCCGCATCCTTCTTGAAGTGTGGCGCCCAGAATTGCACGCAGTACTCCAACTGTGGTCTGACCAGTGCCTGATAGAGGGGAAGTATCACCTCTTTGGATCTATTCGTCATGCATCTGCTGATGCACAATAAAGTGCCATTGGCTTTTCTGATGGCTTCGTCACACTGCCGACTCATGGATCCCTTTCCACTTCCGTGCCACCCAGCAGGTCATTCCCTAGGCTGTAGGTGTGCTGGACATTTTTCCTCCCTAGGTGCAGCACTTTGCATTTCTCCTTGTTGAACTGCATTCTGTTGTTTTCTGCCCACTTGTCCAACCTGTCCAGATCTGCTTGCAGCTGTTCCCTGCCCTCCGACGTGTCCAGATCTCCCCATAGCTTTGTGTCATCTGCAAGCTTGGACCGAGTACATTTCACTCCCTCGTCCAAGTCACTGATGAAGACATTAAAGAGTATCGGTCCCAGGACCGAGCCCTGCGGGACCCCACTTCCCACACCCTTCCAGGTCGAAACCGACCCATCTACCACGACTCTCTGGGTGCGACCCTCCAGTCAATTTGCCACCCACCGGACTGTGTAGTCATCCAAGTCACAGCCTCTTAACTTGTTCACCAGTATGGGGTGGGATACCGTATCGAAGGCCTTCCTGAAGTCTAAGTATACGACATCCACCCCTCCTCCTGTGTCCAGGCATTTCGTAACCTGGTCATAAAAAGAAACTAGATTGGTCAGGCACGATCTGCCTGCCACGAACCCGTGCTGGTTTCCCCTCAGCATAATTTGTCCTGCCGGGCTCTCACAAATGTGAGCCTTGATAATTTTTTCAAAGACTTTGCCAAGGATGGAGGTGAGACTGACTGGCCTATAGTTGCCCGGGTCCTCCTTCCTCCCCTTCTTGAAAATGGGGACCACATTGGCCCTTTTCCAGTCCTCCGGGACCTGGCCCATGCACCACGAGTGTTCAAATATTCCCGCCAGTGGCTCTGCAATGATGTCGGCCAGTGCCTTCAGCACCCTCGGATGGAGCTCATCCGGGCCTGCCAACTTAAAGGCATCCAGTTCTTCCAAATGACTGTGCACCATCTCAGGGTCTACACATGGTAGTCTGGCGCCTTGCTGCTGCCTCTCTACAACCCCAGTGAGAGACTTGTCGTGCCCCTCGCTTAGGAACACTGAGGCAAAGAACTCGTTGAGGAGTTCAGCCTTGTCCCCTCTGTCCATCACCAATTGTTTCTGCCCATTAGCCAGCATCGTTCCAGATGAGCCGGTTCCCCCAAATGCACTGGAGTCAGGGGAGGGCTGTATAACTCCCAGCTGGGCCAGTCAGCGACAACTGTGGTTTAGGGAACCAGGGCTCATTCAGAGTGATGGTGGGGTGAAGGCAAAGAAGGGCAAATAACAGACTGCTTACTATATTGTGTTTCTTACAATAAAACATCATGTTATCCTGGATTTCTGCATCTGGCTCCATATCTTTGAAGGGAAGAGCTGGCAAAAATCCTGCCTTAGACTGCTGGGTGGGGAATGGGGATTTAATGCATTTTTTGGTTTAATTTCTTTTGTTTTTTTTCTGCTTGCTGCTTTTCCTGGGTGCTTGCTGCATGGGACACATGGGGAAGGGGCTAGCAATCTTTTGTGCACAGGTACACGGGGCACAGGGCTGCCTGGGTGGTTCGCCCCTCACAAATCTGGCTGGCCAAATCACCAGCAGCTCACCAATCCATACGCTTTGCAGAGGCCCTCACAGAGGCTGATGCCCAGTCTCTTCTGCCTGCCCATGATGTGGAAGGAGGCTGCGGGGGGGGCAGCTGCAGGGTCAGCCCGCACAAACTTAACTTGCATTTTTCCAAGGTACACACTTTGCAAAAGCCCCAACAGTGGCTGATTGTTACCACAAATCGTTAGAGAGAAGGTTCAGGCTGGACATCAGGAGGCATTACTTTATGGTTAGGGCTGCCAGGCTCTGGAACGGGCTCTCAAGGGAGGTGGTGCTCTCCCCTACCTTGTGGGGCTTCAAAAGGAGGCTGGCTAGATATTTGGCTGGGGTGTTATGACCCCAGCACTCGTTCCTGCCTAGGGCAGGGGGTTGGACCTGACGATCTGTTTAGGTCCCTTCCAACCCTAAGCACTATGAAACTATGATGCCTGCCCAGTCTTTTCTGCCTACCGGGGCAGGAGTGGGGGCGGGCTGCCTGGGTGGCCCCTCACAAGCCTGGCTTGCATTTTGGCAAGCCAGGCACACTTTACAACAGCACTTTTCCCACCTCCTTTTTGTGTTCTTTTCCAGCCCAGTGCCAGACTGTTTGTTCGTTTGTTTGTTTAGTTGTTTTTACACCAAAATGAGGCAGGAGAGGGGAGCGGGGTGTCCTGCCCTGCTCAAGGCCTATAAATTTGGGGAGCAGTGTTTGGGGTGAGTATTCATTGTATCAACAGGAGAGGTTTGAGGCGGCTGAAAGACAGCAGCACACCAGAGACAGAAGGGCTCAGCCCAGTGGTGAGAGTTGACTCTGGGGGGCACCGTGATGTGAATCCAGCATTCAAGAAGAGTGCAGGCTGCTGAAGTGGGATGCAGTGAAGCTTCGAGTGACGGATGAGCGCAGCTTTGTGACATGCGATTGGAAAGAGGACATTGCGATGTGCTCCACAAGCAGCACCGTTACACATTGGTAAGTGACACCTGACACTTGTCTGTGCCGCGGGGGAGTCTTGTGCATTGTTTACTTCAACTGTCTTGTAAACTGGGTTGGTGGAATTGTTTTGGGCTTGGTGCACAAGAGGCACTGCAAGTTGGTTTTCAATTAAAATTCCTATGCTCTTTCTATGCATTTAGCTCCCTTTCCATTGATAGCTGCACACACTGCTCTCAGAGCAGGAAGAGAAGAGGAAGAGGAGGAAAAGCCTGACCACACTTCCTTCAGCATTATTATATCTTACAGTATGTATTATAGTAGACATTTATTATATAGAATTATATATAGCTTGATATCATATAGACTTATATTATATAGACCTAATCTATAATATTCTGAGCCCCCACACCATGCTGTGCCCTGGCTGCCAGTGGTTAGCTGTGGAGTAGGAGGGGGGAGGAGAAGAACCCCCCCACCCCCATAAAGTAAAATCACAGCGGCACCTATTGGCTTAAGGCCTGAACTACACAAACAGCACAGCACCACCTGGTGGCAAAGGAGCATAATTAGAAGTCTTTGAGTCTGTGTGACACGAATCCATAGGTAGGGCGAGGTAAGCGGTGGTGATGCAAAACAAAACATTTCCAAGCAGCGTTATTTTAACACGCCAAAAGGACATTTAAAGCAGCTGGAAATCATGATGGTGAAAACACAAACACAGTTGCGGTGGTGTAACGGGAAAGGTGATGGCATGTACAAATGCCCTAAACTTACAACTAAATCTGGGTCATGGTCTTCTTTCTATCTTTCAGTCATGAATACCTGGACATCTGAGCCACCTAGTTTTGCTACTTTCCTTTCATTGAGATTATACCACATGTGGCAAAGTTTCCTTGTGCTTTGCGAACACCAACATTAGAGCTTTGAGCCACAGATTTGGGTCATTAATACTGTTCTGTGGGGAAGCTGTAAATTTGGTTTTAGGCTACTTCAGTATTTTTACCTGCGCTACCTGGTTAAATACACTATAAAAACTGAATTTGTTCTAAATCAGGCTGCCATTTTAATGTTGATTGGGGTGGGCAAAATATGGCCTGTGGGCCAGATCTGACCTGCAGAGGGACTTTGTCTAGCCCACAGTGGATCCCTCAGTCCCACCTGGCCTAGGCATCATTCGGTCCATGGCTCATCCCGTCACCCCTGAACACGCAGCGGGGCTATGGTGGCTCCACAGCAGGATTCCATTTCCTGGTACTCCAGGTGATGGCAGCTCCTTCCAGCAGATGCTACCAGTTCCAGCTCCAGCTTCTTGGAGATGAGCCAGGACCTGTGCAGGCAGGGCCCCGGGCTAAGTGCAAAGCCCCGGCCCACCCTGCATAGGAGGTTGGGGTCCCTGCAGCAACCGCTCTGGACCTGCCCACACTGGCCATGATGAGTAGTAGCAGCAGCAGCTGGGCAGAAGCTGGGCATTGGAAAGAAGCAGGACCCAGTGACGGGCACAGCTGCCTCCCCCTTGATACTGCTGGACCCTTCTTGCTGCCACTACCCAGAGCCTACACTGGGGCTCTCCTCTCTGTTACCACCAGAACCACCTCTGGGCCAACCCAGACCGCTGTGCCTAGTGGGGCAGTGGCAGTGGGAAGAAGAGCCGTGGTGTGGGCTCCAGTTGGTGGCAGCAAGAAGGGCCCAGCAGTAGTGAGGGGGAGGCAGCTGCATCAGCTTCTGAATCCCGCTTTTTTCCTACACTGAGTAGCAGCTTCTGCCCTGCCACTACCACTCATCATGGCCTGGGTGGATGGGTGTGGAGCAGGTGCTGCAGGGATCTGAACCCCAACATGGAGTAGGCTGGGGCTGGGGCTGTGCACTGATGGCAGCAGTGGTGGGGGAGGAGAGTTCTGGGCAGCTGCAGCAAGAAGGACCCCACAGTGGTGAGGGGCTGTGCCTGTGCCTGCCACTGGGTTCCTCTAGATAACACTATTTTAATCCTGGGCTAACTGTACAGATCACACATTTTATAATTTCTAATACATGATAATCCCTGCTTCAGTCATTCACTGAGCAGCAGATCCTGCCCAGCTGCCACCTCTTTTGCACCCAGGCTGTTGCTGCTATTGGGGCTGGAAAGCAGCTCCAGCCCCTCCTCCAGGTAGAAGGGTGGCTTGGAAGCTGCACTGGTGGCAGCTCTCCTAAAGCTGTTGCCCGCCTGCACCCATGCCAGCTCCACAGCTGACCACAGGCAAAATAATGCCAAGGGGAAACTAGTATGGGTTCATAGAAGACAGATTCTGCCTGACTAACTTGGTTTCTTTTTATGACCAGGTCACAAAATGCTTGGAAGAAGAAAAGAGGTGGATGTTATTTACTTAGATTTTAAAAAGGCCTTTGACACAGTGTTGCACCCAATTCTTATAAAGAAACTAAACAGTTGCAATGTAGATTTTTACACAGTCCAGTGGGTGGAAAATTGGCTTATGGGATGCACCCAGAGGGTGGTGGTGGATGGGTCAGTCTCTACCTGGAGAAATGTGGGCAGCGGAGTGCCCCAAGGCTGTGTCCTGGAACTGGTACTATTCAATATCTTCATTAGTGACTTGAATGAGGGAGTAGAAAGCACCCTGTCCAAATTTGCAGACAACACCAAACTATGGGGGGAGGTAAACAAACGAGAGGGCAAGGATTTGGATGGATTTGGACAGGCTGGGGAAGTGGGTGGAACAGAATAGGATGCAATTTAAGAAAGATAAGTGCCATGTGTTGCACCTAGGGAGGAAGAATCATCAACATACCTATAGCCTGGGAGGTACCATTCTAAGTAGCACAACTGCGGAAAGGGATCTCGGAGTTGTAGTCAATTCCAAAATGAACATGAGTCACCAATGTGATGAAGTAATAAATAAAGCTAAACCACACTC
>NW_005842365.1:390416-403107 GCF_000455745.1 Alligator sinensis
GTGCATCACAAACAGGTCTAGGGAGGTGATACTTCCCCTCTATGCAGCATTGGTCAGGCCACAGCTGGAGTACTGCATCCAGTTTTGGGTGCTGAACTTCAGGAGAGATGTAGATAACCCGGAAAGGTTTCAGAGGAGGGCCACCTGTCTGGCTAAAGGCCTACAGAAAAAACCTACGAGGAGCAATCGAGGGACCTGAATCTCTTCAGCCTCCACAAGAGAAGGCTGAGAGGTGATCTTGTGGCCATCTACAAACTCATCAAGGTGGGGGGGGGACAGCAGAAAATAGGGCATACGATGTTTAGCAGGGTGCCCATTGGGATAACTAGAAAAAATGGCCACAAACTGAAGGAGAGCAAATTTAAACTGGACATCAGGAAAAAAATCTTTACACTGAAGGTTGCCAAAATATGGAATATGCTTCCAAGGGAGGTGGTGCTGCCCCCTTCCTTGGAGGTATTTAAGATGAGATTGGACAAACACCTGGTTGGGGTCATCTGACCCCAGCACTCTTCTCTTTCCTGCCCAGGGCAGGGGTTGGACTCGATGATCTAATAGGTCCCTTCCAACCGTAAAATCTATGAAATCTATTAAATAATTTACCACTCCTTGTGTAGATTCTCTCTTTACTAATCGATAGCTAATTGTTTTAGAAAAAGCTACTCTTCATACCGTGACATCTAATGGAATATCTTTGGAGCCCTGATTCTCTGTATTTCATTTTTTATATAAATTGATGTAGTTTTTCCTGATATTTAAAGGATCTTATTTAGATTGGGTAATGATCACCCTTGCCCTCTAGATAACACTAATTTAATCCTGGGTTAACTGTACAGATCACTCCTTTTTTAATTTCTAATGTTTGATAGTCCCTGCTTCAGTCGTCCACTTTGCTATTTCTTAGTACTTACACATAATTTGTTCTTTTGTGTGAAATAACTAGCCTGTCCTGTAATTTTCAAATCTTTCCAAATATTGATGACACTGATTCAAAACTATACTCATTACTTTTTAATTTGCAGTAATTTTACTGATTCAGTTATTTTCATCTTCACTCTAAATTGTTCTGGTATCATTTTTTGCTAGTGTTCAACTTGTGTCGTGTTCTGACAAACCTTACCTTTGAGCAAAGTTTTCCTGCTTAACCCTTTCTGCAGAGGTGGATTAAGGTGTACTGGGGCCCTGGGCATGCACAAAATTGGAAGCCCCCACCCTGGGAGCTGGGCTGCAGCAAGGGAGAGAGGCACCTTCTCCTCTTAGTGTTGGTGCGGGAGCCTGGGTGGACCCTGCTGGACTGGAAGGCACCTGCCTTTTCTTCCTGTCCCTGTCCCTGCCCCTGCTATGGCTGAATGCGCATGCACGCGTGCGCGCACACACACAAACACACACGTGCGCATTTACTCTACTCTCACTCTCTACACACAGACACAGATAGACAGCAACATGCACACACACACAGACCTACGAACAGACCCACACATACACACAAACCCACATACACAGACCCCACACACAGACATACACAGACCCACACAGAGACCTACACATACAGACACACACACCCACACAGACACACACAGAGACCCCCCCCCCCCCCACAAGACCCATACAGACACAGACCTACACACACTTTCCCCTCCCAAGGCTTCCCCCCTCCCCCACTCTCAGTCACATGGAGGCAGCCCTCCTCCCCCACCACCCTGGCAAGCCACCTGTGGCTCAGTCTTGCTCCCCACCCAGTCCTTGTTACACTCACCTGCAGGGAGCTGCTGTGGGCTGGGCCGGGAGTGCTGCACTGTGCCTCTGCAGGCAGGCGGGGGCACTGGGACGGGTGGCTGCAGGGGGCCTAAGATGAATTTTGGGGGGCTATAGCTCCCAAGGCCCTCCCAGCACTGCCGCCCACAAAGGTGTAGTGCAGTACAGTGTTCCTGGACCAGCCCAAGCACCCAGCCCCCCGCCAGGTAGGGCATGGCTCTCTCAGACCTTGGCCCCCTTCTTTCCAGATGCAGCACCACCCAGCCCGCCCCCCTCCTGCAGGCACAGCATGGCTCTCCCAGCCCGACCCTAGCCCTGCCCCCCACCTCCAGTCCTATTGAGGGTAGGGGCCACGCTTCCATCTCCCAGGGAAGCAAATATGAAAGCCACAGTTTTAAACTTGGCACCAAAAATGGGCACTGAGTTTAAAAGTGAGGCTTTCACTTCTCTGCTGATGAGGATCCCAGGGCCAGGGCCCCAAGTTGGTAGGGGCCCCTGGGTGCATGCTCAGTTGGCCCGTGCATTAATCTACCTATGCCTTTCTGGAACTTTTGCCTTCCTTTTCTGACTCTCATCCTGAATTTGAACAATACTGACATCCTCTTATTCTCCATTGAGCTAGCAAGTTCACTCCTGAAATATTTGATTAACCCTCCGTGCTTCCTGCCCTTTATATATCTGATCATCCTCTGAAATTTGCAACCATTCAGCCACAGTCAGGACATCTTGCCCAGCTAGGAGGCACAAACACCTTTTGGTTTGAAGAAGCAAGTTTCATTTGATACCATTTTTCAACTTACTTAGCTGCACTGAGTACATACAAATGACTCTGAACAAATATGCATGGTAGATTTGCCAGTTTTATTGCATTCTTACTCACACGATTCAGATTTCCAGTGTGGATTTTGATCTTTCCCCTTAAGGTCTTGCAGACTAGGAATTGCTTATTCAAAGCTTCAAGTTGCTAGGGCCAGGGGTGACAATTCAGCACCTTCTCAAGCACTGATACTCACTCCATAAAGAAACAACATTCTTTATGAGACTGTTTACATTCTTTTTTAAATTAAAAAAAGTTACATTAGGGATATACTTGACTGTCTTTCCTGTGATGGGCTAGCCAGTGGTTGCTTGGCCTGGGGGTTTTGAAAAGTTCAAAAATGATTGGTGGAGGGAATTTTCTTTTCCCCACCAATCAGGGCCTGGGAAAGGAGAAGGGTTGCCCCCCTCCCTGCCAGGGGCCAGGTAGGGAAACCAGACCTGAGAGTAGACTCATGTCTCATGTCACCTGATTGGTCCTGCCAGCCCCCTGGGGGGGAGGGAATAAAAGGGGCAGTGCACCTGGCCCCAGGAGTGAGATCGCTGAGGGATGAAGAAGAGCGGCCCTGAAGAGCTGGTGAGAGCTGACCAGCAGGGGCAGAGTGGTTGGCCCAGAAGAGCCCTGAAACCGGAGGAGGGTCCAAACTGCAGGTGGCGGCTTGGCAGCAGCGATGCAGCATGGTGTGTGGGGTGGATCCCCTACTGTGGATCAAAGGCCCTGAGCCACAGGTGGTGGCTCAGACATCTGACCTGCAGCAGGGAACCTAGGAGCTTGGCAGGCAGGTGGCAGGTAGGGTGGATCATATCCCTGAGCTACAGGTGACAGCTCAGATTCTTTCCAACCCTCCCACTGTGGCATGAAGCCAGGCAGCTCAGTGTGCAGACGGCATGCAGAGGACCCCAGAGGTACTAGAGCCTGGAGCTGCAGGCAACAGCCCAGGTATTGGTACAGCTCTAAACTGCCATATGGGAGACTCGAGTTTGATTCCTGACCAGGGTACCAGAGGTGAGTTGCTGGAAGGCATAAATCCCCACTGGGTAGAAGAGTTTCCTCTGCCTGCCCCCCCCATGGGGTGCCTGCACATCAAATTTTCAGAACCTGTGCCTTATATTTTGTGAAACCCTGTGCCTCAAGCTTTGTTGTTGATTTGCCTCTGCTAGATGTATATGTCTATCTTACCTTTACTGAATCCCCTCTTGTTCTCCTCCACCCATTGCCCTCCCCACTTATGTGTCATATTTTAACCCAGTTCTTTTCCTATTAAACCCATATATGGTTAATTTATATGGTTACGTAAAGCTGTATATGGTTCTGTTTCAACTGGTTTTGGCTCTGCTCTATAGGGGATAGGAGGTGCTACCCATCCCACAGCACACTAGTACTCACTAAATCCCTTCAATTGGAGAGGGGGTACACTTTCTGAGTACCACCAGGGTTACATTTTGGGGGCTCGTCTGGGATCCATGTAGCGGGTGCTAGAGCATTACTAGAACACTGTGTACTCCTAAAGAAGAGAGAGAGCCCCAAGAGAACATGTTGAATGCTGACCAACCCACTGTAATGTTCAGGAGTGATGGGATGGGAGGGTGGGGGGGCAGGAGCAGGGTTGCCTGCTGCTGCTGAGGCTACCCTAGAATGGATAAATGTCCTGCAGTAGGTTCTCCAGGAAGTGGCCCACTCCTCCAAGTAACCAGGCAGCCTATAAGAGGCTATGGATTTTTTGGGGAAACCTTCCAGTTCCCAATGGGGAGGAAGAATTTAACCCTTGGCTCTCCCACATTCATGGGAGATGCTACTGACCTGGCAGATACCTGATGATGACAAGTGATGCCACCTGCTGGACATCCTGAAAGAACTTGCCTTAAGGGTTGTAAGGACTGCCAAGCTACAACACTCTGCCATCACCACCCAGCAATGCTTGCAGGAACTCCAAGATGCTTTTGGCCAACCCACCCGACATGGGGGAGCACATTATAAGTTGCTAGGAACTTTGCAGCAGAAGGCAAGACTATTTCAGCTTATGTCCTGCACTTGGAGCCAGTGTTACAGTGAGTGGTGGCACAAGGGGCACTCAGTGTCATCAAAGTCAACCACATATAACTCCAGCAGGTTCAGATTGCAGCCCAGTATAGCCCAGACTTACTCTGAAGCCTCAACTTGGCAGGGAGCAGAGGTAGCCCACTCAGCTTCAGTCAGCTCCTCTGAGAGATCCGGGAAGAGGAAGAGATATCTAAATTAAGGGAGACTATGTTGACCTTGGAGGATGCCCCTTCCCAGACAGGATCTGTTAGCTGGTTGTTGGTGGTGGCTCCCCAACACTACATTTCTCATGGGATGTAGCAAGAGCCCTAAACCCCAGTACTGGCAGCTGTGGTGGCTGGGACTCCCCACTAGGAGCCCCCCCAGCCCAGGCAATGTGCCCCAGGTACACACCGAAGGTACACACCGCGCCAGAGTTCTGGGATTCTGTTATAGATGTGGGGAGTATGGGCACGTGGGCTCAGATTGCACCCAGCCAGATAACCCAAAATTGGTTTTCAAAGGCTAAATGGCTGGTGGGATGCAGGAAATGGGGAAGGGGCAGAGCAAGGGAGTCAGCTCTGCCCCAGACTCAGACAGGCTCCTGAACATTATCCCACTACCCAAGGGACTGGTAGGGCCCCAAGTAGAGGTCCCTGTGATGGTAAATGGTTGCTGGTGCTGTGCCATTCTAGACAGTGTGTCACAGGTCACCATACTATTTGAATCCTTTTATGGGGAATATCTGAAACAGTTACCTCTGCTCCCACTTATGGGGCGAGGGCTTTGTGGCTTGAGCAAAGAGCAGTACCCCTATAGGGGTTATGTGAATGTGAGAATAAAGTTCTCTGCTCCAATGCCTGGAGTGGAAAAAGAAGTGTCAACCATTGCTCTAGTGTGCCCTGATCTGTGGTGCATGAAGGGGGCCTCCCTCACTGTAGGGATCAATTCCAGCCTCTTCCAGGTTCTCGCTCACTAATGTAAATAGTAAGCTGGCTCAGGTTACCAATAGTGGTTAACAATGCATGCTTTGCTCTCAGAGGCATATGACTAGTGGAAACATAGAGGGATTCATGGTCTCCCTGAGGTTGTGGGGACCCTGCACTTCTTTGGGGTAAAACCCCAATGGGTCCCTGCACAGGGCCAATGGGCTTTGTCCACAGTGTGTAAATGGTCAGAGGGGGAGGAAAAGAACAAACTGCTGGTGGTGGAAACTCCCAAAGGGAGAAAGAGCCCTGGGGCACTGAGGGTCCCTGATGATGTAATTGAGACCAAAGGGGTCAACCAAGAACCGGTCACAGTGACGGTGACTAATCCATTTTTAAAGGCTATTGTAGTTGTGGCAGAAATGCCACCGTCTGTCTCTCTCCAGAAATCTGTCCCTGTCAGCTTGGGACACTGGGGTCAAATTCCTAAGGGAGGGTGGATTTTTCTCCCTGCCTATGTGACAAAAGCCTGGTGCCGAGGGGGTGGTCCCTCTGGTCACCTGAGTGGGGGGAAGGGAAAAGCCCCTGCTCATCTGCCCAGGTAACCTGTGATGCTTTTTAAATTGATTGGCTAATTGCCAACACTGCTGGCTTCTATTGGACTGGGCTGATGAGGTCAGAAAGGCTATATAAGGGCCTGGTTCAAGAAGGAGGAGGAGAAGCCATTTTTTCCAGCATGGCCCAAGCATCAGGACACAGGGAGAGAGTCTGATCCATCTGAAACGCTCTCTCTCTGGAAATCTCCGAGCCAGATCTCTGTCACCTTCTGAATGATATTTGTAAGTGTTTCTAGAGAGCTAGTCAGCTCACAGTGATGCATTTGCATATCAAATGGCTACCTCAGCCCGACTGTTTTTCTCAATGGTAATCCCTTGATAGTGCTCTACCCCTTACCCTATTCTACCTCATCCTGTCGGGAGCAATAAAGTTCTCCTTTGTGATTTGTGTAAGAGACTTATTGAGGGGTGGGTTTAATTATACCTAGGAGGCCCCTTGGGTCTGCGGATTAAGGGAGACTATCCTTTTTGGCCCCCAACTTGGGGAAGTGCCCCAAGTTCTTGTATTGGGTCAAGTACCCATAGGACTATTAGGCCTGTGTTTCCCCAAGGACACAGGACCCAGACAGTCCCTTCTCGGGGTGGTGGCAGCACATGTTCCCCCCAGACTCTGCAGTGGGGCTCAAAAGGGGGTCTGCCAGGGCTTAGGTGCCCCTGGAGAGACACATGGAGTCCAGAAGGTGGACGGGCATAGTGAGGTGGGAGGCTCAACGCAGGAGCTCCCCCTACTGGCCTGCCATAGTAGTCCACCCACAACAGAAGGTGACTTTGATGAAGGAAGCTGAGGTGGTGATTCCCAAGCTGGGAGGAAACCCCCCTCCCTTTGACCCCTTAAAGTTGTTTTTTTGGGAACTCCCCAGTGCCTGAGGCCTGGAAGGCATGCCTCAGTGACAAGCTCAAGGCTCAGTCCTGTGTCTTTTCCATGCATGACTGGGATGTAGTACAGGCAACAGGGGTGGAGCACCACATTCACCTCAGTGATCCATGACCCTTCTGAGAAAGGTTCCGATGCATTTCCCTTGCTGAGATGGGGGAAGTGAGCACCATCTACAAGATCTCATGTACCATAAGATCATCTCAATCTAAAAGCCCTTATGCCTTGCCCATCGTGATCATGTGACAAAAAACCAGCCAGCTTCATATGTGTATGGACTACTGTATGTTGAATGCTTGTACCATTGCTGATCAGTATATCATCCAGAGCTGTCCCTAGGGGTGTGCAGGGCCTGGGGCATATCAGCCAGTGCAGGGCCTGGGGGCAGGGGGTAGCAAGCATCCCCCTGCCAGCGGAGTAGTGTGGGGTTCGTGAGTGGCCAGAGCCAGCAGCGCTAGGAGGCGGCAGAGGCAGCAGCGCTCTGTAGTGGCTGCACGTGGTGGCCGCATTGGGGCCTGTGTGGTGCTGTCTGCAGGGCCCCCCAAAGCATGGGGCCCGGGGCAGTTGCCCCAATTCATGCAACTTTGGGACAGGCCTGATACTGTCCCATGAGTACAGGAGGCCCTGGACTGTTTAGTGGGGAGCAAATGGTTTTTGGTACTGGACCTCTGCAGTGGCTACTATCAAATACCTCTGTGAGAGGAAGACAAGGAGAAAACTGCTTTTATTTGCTTCCTGGGGTTCTATCAGTTTGGGGTATCAGTAAGATACCCAGATGCCTCAAGGGATATCTGAGGCTATTGCCACTTTCCAAAGACTAATGGAAAAGGTAGTCGGGGATAAGCATATGAGCCAAGTGTTGGTTTACTTGGATGATGTCATTGTCTTTGGTAAGAGTCTGGAGGAGCATGAGGAGTGGCTGGTCCGGGTACTTGAATGACTGGAGGCCACTGGACTCAAGCTGGCTATTGATAAGTGTAAATTTTGCCAAGCCTCCATGAAGTACATGGGACACATCGTGTTGCAGGAAGGAGTCAGCATTGATCCTGAAAAAGTAAGTGCTGTGACCACCTGGCCTTGACCCAAGAACTTCTGGGAATTGAAAAGGTTTCTAGGGTTTGTGGGGTTCTACTGGTGATTTGCTAAGGACTATGGTATAGTAACTGGACCTTTGAATTCCCTGACTCAAGGATACTAGAGGGGGAGATCACCCCAGAAAAATCATAGTATCATAGTATCATAGTAGCTAGGGTCAGGAGGGACCTGAACAGATCGTCTAGCCTGACCCCCTGCCACAGGCAGAAATGAATGCTGGGTTCACAAGACCCCAGACAGGTGATTGTCCAACCTCCTCTTGAATATGCCCAAGGTAAGGGCGAGGACCACCTCCCTGGGAAGTTGGTTCCAGAAGGGGAAGGGCAGTGGCTCAAGCAGGCCCCATGTGACAGGGAGCCCCATGGAGCCCTTTGGTCCCTGGTGGGATTTGCAGTGTGAAGACACCTTCCAGGAAGTGATCTGACTTCTGATACAGGCACCTGTACTGGCATATGCCAACCCCAACCACCCTTTTTTTTTGCACTCAGATGCTATTTTCTCTGGGCTGGGGGCAGTGCTGTACCAGGAGCACCATCTACAAGAGCCAGGAAAGGGGACCACCCCTTACCTCTCAACCAACTAGCACACATTCTGTAACTTGTACACTGTGTACTGAGGACCCTGTGTGCACTGCCCCTGGCTGGGTGTCTCAGGGAGCAGAACTATGTCTGGGTCCCTGGCACAGGATCTGTGGGTGATCCCTGGTGCTGGCATCCATCGCAGGAGTTCCAGGGGTCTCAGTGCAGCAGATGATGGTTCCTCCCTTGCAGTCTCTGCAAGAGAGCTGATTCCTGCTCAGGTGCCTTTCCTGGCTTAGCAGGTGGCAGTGTCTGGGCTGTAGGTTGTAACAGTTTCCCCAGCCAGTACAGCCTCACAACACCTTACAAATGCAGCGCCTCCCTGGGTCCTTCCTGCCCCAGGGATTCTGGTGGCTGAAGCAGTCCCTGCTCCTCTAGCTCAGGCCTCCCTCTAGCACCCTGAGCTTGCCCCTCCCCAGTGCTTTCTCACTCACAGGGGAAATACCAGGGCAGTGTCCAGCTGTCTCCCCCTGGCCCTGCATGCCCCTCCCCTGCTGCGCTCACCCAGACACACAGGGGCTTGCAGGAGGGTCTTCCCTGGCTCAGAGTCTCCTCACAGGCAGTTCCTCTCACGTGCCTGCCCCTAAGGGGAAGGGAAGGAAAACAGACACCATGTAGCACTCTTCAGTACAGCCTCTCACTGCTACTTCTGCAGGGCTCTGACAGGGGCTCTCAGAGGGATAGCCATGCAGAGATCCTTTCCCCAGTCTCCAGCCTCTCTCTCACCCCCCCCCCCCCCCCCCTTCCTCCCTCCCCTCTCCCCCCTCAGAAAACTGCTCCCCTCTTTTAACCAAGCCTCTCAGCCAATCCCAGGTCAGGTCTCTTCCCGGGCTTTTGCTAAAGTCTTTCATTCAAACCCTGCTGGGGTTACATCACTTCTCCCACTTCCAAGAGGGCTACCTCCAAAACAGTTTCACTCACCCTCAGGGCAAATGGTGTCCCTACTGGGACAAACTCTGTCTCTTCACACTCTGTCCCTCTGCAGGGCAGCCCTTCCTATTTCTTCAGGTGGGTTCATTTTTAATGCTGCTACAGAGTGATAGTGTACTTAGCTTGTCTTTTCCTGCCTTAACACACAGAGATACTGTCTTAAGTACATTTAGCATATGAAAAGGTTAATGTCTACCAGTACCCTAAGATACAAAAGGAGTCTAAACAGGAGCGAATGCTTAAGGAGCAATTAGAAAAGAAGGAGAAGTAAGAGATTACAACATCACAGAAACCAAAGGAGGTAAGAATTCAAGGAGAATATTGGTTCTAGGATGGAACTGGAGGAAGGGAAGTAAAGAAGGTGATTGTAGACCACATTCAGTTAACTTAGAGATGAAATTAAGGAGACACAGTGAGGAATAGTTCAACAGGCAAGTGGGATCAATGGTGTTTTTATTTTAACATAAGAAAGAATGATACATTTGTATGGTGAGAGGAAAGAGCCAGAGGAGAGCGACAGGAAAAAGGGGTGAGAGAGAATGAGAAAAATTAGGAGATAGAATAGACTCACTAGTGCAAGTTGAGGGCCATTCATGCTAGTCCTGGAGATGGATACTCCATAAAGTAACTCTGAGTGTATTATATGAGGAAGATGAAGGCTAAAGGGCCTGAACCTATTCAGAGGGGACCTGGTGGCCATTTACAAACTCATCAGGGGGGACCAGCAGGAATTGGGTGAGGCTATGTTCCCCCAGGCACCACGAGGCTCTGTTCCCCCGGGCACCACCCGGGGTTACTAGGAATAATGGCCACAAATTGTTAGAGAGAAGGTTCAGGCTGGACATCAGGAGACATTACTTTATAGTTAGGGATGCCAGGCTCTGGAATGGGCTCCCAAGGGAGGTGGTACTCTCTCCTACCTTTGGGGTCTTCAAGAGGAGGCTGGACAGATATTTGGGGTGATATGACCCCGGCACACATTCCTGCCTTGGCAAGGGGTTGGACCTGATGATCTGTTTAGGTTCCTTCTGACCCTAAGTACTATGATACTATGATACTCACAGACTGGAAAAAAACAATACAAAAAATCCCACTTTGTTCATTGAAGCTAGATGGGGCTTTAGTGCAGTACACTTTGTTCTCCTGAAATTGCTTAAGACATCACAGCCTCCACCATGACCCCATCTTGATTTCTGCAACATTCTGGCTCCTGGATTGGGATAATGGAGGCAAGGAATGCAGGACACCTGATCTCAGAGTTCAACAGACTCTAGACTGTGAATAAAATCCAATGGCCCTGTTACACACAGGAGGTATCTCATTTAGAAATCAAGGCATCTGTATATAATAGCAGGGGCAGGACTTACTAGAAAGCCCAGACCTTTACACTTCCTAATTCTGCACAGCAGGGTTGTTCTAAACCTTTACAGAGGACACTGCCACTGTGTCCCTCTTTAAAGTGACTTGCTGTGTGCCCACAGCGGATTGGGGTGGGACCCATATAGAAAAAGATGTCTCAGGGGCTAAGCAACAGGCTGACCTGCTAGTCCAAACACTGGGTCCAGACCGCGGGGATGTGAACAGTGCTGAAGGTTACTTTCTCTCTATACTGGTTTTGGGCAACTGCCTGTGCAGATTTATGGGATAGATTCTCATTGCAAGCACTTATGATAAACAGATTTAATTTTAATCTAGCTTTTTAGCTCTCCTTCAATGGGGCAGGGCAGGGCAGAGCAGGGCTTTCTTGATTGCACTTCTAGTCTTGGCGAAATTCCTCAGTGGTTAACACAATAGTTACACTGGGTTTTGTTCATTGTAGTCAACTTCTAGGCCTGTGCAAAGTGGCTTAGTATTTGGGTACTGCACCTGGGGAGGAAGAACCAGCAGTAAACCTACAGGCTGGGGAACTCCCTTCTCATCAATGCAGAGGCAGAAAAGGATCTTGGAGTCATTATTGATGCCAAAATGAACATTCATTCAAAACGTTCATTTTGTTGGGGCCGACAGTGTGGGGATGTGGTCAGGAAGGCCAACCGCACCTTGTCATGCATCCATAGATGCATCTCAAGGAGGTCCAAGGAGGTGATCCTCCCCCTCTATGCGACACTGGTCAGGTCACAGTTGGAGTACTGCATCCAGTTTTGGCAGCTGCACTTCAGGAGGGATGTGGATAACATCGAGAGGGTCCAAAGGAGGGCCACCCACATAATCAGGGGTCAGCAGGGCAGGCCCTACGAGGAGAGGTTAAGGGACCTGAACCTGTTCAGCCTCCACAAGAGAAGGCTGAGGGGGATCTAGTGGCTGGTTACAAAGTAGTCAGAGGGGACCAGCAGGCATTGGGGGAGTCCCTATTCCCCTGAGCACTACCAGGAGTGACAAGAAATAATGGTCACAAGCTGGCAGATGGTAGATTCAGGCTAGACATCAGGAGGTGCTACTTCACTGTCAGGGCGGCTAGAACCAACTTCCAAGAGAAGTGGTGCTGGCTCCCACCCTGGGGGTCTTTAAAAGGAGGCTGGATGAACACCTTGCCGGGGTCGTTTGACCCCAATACTCTTTCTTGCCATGGCAGGCGGTCGGACTTGATGATCTGCTCAGATCCCTTCCGACCTTACCAACTATGAAACTATGATTTGGCCGATTCTGAGAACAGTGATTCAATTCGGTGATTTGAATCACTGTTCCAAATCGATTCGGCTGAATCTGATTTGGAGATTCAGCCACCGCTGAATCAGCCGAATCTCCAAATTGGCCCTATCCCCCACCCACTCTCCGAGCCCTGTCAATGGCTGCCCCACCCAGGCCCAGCTCCCATCTTTTTTTAAAAAAAAGCCTGGGCTCACCAGCTGCTGCTGCCAGGCAGGGGAGTGATCCCCGCTTCCCCCTACTGCCCCATGCTGTGTGAAGGGCTCTAACACAAGCCCTCACCCCCACCCGCTCTCCTGGCCCCAGCTCTTTAATAGAAAAAAGAAAAGCTCCCCACTCACTGGATGCTGCCAGGTGGGGCAATGACCCCTGCTGTACCCCACTGAGGGAACGAGGCTGCTGCAGCAGCCCGGGGGGTTTTTTTTTTTTTTTTA
>NW_005842365.1:403220-423219 GCF_000455745.1 Alligator sinensis
GGGGGGTGGGGGGCGGGCAGGCCAGCCATGGGGTGGGGGTGTGGGGGGCTGGGACAGAGGGTGGGGGTTGGGGAGCACTCAGGGGGAATGAGGGAGCAGGCAGGGGTCCCCTCATGGTCCCCTCCACCCTCCTTCAACCCCCACTACCCCCCCACACCCTGCTTACCAGCACGGAGTCTGGGTTCAGCTCCCTGCGGCAGTGAGTGGGGGCTGCCCAAATCTCTGAAGCTCTCCAAATCTTTCTGAATTGAATTGGAGAGCTTTGAATCAATTTGGACCTTTTAACTGGTCTCATGATTTGATTTGAATTCAGAGATTCGGCCGCTGAACCGGGCCAAATCTCTTCCGAATTGAATTAGCACCCGAAGTCCCCCTCCATCTTCTAGTCCAGTATGTGGTAATTAACTTATGCTAATTTGACTTCAACCAGCTTTCTCCATCCCTTTTTCCTACCAAAAAACTGCAGAAAAAGGCAAGTAAAGTTGACTGAAACTGAGATTTCTTTTTATATATATATATAAAAGAAAAAGCTTGCACTGTCTCCATCAAAGACTTTTATTAAAGCTACATGGGGAATATCTGCTCTGTCAGACAGCTTTATTTATTGAGAAAACATGAAAGAAGCCAACAGCTATAATCAGCCCAAGAAATTTATTGTAAGTTTGACCCTGATGTGTTCATGCACTGCTCAAGGAAGATTTCTTTGAAGGTATTGCAGGTTTATTGATTGTGAACAATGTCAATGTGTCACATGCCCAATTAACTCGGCACTTCTTGCAATCAATAGCCTAATTACCTTCTCTTTAGAGAGGTCTTTAATTTAATTAACCCTCCCCCTGCTTGTTTTGCCAACTATCATGTTTTAATAAATAGTTGATCTGTGGCTTGTGTTCTGTAGACTTTGGGAGAGCTGAGGAAATGGATTTGATGAAGGAAACCAGTTTTTTCATAGAGACAACATCCATTTTCAAGAACCTGTTAAGCTGTATATCAACTCAATAGTAATGCCAAGTTGAAACAACCAGGAGCTAAAAGGGCTTTTATTTTTATATGCTAACTGCTTCCTTTAAACCTGTCCTCAGATATTGAGACAATTTTTTTTAATCAGAGAAAAATATGAGACTGCAGGGGACCTAAGCCCTATGTGACAATAAATGGAGCTGACATTAACATGCTGTCTCAAGAAGGTTATCTGTGAAATTAACATGCTGATTTCACCCCCGACAGTGATAGCATGGGGCTTGCTGGGAGCCCAAAGGGGAATACTAATTTTGTAAATTTTTGTTGCTACCTCATTTACATGAGCATTATGCAAAAATAGATGTGGGAGAGATTAACTGGGTAAAAAACTGGTTAACTGATAGATCTGAAAATGCAGGTGTGCATGAGCCTATGCCATTTAATATTTTTATCAATTATCCAGAAGAAAAAACCCAACTATCATGAATAAACTTTTGTAAATGATTTAAAGAGGTTGGTGAAATGGTGACCAATTTTGAGGACAAGGCAAGCAGCTTCACTTGGTAGGTTTTCTGTTGCACATTGAAATGCTTTTTAATTAACATGGAAGCAAGGTCATAAGTCCAGGAACCAAACTTGTAGATCTCACACAGAGGTTAAGAGATGTCATATCTTGTAAAGTAGTGGCTCTGAGAGAGGGGTATGGTCATGGTGAAACTAAATTTGAACATGAATTGTCAGGATAAGATTGATGTTTTGTTTTTCATTTTGTTTGTTTTTTAATGTTGGAAAAAAAATGAAGCCTTGTTCGAACTTGTTTTCTAGTTTTTGACCAGGTCTGTTTAGATGCACAATAACAAATGATAAATGGAAAACAACACAGTAACTTATGTAGGCACTGCTGTGATGGAGAAAGAGAGGCATATGGAGCTGTCTTTAGATATCAAACGTTGCAAGAGAGTACTCCCGTCTCAGACACTAGACCTGCTACAGCATACCTGCTCCCATGAGCTATGTGGGGTTGAGAGAGAACCTGCAATGAAAACCCAGTATTATCTCTCTTGCCCAGTGAATATGTAATTTTTTAGAGGAGCTGAAACAACTCCAACAGAAGAGGCTAACTTAAGTGGTTATGGCCCTCATCTGGAATATGGTGACTGAGGTTTTAGTCCCTACTCTGATTCAGACCAAGGACTTCAGTCTATGCATTCCACCTCCTAGCTGAAATCCTTAAGATACTCTGATGAATGCCTTTCTTGCTTTCTCAGGTTTTGACCAAAAATGTCATCCTGTAACTAAGAAACTTCTTGTGACAAAAGTTTTAGATAAACTAGTACATTTCAATGAGAGGTTTAATTAATTTCATTGGTTTTCATTAAAACCAATGAAAAACTGATTCATTTTAAATGTCCCAAGTGATTTTACTTAGAACACTCAAACAGTAATGACTCAGATCTCAAACCAGATTCAGAGTGGTTAGGGATATGAGAGAGAGAATGGGGTGCCATGGGAAATTATTTTGCACAGCAATCTATTTACATCTTGCTTATTTTCTAAGGGAAAGAACAATTGTTTTACAAATTCTTCTGCAGATTCTGCACTTATTTCAACTATCACATGCTTCCCCTCTTTTCCCCTCTCACCTCCCTGCAAAGGCTAAACTGGAAAGCAGAGTAACTCACATGGGAAAACCTCAAAGAATAGGTGTTCATAAGTTTGTAAAATATCTCTAGGTTCAGTATTGACTCTGGGTGGCAAAGTCACCTGGACTGCAGGATACCATTGTTGAAAAGAGCATATGGTAAGAGGCTATTCCCAAAGAATTGGCTTACAAGTTAGCAGAAAAAAGTGCCAAGAGCCTATGCAGAGTGGAATTAAACTCCCATGGATTCTGAATTAGGTTTCAAACATAGCAACCTGGTTAATATTCAGGCCTATTTACTGAATAGGGTTAGTGGGCCTAGGCCCACCAGCAAACTACAAGATTCCCTTAAACAAAGGGAGGACCCAAAGTGCACAGTAACAAAATTCTTGGGACAACAAAAGAGAAAACGGGGATGGGAGTGAAGGTCAAAAGTTAATAATAAGGGTGCTGAAAGGGGACACTGAGCAGAGAACACAGGCCAGTGCTTCCTACCCCACCAATGTGTGTAAGGAGTTTGAGGGTGCAACCCAATGAAACTCTTCTCAGAGATGTGCACAGAGAAGTAACAGGAAAACAGCCTACAATTTTCCCAGGTAGCCCTTGGCCAGGCCCTCCTTCCTGGTCTGGTAAATGACAAGTTTGGCCAAAGCCCAGGATAAGATTGACCAGGAGGTCCTGGGCCCTGGTGAGGTTATGGATGGGTAATATGTAAAAGGAAAGGTGCAAGGAAAATTGCAGCCAGAATGTCAGGTTTCCAAAGAAGGCAGTAGAGGGGCTACAGCCTGGTACACTTAAGTTAGGTACTCTGACCACAGAAGGGACAGGTGTCAGGGATGTCTATGGAGTACACTAGATACACTCCCATGGGTCATGGCTTTGTCTGGGGGCTGCTAGCTTAGGTCTTGGTAGCTCATGGGATTAGGGTAGAAGACTGGCTTCTCCACTAGGGACTTCTTGCCCTCGCTGAAGGTGTCCCACCACTTGGTATCTGGGCAGGATCTGAAGTTGGAGTGGTGGATACTGTGAAGTGTGAGTGTATAGAGCTGGCAGTGATGGGCTATGTGGATGCAGACTGGTTTCATCTGCATAGTTGCTGAGGTAGTGTGCATGAACAGCACGTTCCCCTGGCAGCTGGGGTGGGGCATGGCTGCACTGGCAGGGGGGTGCACAGGTAGTGTGGTAGGGTATTCTATATGGCGTCTTGAGTCATGGGGCCCCTGCCAAACTCTGGAAGTCTGGGGGATATGAGCAAGTGGGGAATTCATTTGTGCAGAACCTCTGGGATTTATGCAAGGGCAGGGGGTGTCAGGATGGCCTTGGCCTACTAGAGTAAGTGGCAAGGTGCCTACAGTGTGGGTAGCTTCTGGAAAAGCTCAGGAGGTTTGTGAAAGGAGTGATGTTGGCCATGGCCATTGTCTGGCTTACTTTAGGCACCTCCATCACTGACATTGCCAGCTGCAGGTTTTTCAGCAGGGACCTGGGAGATTTGTACCGTGGGAAGTTGCCTATATGAACCTGGAGGAGATCAACTTCCAGGCCTGAGGAAGTCCTGGAAGAACTCAAGCAGATCACTGAGGGCTTACATGGGAAGACAGCTTAGATAGAAGAGCTGCCATTCATGTGGAGACACTTAGAGGTAGCAGAGGAAGGCATAGCCTATCCAGCACCACACCACCTAACTATTGGTACTATAAGGAGTTTCTTCAGGGCCATAATGTAGAATGTGTTTACATTGCTGCTGATCAATGTTCAAGCCTATTTGTTATGTAAAAAGGACAGTGGGTCTAGGCCCAGCAGGCTGCCACTAGATACATATCAATTGATTACTCAGGAAACCAAAAGAGAAAACAGTGATGGGAATGAAAGTCAGAGGTTGATAAAGAGGATTTCTGAGAAGGGACATGGAGCAGAGAAGAGAAGAGAGGTCAGCACCCACTGCCCTTCAAACATGTCCAAGGAGCCAGTGGATGTCACTCAGTGAAACACTGCTTAGAAATGTGTGCAGAGGAGTAACAGAACAGCTGTACAATTGCTTGGGTTCCTCTCAAGCCAGGGTCTCTTTGCTAGTCTGGTAGATGGCAAGTTTGGCCAGTCAGGAGGCAGTTGACCAGGAGGTCCCAGGACTTGGCAGGGCTACAGATGGAGAGTGTATAAAATAAAAGGTGAGGTAAGAAGTGCATCCAGAACCTTAGGAAGAAGTTCCTGGGGAGGCAGTAGTAGGTTTATACCCCGGTGCACTTGAACTAGGAATACATCAGGGTTTCTCTATATCTACGTGTCAGTGGAGTCTATGAATCATACCAGATCCACACCAGTGCAGACAGCTTCATGTAAAAGCTGACTACCTAGGTCCCCCAGAGACTTGTGGGATTATGGTGGAATACAGGTTGGCCCACTGAGGACCCTCACCCGCACTGAAGGTCTCCCATCACCTGGTGTCTGGCCAAGTCACATGGGCAAGAAGAAAGATCATGGATTGCACCAGCATGTAGAGCTGGCAGTAGTGGGCTGTGGCCAGATTTTTCAGTAGGGGTTTGGTTAGGTCTGTGGCCTGCATTACCTTGTCTGGTAATCTGGAGGAGGAGATCAATCTCCAAACCCAGCGGAGGTTTTGGTGGACCTCTAGCAGCTCACTGAGACCTCATACTGGAAGACCTCTTAGTACAAGAGCTGCCTGTCACATCTGAAGACTCAGAGGCAGCAAAGGAAACATGGCCAATTGGGCAACCCCCCCCCTGACTACCAAAACTATGAAAAAAAGTTTCTGCAGGGCCTGAAGGCAAAGGCTGTGAACCTAGTTGCTGGTCAACTTTCCGAAGAAAAACTTGACAGGGGCAGTAGTAGTCTGAAAGCAAACAGCTTGCATTTCACACCCCAATTCATACCAGTACCCTTTGGTCAAATCCAGGGTTGCTGTATACTTGTCTTTTACCTAGTTGTGAGCACCCTACTGGTGCTGTGTGTGTTGCTGTTACTCCATGGCATATAGTCATGATGCTCTTCTTACTCACCCACCATGCTGTGATGGAAAAATGGATATAATGAGAAAAAGCACAGAGTTTGGGAGGTGTTCTCCTTAAGACACTTTAAGATACTGACTGTAGCATCTTCACAGGGATCCTACCTCTCCTTCACCCTGTCCTTACCACACCCAGTGCCAAACCACCCAAGTTTGGCACCTGAGGCAAAGCCTGCAGTGGCAGCCCACCCTTGCCCTGTGTGCAGATCGGGGGGGGCACATACCCCCCCATGCTTGCCAGGAGTGCATGCAGCAGCAGGAGCCACTCTGCCTCATTTGCGGGGTGCAGGGATGGGGGAACTCACAGCTCCGTCCCATGTCCTGACCTGGCTGGGCAGTACCCCACTCGCCCCCCCGCCCTTGCTATGGCACTGACCACACCTATGCTGTCCCAGCCCTTGATGTCACTTTGGGTGCTACGTCCCTCTTCATCTGGTGGGGTCTCATGGTCATGAGAGTCCCGTTTGTCTCCTTTTTGTCGCAACAAAATTATCCCCAGGGAGACGGCATTCCACAGCACTCCCTTGCACTGGGCTGTTTGCTTCGCAGCCCGAGTGAGGATTAAACCATAGTTCTGTACTCATCACTTTGTGTGCACTGGCCCTTTAAGTCCTCAGGGTCCCAGCCTCTGGAATTCCTTAGTAATTCAGGCAGCTTGCCTATCATTCTATTGTTGGCTGCCGGTCCTCTTCCCCGAGTTCCCCCCACCAGATAAGGAAGGTTGAGGAGTTTGACTGCCTCCCCACAGCTCCATATCTGGCTCCTACAGTCTCTTCACCCACAGGCAGATCCTACCTCAGTTTAGCACTTACCCAGACTGCCGCGCACCTGATTTTTCCAGACATTGCTTCAGCTCTTCTGGCTTCGGTGATGTGAAGGAGTGAGAGAAAGCAAACAGAAGTCCCGGGGTGTCTTATGTGTTGGGCAGGGGAGGAAAGCAGAAGGAAGCAGCAACAGATGCAGAGAGTGAAAACAAACAAAACTCACAGCATGGAGGGCCAGCAGGGCTGCAGCTAGAGACTGGAAGGGAAGAGAAACACCCAGCATACTTCTGGAGTACCATCTCGCTCAGGATTGGAGGAGGGAGGCTGCCCAGAGGTATTTCTGGCCCTGGAAGGGGGCAGAGAGGGGTCAGTTCCCTGCAGGCCACAGGGAGAGAGAAGCAGCTGAGTGGCCCAGCAGGGAAGGGCTGCAAACTTGCCAGAGGAACCCTGCAGGAGTGACCCTGGGGAGGCCTGCGCACACGTGGCTGATGATAATCTCCAGAGCAGAGTATCAGCAGAGGATCTGGAGGGAGAGGCCTGAGGAAAACTGTGGTTACAGGTTCAGCCTTGCTGCACATGGGAGAGATCCCAATGAAACTGTGACTGTTCACAGGGGAGCAGGGCAGGCCTGTGCATAACAGAGCCTGGACTAAGTGATTTTCTGATCATTGTGATTGGGATTTGAGAGCCTGACCCCAGGTGAAAGGGGATATTGACTGAGCCTGACAAGGATACAGATCAGTTGGGGATTTCCTTGGGGGTTTTTGTTTTTGTTTTGCCTTTTCTTTTCTTATTTTGAGCACCAAACAAGACCAGCCCTGGAAGGGTGTACCTAATCAAGACCAAAGGTCACCCTGGGGTAGAGGACCAAATGACAGCACAACAGGCAGTACTGCAACCTGGCTGCAGGAGGACTTTTGAGTACCATCTGGAGAGGCTAGGCTGGGGTAAAGGGGAGGTTTGGAGCCTCGCAGAAGAAACAGGGGTTGAGACCAGGCAGGATCATTGCAGGCAGTGCCTCCTGGGAATATAATTTCATCAAAGTCATGGCAGGAAAGAAAATATAAAACCAGCTTCCTGGCAGATAAGGTGATCCGAAGCCAAGGTTCACCCTGTCGGTGCCTGTAGACAAATGAGCTCGGGGCAGTGGTAGCAAGCCCTACAACACCTACAGCCATCACAGGTGTGTACCTGCCTCCAGCATTGCTTAGCTCATTGCTTTTGCTTTACCTCTCCTTGCAGTACCATCCTCTCCAGCTGGCCCCTGCCTTGGGAACAATCTCTCTCTTCCCCCTGCATGCCTTTTACCTCCTGGCTCCTCTCCTAGGAGCCAATCCACCTAGTCCCTGCTTCCATGTGTGGTGCTGCTTGAAACTGGGCAGGGCTCCATTGGGAACACCTGGGATCCCGGTGCCCGGCATCATTCTGCCTTTGCTGCTGTGGTCCACCTGCAGGTCAGTTTTCTTCTTTGTTCATGATGGCATATCCCCTTTTCCCCATAACAGGCACTGTATCTGGTGCCCTGTTACACTAGTCCTTCCAGCATCTTATCTATCTGGGACATCAGGCAAATTTCAAACTTCAAGACCACATTCACTTTGTGAAAGTCAATACAAAAATGGATGGTTTGGTCTGGTTTTGGCACCTGCACAATTGGACCACTCTACTTACTTAGCAGACTCTTCAGTTACCCACAATTCAAGAATATTCCAAGTCTTTTGGCTTATCATAGCTCTTAAATGGGTTGGAATTTATGAATATCTCTTTTCAAGGGAACAACACCCCTACTTCAGGATAATTAAGTGCTTTTTGAGAGTGGTTTGTGCTTGAATAATCATAAACCTATCCTTAAATTCCTCTACTGGCCTTTTGCTCCAGATTTCTGAGCTGGCATTAAACTTTTCACCAGAGTGAGACACATAGTGGAGTCAGGAGAGGCCTCAGGAGAGGCCAGCTCCAACCAAACATATGTAGTTACTCCAAATATCTCGAGTCCTCTAGGGCTTTAACAGATTGACACACTAGATATGGGAGCCTCTCTGTCTCCTATTGTGTGACTATAGCTTGGCATATCTATTATTTTGCTAGTCCTGGGTCTGTTGCGCAGCCCTGAGATTTTCCTTGGCTGTCTCTAGTGGGTTATGGAATAGAGAAAATCCCACACAATTTACTGATTCGTTCTGGTGCACTGGCTGGGGGAGTAGTTAGCTGATTGCATGATTTCACAATGATTACACACTTAATTCATACAACACGATTTTATTTTAAAACTCTTTGCTATGTATATAACACTGCTTAGCTTTAAGAAACACCACAAACATTAAAAACACAATAACTACATATATCAGAAACAATGCTCCAAATGCACTTCCTTCCCAAACAATGCTATAAGAATTAGTGTTACAAAAACAACTACAATTACAACTAAAAATTAAATTTGAATCAATACTATTATTTTTCATAATATACTTACAATCCTAGAATTCCGAGAAGCCAAATACCAAAATATGGTTTAATTCCTCAGTAGTACGATTTAATGGGTTGGCCTCAGTAGTACGGTTCAATGGGCTCGCCTCAGCAATACAATTCAATAAGCTGGGCTCAGCAGTGATAGGACTAAGTCCCCTTCCTTCAGTCCCTTTCGGGCGCTCCGCGGCTTCAGTGTGAACTAAGAGATTCGTGTTCACAGAGAGGTTGGGTTAGGTGATCAATCTAATCCGGGCTACACTTGCGATTCTTCCTTCGTTGTTCTGCAAGTGAAGTCACCTCCAAATTGGGACAGTAAGTTACAGGTTTTTATTGAGTGAGCTGCCATCAGTGGGCTCCTCCTACTCAATTTGTCACTACTCCCAAATTTGGGCTCGGATCTTACTCAACACATTCTTTTGAAATTACCTTTGTTGAGCATTTTAAATTATTCTTGGGGAGACTTCTTCCATATCACTGTAAATACCTTTTCTTTTACCAGTCTGGTTAAAAGGCCCTAGGCTTTGATGTCTTGGAACTCAGGATATTTGCTCTCTTTGTAAAAGACTTCTAAAGATACAATTTAAATTAAGGCTTTAAGTGAAGTCAGGACATTTTTCACGTAGCCCCAAAACAATGAGCTAGATAAGGAGATAAATCCTATCTTCTTCCTGAAACTGGCTAATGGGCAACCTTTACAAACATTCAAACTATTTCATTCAATATGACATTGGCAAGGACTCCCACCAAATCTAATCTCTCCCACAGCTTGAGTACATATTACAATCATTCTATGCTTTTATGCCCTGTACCCACCAGGATTCCTGTGAGGGGTCTAACATTCCCCAGGTTTGTCTGCCATATAAGTCAAATGAGGAAAAAGCTGGTTAAGGACTTCCCAAGCTTCCATGTTACAGCTATTTGTAAGATCCCCTTATGGTCTGGCTGACAGATTCAACCAAACCATTCCTCTGGGGATGATGAACTGAGGTCTTTATTGAATGGACCATTTAATAGTTTCTGTAATAACCATGCCAGGAATTTTGTGCACTAGTCAGTTAACACTTTCTGGGAAATCCCCACATGAGAAGATCTTTTTAGTAATTCTGAGGTGACCATTTGAGCCGAAGCCTAGCAGATGGCCTTCACTTCAGGCTATTAAGTGGCATAGTCTAGGAGAACAAGAATGAGCCAGCTTCTTCTGCACATGCATCCAATGGTCTGATTAGGTTCACTCCAACCTAAGGGAGCACTCGCAGGGAATGCTTATCAGTGGGATGGGTACTAACAGGGTCCCCAGTTTATATTTTGGGCAGGGTGCAAGTCATTTCTGTTGTCTTGATAGACTATGATCCAGAAGAACCTAGCAAGCACCATCTCTTTTGTCGTCTCTACTTCCAAGTGGCCCATATAGGCTACATCATAGGCTAACTTTAACACTTAATTTCAGTATTGCCTTGGCACTAACTGATACCACTGGATCATTATAGCTTTCTCTCATAGCCCTTACCAGGAGATCCCACTTTAATTTGACAAGAGAATCTTGAGAAGTTAAGATGGGATCCATTATGACACCATTGCATCGACCTAATCAACACTGCACGGATGGGGGGACAAGAGAAAAAATGAACCCTCCCTTTGGGTTTGAGTGAAATCCAGACCCTCTCCCATATGGAACAGTCCAACTTCTGGATGAGTTCTTGTAATTTTTGGCCCCTTGAACTTTTCTCAGGGGTTTTTAGATCATGCTGTACCCCAATGCCTTTCTATGACCTTTCTCATGGTCCCCAGGGGGCTGGGTGCTCTTCTTTCCATCCTTCCCCCTCCCCAAGAACTCCCCAGCTTTTCCAAACCCTGTGTGCAGAAGTTGTGGAATCTCCATTCCTGGACATTTTCAAAAGTAGGTTAGGCAGACACTTAGCTGAGCTGGTTTAGTTGGAGATGATCCTGCCTTGAGCAGGGGTCTGACTAGATGACCTCATGAAATCTCTTCCAGCTCTACTTTCCTTTGATCCTATGATTTGTGTATGAAAATGGATAAAGAGTTTTAAAATTAAGGTGATTTTGGTTTTGAATTGGAATGCCTGAAGAGGTGGTGAAAGGATAATGTGAATGAAGGTGAAAAGTGCAAAGGAGACAGGCTGAGGTGACTTAGGTATTTTTAGCAGTGACAGCAGGATCTTGCATATGCTAGAACTCAGGAAATGGAAAAATGGGAAATCTGTGGAAGTGAACACTGAAATATTTTATTTAAAAGCTACAAAACATGGAAGGAGACTTCATTAGAGATGTAGTCAAAACAGAAATTATGAAGATGTGAAACACCTGGATTCACAGCTTTGCTATTTTGATGGAATCACAGGTGCCCTTATTCTGCAGAGCCCAAACTACAGCATCTTCCTTTTCAGGAGGTGCCAGCATCAGCAACTGGTGTAGATCTTTCACAAAATGACAAACTTATCTCAGTTTGTAGGTACTATGGATGGTACATATGCCACCATCAGGAAATCCATGTAGGACTTTGCGGCAGGGCACCTTTGGGTGCCTGCTACTTTAAAGGCAGAGGCAAGCAGCTACCAGATGCCTGATGAGGGCAGCCGTTTTGAACACGGCATATAAAGGCTGCAGTTTGCTGTGGCTAGGGGAGGCAGAAACATATCCTAGCTCAGCTGCATCAGAAACAGCCGTGGAGATAAGGGCAGAAACTTATGGGGATGGTTTGGAGGCTCCTGGGCATGACCTAAAACTGCACCCTGTTGGGGAAGGGTGGCCTGGTGGGGCTCCTGGTGACACGGGAGTCCGCAGAAAATGCCAGGCCAGTTACCTCCCTGGTGAAAGGTGAGGAGGGGTGCATTAACCTGAGTCCCAATCTTTGGGTGGGTTTTGGAGACAGCTGGGGGAGTCGTGGGGCCAGGTATGCTCATGTGTAGGTGCCTGAGCCCAGCAGGGATATGAGGTCCTGGAGACCCCAGAGTAGGTAGTGTGGAGAACATTGGGAGGCCCTGCACAGAGTAGGGTTGAAGTGCTAGTAGGCCTGAAGGGCTGTGCATGTGAGGGGGCTGAGCAGGGCTGAAGTTGGAGTACACCTGAAGGACTGCCCAAGGGGTGCACTGAGTATGTCAAATGGGAATAAACTTGAAGGACAGCGCAAGGGCCAGCCCCGTGAGAAGTTGTGCCTGGTGAGAGGCTTGAGGCAGAATTAGCCCAGGGCTTGGCATAAGGCCGGACCATGTAGAGTAGGGGAACTCGCGGGAACCGTGGCCAGTATGAGTGTAGTGAAGCCTGATGGCCTAAGAGGGTTGGCTCAAGGAGGAGCAGGGCAGTGGAGTGTGGCTTGGTAATGGGCAGTATGCCAGAGGCCCTGGTGAGAGAGGGGTGGAGTGGAAGAGGCCTCCTGTGAGATGGGAGGTAGGCATGCATGCGTTTTAACTTTGGACTCGGTTTGCTCTGTTCTCAGACTGAGAGTAATGTTAACCTGGATGCCATCTGCAAAGGCAGGGGCTGCGGTGTAGGGGAGGTCAGTCTCAGATAGCACCCCCTGGCACCAGGGCAGTAATGGGCAGTCTCCCACATGTACCATCTGTATTTGGGAACAGCAAAGTCATGGCAGGCAGGATCGGGCAGACTGCCCTGTATAGACAGGTGGTCAGGCCAACATGAGACCTGGCCCCGAGAGTTGCCACTCGTCACAGACTTCCACATATTTATGAACAGGCAAAAGGATAGTGGTCAGCAACCCCATCTTGAGATAACTGGTGTTGTGGCCAGATTCCCCAGCTCCAGGCACAGCTCTTCCAGTCAGTCATCCCAAGAAAATTCAGTAACAAAGAGTTTGCCCCTAGATGACTGCTAGGTAAGAAGTTCCAGCTCTCTGTTACCCAGCTTTCATTCCTGCCTCTCTACTGTCCTTGAACAAGTGATCAAAGCTGTCTCCCCTTACTTCTCCCCCCCTCCCTCCCACACTTTCTACAGGTGTTGCCAATTACAGTATGAAGGCATGGATATGCATGACACTTAGAATGGATTAAATGCAATTTGCATCTGAAGCAGACAGGCATACAATCCTGTAAAACCAGTTTTAAATCACCAGGAGTGATTCAAAAGTGTACTTGGAAAATCAAGTACAGCTTTGAACCAGTTGACCATGAATTGGTTCAGTGTTCTATGTGGACATCAAGCATTTTGGGACTCTGGTATGGTTGGTCTTCCAGGTACCCCGCACTTCATTGTCCTCACCCCATTCACAACTGCTGCTACTGGCTGTTTTACTTTGCAGGCCAAACTCTACTGCCTTCTTCCCCCTCCCTTTTGTTGGCATTTTTTTTTTCCAAGTGGGGCCCCTTGCACTGCGTGTTCAGTAAAAAGCTATCTTTTTAACAACCAGTTGTCATCACTCCCTACTTGATCACAGCCTCTTATCATGCCACTTTAACCCATGGAACCCAAAGGTGTAGGTCCACACACTCTTACCCCACCCACAAGTCAGACAAGCACACTTTGCATACTTTGGTCAACTGAGGCTATTGACGTTTATTGAACTCGTGTTTACGAGAGGAAAGAAAGCGGAAAAGTTGAAATGACCCTTGTCACTTGTCATTCACCCCCTGAGTATAGGTGTATATCTTGTGCGGGCCGCCTCCCGATCCCGTCCATGTCGCCATGTGCGAGCCGTGAGCGATATGCGGACACGTCTTTGCGCACGCGGGCTGTGGCCAGCAGCCCGGGCACGCGGGGTCAGAAGGGACCGCGGGGCGGCAAGGAACACACGGGCTAGAATTAGTTACAGAGGCGTAGTGGTTGATTCAAAGATTATTTACTTACACCCAAGATGGTCGCGGTGTAGGCTGGACAGTTTCCAGGTTCAGCTCCGCTCAAATCCTTGTTGGAGGACTACGACAAATTCGGTTCTTGGGGCCCGGAGTTGTTAAGGCTCCGCGGGTTCGGCAATTTCTTTCCCACGGAGTTGTCGAAGCTCCGTGGGTTTGGTTCGGCTCTCAGGCCCCGGAGTTGTTTAAGGGATCCGCAGCGGTTAGAGATCTTCATGCTCTCCCTCTCGGACTCCAATTGCTTTCTCTCCAACTTGGGCGGAAACCACCCAAGCTCTTTATACGGCTAGCAAGCCAATTGCTAGCCGCCACGTGTGCATAATTTAACACAAGCCAATAATGGGACTCGAATTAAAATACAAATGGCAGGAACTCCTTTGCACCGTGCATTTCTGAGATGCAAAAGAAATGCACCATGCAAAGAAAGCTATAAATTGGCGGGAAAATTCTCCGTTGCACCGGAGTTCTCCTTTGCAGCAGAGAACTCCACCGTGCAAAGAAGCTGTAATTTGGCGGGAAAATAATTTAGCAGTGCCAAAGCGCACACAAAAACAAAAATCACAACTTTGGGTTGTGACATACCCATACAAAGTATAGGTGTAAGTATTCCCTTGTGACTTGCCTACTATAACGTATGCTGAGCTGGGTTCTTAATTGCACCCCCTGTTTTCAGAGCCCCATCACTTCATACATAATGGTGAACCTGTTCCTAATTAATAACTTTCTGGAACACTTCAATAGTTATTTGTATCCACACCCTAACTTTGCTGAAAAGCACACCAGGTCAGCTGTGAGAAGCATGGTAGGCCTGCTCAAAATGTGCTAGTGATGTACCTATATTACAATATGGCCCTGAAAAGATCAATAGGGTTTTTGAGGGCATTCTGTAAAATAGCCATACAACATAGAGGCCTAAACTAGAAGGAAGAGCTCTTCCCAGAGGAGGTTCCAGCAACAGAAAAAGATACTTCTAAATCTGGGGCATTCGGAGACTCAAACCTCAAAGAGGCAGATGATGAGGCATACCACTCAGGTGAAAAGTGTAGAGAGAGGCCTGCAGATACCAGGTGGAGGAAAAGCCATAGGAGGATACTGGGGACCATGCTGATACAGTAGGTGTTCAGGGAGCCCTTGAAACAACATGTTGGCAATGTCCAGACACACATCTTTCATCTAGTTGTGCATAAGGGTACAATTCTGATATTTTCTCTCAAATAACACACCTTTTACCCAAAATATCACTCCTCCCCTGCATTGGGAAGTATGTATTAAGTAGGGAAGCTGATTTTTCTGCCCAAGATAGAAGCACCCTGCTTTGATTCCTGTTCCTCAGTGCAACAGCTGTTGTACAGGCAGCTGAGGGAGTCAATTAACTTAATGGCTTATTGTTCTTTACTCCACAGGTGTTAAGGATTCTCTCTCCTTTTTATTAATCTTGATGATATAATAATCAAGCCAACTTTTATTAGGGCAGATTTGTTGCTTGCTAGCTGCTCCTTGTTTCTTTCCTCTTATTTCACAGCTCTTTAGCTGTTTTCAAAATCACAGATCAACCCATGCAGCAACTAGGGATTTAGATTTAGTTATAAAGGAAGGGGGGGACTGATTCAGTTGAAGATTAGGCTCTGTCTGTGATCTGTGCAAATATAACTCTGAAAAAATATTTTTTCTTCACCATGCCTTTCCAAAAAAAAAAAGCACGTAATATATTCTGGGACATGCTGTATGTGTGAAAATATAGTACTGATATTTCCATCAGACCAGTTTCTGTCATGCCTACACTGCTGGAAGAGAAATTGCCTCTGGTGTGGTCTATAGGAAGATGGCAAGAATCCAGCTGTTTTTATCCCACAAATGGATGATCCCAGGTGGCTAGGTTCTCACAGGGATCTGCAAGAACTGAGCCTACCCACTAACTGTAGGGCCTACACAAGGTATGGGCATTGTACTCTTCTGAGCTGAATTCCCAAGGTGTGGAGTTTCCGGTTGTGAAAGCTTTCACCTTTTTGGTGGCAGGACCATCTGCAGCTGCTTCTTGCTGCAGTCCTGCCACTGAAAGCTTGTGATAAATTGAAGGAACCAGATAGAGCTGGAGCTGTCTGCCTGAGTTTCTTCTTGGACTCGCTAGGATTGTCAGGTGGTGAATGCAATCTTACCTGGGGAGGTAAGGTGACTTCTTAATATGTGACTGTGGGATTGTGGCTCCTTTAGTCTTCCTCTTCCAATGAGCTGTTGTGTGGCCATGCTTAGAGTGACTTCTCTTGTGAATTTGGAATCTTCTCAAGTTGTGTGGTGTTCTCTCATATCTCTACTGAGTAATTCCTACAGGCCCCTCTAATAGGGCAGTCTGACCCTTTAGGAGGGAGCATGAATCCCTGTTGAAATAGCCTCACCCTGGACATTTAGGTAATGAGACGGTATCCCACTAGAAGCTTAAAATCCCAAAGGAGAGAGCAGCAAGAGGAAAACTAGGTGAAGAAGCAAAAGCAAACTTATTTAGGTCACTTTTTGCCTACCAGGATGGGGCCACAGCCAAAGGGACCTTCCAACTGCCTGGAAGAGGGCTGAAGGGTTCTTGTTTCTTGATTTATTTGTTTGTGTGGTGTGAAAAGATTGTGTACCTATTTGGAGGACTAGCTGAAGAGCTCTTCAGGGAATAAAACCAGCCTGCAGAAGCCAGCAGGCTGGATAACCTCAACTCTGCTGTGCTCCACTTCCCACTCTTGGAGTCAAGCTGCTGCTGTTTACTGATTTTTCCAGATGGGCTATAGATAATGGCAGAGTGGGCCAGAAATGGACCTCTCTACCAGCTGATCATGGCTGTAGGGGTGCTTCAAGGAGGACAGGGGCTTGACATCCACTTCAAAAAGCAGCAGATGCAGTTGTTTGAAACTGATAGTGGGTGTATTTACATGTGCAATTAAGGCACAGAATACTTGCTGCACAAAAAAATACTGTGCAGTAAGCTTTCTGAGAGAATGTCTACAAGTGCACGAATCAGGAGAAAATTAGCTCCAGACAGGACCAGTCCAGGGTAGGGGTCCTCCTGCCCTGTTCTCCTGTCATATGACAGTCAGGGGGAGCTCTAGGCTCCACCAGGTCTTCACTGCCACCTGCTCCATGGATGGGACCACTGCCAGCCAGTGCCTGGCTGAGTGGGGAAGCAAGCACTCCCCAGTTCCAGAACTTCTCAGCTCCCTGCTCCTGTGGGAAGCTGGGAGCGCCACAACACCAGGACAGGGTGGGCAGAGAGAGACCTGGTCCCCTTACTGATCAGCTCCCAGCACTTGGGCGGAGCCAGGAGATAAGCAGTGTCAGGACCAGGACCCCTGCTGTTGTGGCTGACTGGGACCAAATTTTCTCCCAGTCAGCATCTACATGAGTTCTACTGTGCAGTTAGTTTAGTACCTGTATTTACACCCACTGGCTGCATCTACACGTGCCCCTGCAGTGTCATTGTTATTGCAGCATCATTTAGTACTTAATTTTGGAAGTACTAAATGATGGTGCAGTAACAGCCTGTACTGTGCCATGCTGGTGGTGCATGGTTATTTTTATCCACTACATTGCTGTAGCAATGAGCTATAGTGAGGGAGCACCTTGCTATGGTAATGTAGTTGCAGCATCATGGTTTGTGCCCGCTGATGCTATATCTTGTCTTGTGTAGACATGCCCATTGAGTGCCAACCACAGGTGACTTCCAAAATGTAACTATGGGAGCTCCTGCAGGTTATAGGCAGGCTGTGACCACTGTTGATATTGCACTTATGGTACAGAGAAAGGCAAAAGTTTTTGTAGTGATCTACACTAATGTCTGCTGCTGTGATTAGCCGGAGCACGTATTACCAAGCATCTCCAAGAAAGTGCTTTTGATATCTGCAACCTTTTGTCATAGGGCTGCCTCCTACAATACTGTCACCACATTCTGAATAACGAGTCACTCAATATTTGCCAATGGCCAGGTGGCTGGGTGCCCTGTTGCAGTGTAGGAGAGGCATGGGGCAATAGCCCCCTGGGGGCTCAGGGTAGCTGAAATGACTTGAGCCCTCCCTGGAAGGGTCTTCAGGAAGGGCAAAAGCTCAGGAACTCATCTCTGGTGCTGATGTGGCTGGCAGTGGTCCATCAGTCACAGAACCCCCACCTGCTTTTGTAACAGCAACACCAGTCAAGCTGGCCAACAGTGGGCAGGCTGAAGCCATTGTCCCTTATGTAGTGCTTGATACTGGACAGCCATCCACTCTTCAGGGTCAGAGGGGTGTCCCCATACAGCTACCCAATGTAATTAGGGATTCTTTTTATGTGGCTAAGGCTTCCTTGCCCAATGCATAGTAGAATAAGCTGTGTCATGAGCTGTGTAACTGCCATGTCATGCCTCTGACTTAATCAGCTTTGGATGTTGGCACTGAAGTCGATGTGTGGACAGTTTCACAGAACAAAGGAAGGACAGAGATTACCTATGGATCAGTGTTTCCTGTGATGGGATGCAGTTTCCATTGTGTGAAGTACAAGATGTAATACCTCTCTGCACAGCAGCAGGAACCCCTAGGTCTGGCATATTTGACTGACTCATTTTACCTTTGGGTGCCTAGTAAGCCTCACCGGATGAGCCAAGGAAGTGGTCTCTGGTGGTAGGATGCTGTGAGAAAACAAGCAGCGGGAAGCTGGTGAAGGGTGGTGGTGGTTTCTTCTTACACATCTGGCATGCCTAAGGGATACGGCACCGTTGTATGCCTGAATGCAGATATGCATTCTACATGCACCAGTCAGGAGCAAATTAGCTCCAGACAGGAGCAGTCTAGGGCAGGAGTCCTCCTGCCCTGTTATCCTGAAATATGGCAGTCAGGGGGAGCTCTAGGCTCCACCAGGTCCTCACTGCCAGCTGCTCCATGGATAGGACCACTGCCAGCCAGTGCCTGGTTGAGTGGGGAAACAAGCACTCCCCAGTTCCAGAACTGCTCAGCTCCCTGCTTCTGTGGGAAGCCGGGAGCCCCACAACACCGGGACACCTATCTATGTCTGAATGCAGATACCTCCTCAGGTTAGCCACAACCTGTCTCCAGACTTCCACTGTCAGGAAGAGTTGGACTCTTACAAAGGTCTTGTGGGGCTAAGAATGGTGTGAAAGAACCCTCTCCCAGCCTCCTTGCTTTTTGGGTTGTCTGTTCCCAGTCTCTTCTCTCACTCAGGTGTCTATCAACACGGTTGCCTAGGAGATCCCTTAAGGAGGGGGGAATCTTTCTTCCTCTGTGGCCTTATTGTTAAACTTCCTGCCTTTAGCCTAGGAGGACAGTCCTAAGGCAGGGGCTTGAGTCCATGTCAAGGTGTGATGCTTTTCAAATTGGTTGGTTGGCTTCAAACAACACCTGGCCATCTAAAAGATGAGGTCAGAGGAGCTATTTAAGGGGGAGACTCTCCAGGAAGAAGGGGAGCCATGTTGGGATTTTTACACAGCAGCTGGAACCTCTGCAGTAGGGCTCTGTGAAATTTTGCTTACTGTTTCACTTTGATGCTGTTTCAACTCGTTTTGAGCTCAAAATAGCGAAATTGAAACAAAATGAAGGGCTTCGAAACAGCATGAAACAAAATGAGGGCAGTCAAAACGTTTCAAGTTTTGAAGCTGAAGCTGGGCTTGCCTGCAGGGAAACAGAAAGTAAGGAGAGGGACAGTGAAGAGTGGGGAAGGACTGATTGGATATTGACTGTGTAGCTGGCTAGTGACTGTGATTCTTCCCTGAGGTCCCTTCCAATTCCAGTGCTCTGGGGGAGGGATGGAAAAACAGCATAAAAAGCAGCATTTTTGGAACTGAGCTGCTTTCTGCCTGGGGGTCAGTTACTGAGCTGTCTTCCAGAAGCTCAGCAGCATTAGACAACAAAGGCTACCATTCATTTCCTACTTGCTAGCTTAGCAAGTGGGATTCATCAGTACATTTTGCTTTCTTTCTATACCCTTTTATTTTATTAGTATATTCATTGATTGATTCCTTTCAATTTATTCCTGCCTCAATCCTTTTTGTTTAGGCTATTTTGATTCTTTTCAAATCTGTGCTTTCTCTCTGTGTGCATTCCATTCACTGTGCAGTCATTATTGACTCCAAGATGAACATGGGCCGACAATGCGAGGTCATGGTTGGCAGGGCTAACCGGACCTTGTCGTGCATCTCGAATAGAGCTAGGGAGGTGATCCTCCCCCTCTATGCAACGCTGGTCAGGCCGCAGCTGGAGTATTGTGTCCAGTTCTGTGCGCCCCATTTCAGGAGGGATGTGGACAACATGGAGAGGGTCCAGAGGAGGGCCACCCGCATGATCCGGGGACAACAGGG